>NW_022280066.1:254488-274910 GCF_004355925.1 Anarrhichthys ocellatus | reverse complement strand
AAAAAAAAAAGAGAGTCCAGGCTTGATTTGCTTCCATTATTATACATATCACATCTCTGCAACGTATTGACTGTTGCCAGGCCTGGCAGGGAGTGTCGAGTCCGATGGAAAGTCATCTCTCCCAGGATTGCTCTGCAATGAAAATCCCCAGCATAACTAAATACTCCGGCCTTCGCCATCATGCCGGCTCCCTCATAACCTTCGTCGTTTGGCCGAGCGTTGAACCGCCCCGCTCCCGCTCGGCTGAAGGGGAAACCACAACTAAGACAAACATTTGGTCCCTTTTTAGAAGCTGCCGAACGTTCGTTTGGCAGGAAGCTGCATCTGTAGAGGCAGTGCCATTAATCAGCAGCTGGATGTTGCCGTGTAAACGTGTCGAGGTCGTCTGCTGGGCCACTGCAGTTTAAAAATGGCCCCCTGCAGCTGCAGAAATTAAGCTTAGCCATTAATTGAATAGTGTAACATTTTGGGAAATATGCTTATTTGCTTTCCTGTGCGTCTGGCTCATTGTAGAAGACGGGCAGAAAAATTTGGTCTGCGTCAGTTTCTGATACGACCAGGCCTTTCAGTCATTTGATGTTCTCCCCTCTCCCACCATCAAAGAGTTTCCCTCAATTATAGACTCCTCTGTCTATCTCATTCTCTGCCTGACTCTGTCGCTCCAGGTTCTTATTTTCGAATTTCTCCATCTCTTGCCCTCTTCGCCAGCCAGGACTGAAGCCAGAATGAACCTCCCCGCAGTGAAATACCTGAGCCACCCGCGGGGTTCGGCTGCTTGTCTCACATTACATCAAAAATGTGATTATAAGGCGTGCAGTAACAAAAAGAAGTAAAACTCAGCCCCTTTTCTGCACAGTTCAAAACAAGCTATAAAAGACAGATCAAAGAGGAGATATAAGACGGGGCACATAGGTGTTTGTTCAGTCTATTAATCAGCAGTGCTCTGGGGTGCCTGCAGAGGTAAGACTTTGTCTGAAGAATAATAGTGTGTTATCTGTGACATTTCCCTATCATCCTACTGATGGTACTATTATTAGAAGCTGATGGACGATAGTGATTTGAGCATGTTTTTATGATCCTTAGAAGAGGTGGTGCAGAGTAAACTCACCGATGGTAGACTGAAAAACAGAAATATAATTGAAAGATCACAGGGGGCTGCACCTGTGTTGTCAAATCCTTTATTTTGTAAAAACTATCTTAGCCAAGCGGGATACTCTTTAATTTCAGACATTCATATTGAAAAGCAATAATCACATCCTAAGTTTCGGTTGACATTTCATTCATTTCGTCAGTGCCGATATTTTGCTGACACACTCAATTGAAAGAGAACATGCAAACATGAAATCAGCATGTTAACGTGAGCATGTTGGCACCACGGAGCAGCCTGGTTTCCTTGCTATTTAATTCCCATGCCATGAAACTGCATCAATGATGTTTCAAGGCAGTTTATTTTCCGGGTTACGTTTGTACTTGACCTATCACACGATCAAAAACAGGACTTTCACCCAGGATATCCATGTTCATATCCTGTGTAGTAACATTAATTTCAACTCAGAACATGATCTTTTATAAAACCCAACCAAAAAGCTTTGTTGCCTAAAGCTAAACATCTTTTGAGAATGCCATTTTGAAACGCCTCGAGCGCTGAAAACACTTCAACATTGATATACGTCAGGCGGCAAACTCTGGTTCTGACGAGTGAAGCTAATGCAGAATGCGGAATGTGTCTTAAATCTACCTTCTCTCTAATGTCCACCAGGGGGGCGACTCCTCTGGTTGTATAGAAGTCTATGAGAAAATGACTACTTCTCTCTTGATTTATTACCTCAGTAAACATTGTAAACATGAGTTAATGGTCTCAATCTCTTGACTAACGTGTCAATATTTTGCGAAAAACATTTTATTCTGGCAATTGGGTTGCACATAGACTCTAGTTTGCCGTTACGCTGTTTTAGAACATAGAATAGAATAGAAACCTTTTTTATTGTCATATACATATACACATACACAAAATTTGACCCATCCCTGTGTATAGGGAGCAGTGGGCTGCCAATAACAGGTGCCCGGGGAGCCGGGGGTTCAGTGTCTTGCTCAGGGACACTACGACACATGGCACATCCCAGTCGAGGATCGAACTGTTGACCCTGCGGTTACCAGACAACCCTCTTAAGCCAGTGAGCCACGGTCGCCCCCTTTGATAACATGTTATCAAAGACACCAGCATTTGTGTCAGTGTTGAGTCAACCTTGCACAACTACTTCATGTGAAGTATAATTATTATGTATTTTTTAAGACATTCCTTTGTACAGCAACAACAACTTGCTGAATTGTTTCTACTTTGGTGTTTCTTTCTTGTTTCTCTTTTTGGAGACTACCATCATGTTTTCCTCAAGCCTTGATGCCAATGTCAAGCTTTGTCCTCCATCCCATCTCCATGGCTGCAACGTAGAACTGGACATGCGCTTGAACTTCTTTTGTGTCACTAAAAGAACTGCTGTCATTTCTGGTTAAAAACCTTTTCCAGAAGAACGGAAAGTGAACGGGGTTTGTAAAGGTTTGCCACAAAAAGCCTCTGCCTCTCGCTAAGGTATGTACCGCGGTGATAACACTGTGCTCCGTCATCCCAGAATCATCCTGTGGCGATGGTGATTCTGACCATAATATATTCCATAACATTGCAGTGATGATTTATTTATGGCTTTTTTAAAGTATAGTTTCCCCTAAATTCTAAATTTTTAAAGTAGTTCTCAGTAGCTTCAAGGTTATAAAAAACATGTTCCGTACCATACACCGTTGTCACTCAATACATGTTCTGCTTGTTCCAGTTTGGATGTGCAATATTAGTGAAATATTCAAATGCCAATTTTTGACATCTGCTCCGCTTATACAGAGGAAAAAAGTGAAATGAAACAAATTCTAGATGCCTTATTCATCATGTTGTACCCGTTTATCTGTGACTCCTCCTGAAATGTTTTTGAATCATCAGAAACTGTCGGATCATCCCAAGAATTTCAAATAGACCTCTTTTTTAAGAGTTTAAACAAAGCTTGGCTCCAAAGACATGCACTTTAATTAAATCCGTGACCTCCGCTTGCCGGGCTGATCAACATAATTGTGATATTTGATCTCTTTTATCTCCAGTGCATAATTTTTCAATAAAAAAAAGTTGGTTATTTTTGGAATACAAAGCCACGCTATTTAATTATCTACCTCAACTACTTATTATTTCAGTAGAACTCTGAGCATGTGTCACATCCTTCCATATTTTTAACAATTAATTACAACATTTGGGACACAACGGGATTGAGACTGGTCTGCTCCCGGAGCAAGACACAAATATGCTGTCTCATGAAGCAGATGTTTCAAATAAAAAAACTCAGCTTTAATCCTCTCAGAAAGGACAAATTAATTAGCTCTAAAGGTTGACTTTGATGTGTCTCTGACTGCGTCCTCCCCTCCCCCTTTTAACGAATTGATGCGCATCATCTGAATGCCATCGCCTTATGCAACCATTTTCAGATCTCGCCGCAAGATCGATACCCCTGCGTGTCTTTGCTTTGATGTCGTCCGCCTGACATTTTTAGCCCCCAGTCATCCTTAATTCATCGGGATTTGCGTCTTCCGGGTGCTCAGCTGCGTGGAGCGCTCCCACTGCCTGTTAATTGAAAAAGCGCAGCACAAAAAGGATGACATTGGCGTCGATGGACATTCCTCGGCAGACTGGAGCGGAGCAGGCTCGCTTGACAGTTACAGTCACAGCGAGTGACTGTTGGTGAGGCGGCGTGTGGGAACACGGTGAAGTGAAATGAACATGGTCAGCTGATGCTGTGAGAACACGGCATGGCTTCCAACTAATGAGGTTTGGATGTACACCTTAACATAGCCTTTAGGGCTGAATTACAGTCTTGTCATTTTAATTACTTACAGTATCCACAGACCATGATCTAATTAAACGAAGCTATTTCAGCCACTTTTATTTAAACTACAGTTAGACTCTGATAAGGAGTACATGTGGACTGGAGGGAGTCTAGTGGGATAAAGACATGTCCATTTAAGTTAAAGAAGTTTCTTCTGAGGGATAATGGTCAGGGATAATACATGACAGGAGAGAAAATATACAAAAAAAAAAAATATATATATATATATATATATACACACACACACATATATATACATGTTTTTTTGGTCTTTGTTCCTTTTGCATGTCATAACAATACAATGTTATAATGTCAGTGGTTGATATGTCAATTTACAGCAAAAGAGGTCTTTCAACAATCTACATAATTAACTGTGATAAAAATACAAGAATTAAACTTGCAGCAAGTTGCCAACAACACGCATTTGTATCACCTTTTAAGTTGATATGGTGAATTTGCTAGCAAACGGTTGGTTTAAGATTTACTTCATCACGAGTAACATAATGTTTGAAGTTGAAATGTTTGATCCCTCTGATATCTTTCATGCATAAATTGGTGTCTAAATTGGAGCATCTTTGTCACCTTTTTCACCCCCGATGAGTCTGCATGCCTGTTATATGCATGGCAATCTTGTGTGGAACTAGACTTGCTCCATTCTGTTCACCAGCGGGTTGTTTTGGTTGATGGATCCTCTTCTTGTGGTGGTCTACAAACCATGGCTTGTATTCAAACACAAGAAAAAGGGAGTATTACCCAAACACAGCAAACTGGAGACAATGTACACCCATGGATGTATTATACGGATTGGCTACAGGACTCAAAGATGCTGCCTAGTCACTTGAATGAAAACTGCTTGCCAAGGGATGGCAGTCAAAATATTAAAAGGTTGCGTTTAGTTGTCTGTTCACCATGTTTATTGCATATCCAGACATTCACTTCTATGATACAAGCTTTAAAAACGCTGTATCATAGCATCATAGTTGATGCATCTCCAGTCACCTGCACATCCACTGTTTCCTCCCTGCAGAACGCGTCATGTGTCCGAGGAGGCCACTATAAAGCCCGGTCGATAGTGGATTCTGCTCCCTCAGCCGAGCTAGTGTTAATACAATGGGATTTGTGAGCCCCTCGCTGCACGCAACAGGCAGCAGCGGAGGGGGGGCCGCCAGCCATCCAGATCAAATGACTCAACCCTCTCGGGTGCTATGTGCTGTCAGCATGAAGGATTCCATCCTTATTTGTTTTGATTAGTGAGTGTAAATCTACGAAAAACAAAGCGGAGGAGGAATTCCCCCGCTTTATTCGTTGAGTGCAGAACGGCCTGACCACAGTGTGTGAGACGTGTTTCATGTCGTCTCTCCCGCACTGACAGATCGGTGACCTCTTCATTCTGGTGTGCATGTGTGGGTTTCACTGTGAAAAACAAGTCGCGGAGTGAGCCAAATCTACCGTACAGCAGAGGTAATCTTCCTCAGCTGTCGCTATCAGCTCCCACCAAATCCATTACCGCACGAGGAATCATCTATGGAGATGAGAGCTCACTATTTCTGAGAGCAGCAACTTCATATGCTTCATTAAATCATGTGCAAAGCACAATTTGCCCGGCTGGGTCTCCTCCGCAGGTGAGGCGACAGCGTCGAAGGCGCCGGAGCTTTAGCGACACACAAGCCTCATGGTGATAAATATGCAGGGTGTCGCGCTGTGCGTCGGTGGTAAATGTATCTCCTGCACATAGCTAATGAAGTATCTCATATTAACCACTTACAGAGTATCCATCACGTTGAAATACAGGACAAGCGCAGCACATCAGCGCCACCATCTTAATCTGAAACCCCTCTGTGTGAGCTCCCTGCAGGATTAGAACCGTGTCAGCTCATTCATAAGTCTTGTGCTATTTAAAGAACTCCGGTTATCAATTTTTAACAGCTTGTTTTTTTTTTTAAAACTCGTGACACATTTATTTTACATTGAGGTTTAGGTCAAGTGTTTTTTCTCCGTTAGATGAGCTGTAGTTTCAGTCTATGTGAACACACGGGACACTGCTTTAAACACTATATCTCCAAGTCACGTGCTCGGACAGGGTGTCACCTTGGTTCTATTGAGGAAGGACCTTAATGCCTCAGATATTAGTTAAAGGGCCAGAGTGTAGGGTTTAGTGGCATCCAGCAGTGAGGTTGCAGATCGCAACCAACTGAATACCCGTCCGCTAACTCCTACCCCTTTCCAAGAAGCTCAGCTCCACCAAAGATCAACAATTTTTCCCTTAATTTTTGAATTAGCAGGAAGTTAGGCCGTGTTGTCACTGGCAAGATGGTGATGATCGGACCCTCCCACTTTGAGCTTCACAACGGCTCTTCAGAAACCCATGGGTAATGTCAGGGAGAAGAATTACAGATATTAAACAGCCGCAGGGTGTAAAACCGTGGTAACACCATTTGCTCACAGGTTACCTTTACGTAATAACAATACTTATGAACAGACATGAGAAGTTCAAAACCTCGGTGGTGCTAATTCTCCAGTCAGGTGCCGGTAAACCATTGTAGAAGAATTAAAAGAGCTCCAGTCAAACCTAAAACGATGGGAAACGACATGGGAAACATTAAACGTCCGTTGCCACCGTCTCATCTTACCGTTGCATCAATAAACCAACTTGTCCACCCTAGCCAGTGCTGAAAACATATGGCTATATACTTCAACTCTTTTAAAGTTTCTAGCATTTTTACTCAGGCTTTTTAAATGTGCAAATTGAAAATGTGTTTAAAACCAGGGGGATTGAAATGGGCTTACTGAGGCTTAAGGAAAGTAAAGCAGCAACGCTACAAATTGTGCGTTTGGGCTCCTGCAATACGTATGTCGAGGTGTTCGGATTTAGAGCAAATGTGTGAGGCTCCCAAGTAGCTGAACCTGGTTTATCACAGCAGCAGGGGAAATGTAATCAGCAATGTTAAAGGGGAACACCACCGAAATTAAGAATTCCAATAAGGTATTTTCCAAGGCCAAGAAAAGTTTAATCAGAGAGAAAGCCAAAAAAACAAAAACAGAACGAAGTCAGAGCTGGTGATGTCATCAGGTATGAAGTCTTGAGTTTCTCCATAGACCATGAATGGGAGGCGGATTTTGTTTTTCCGACCCAAATGAGCTTTATGCTGTTGTAGTGTTCTCAGGTGTGAAAAATAAAATGTACCCATATACTCAGAAATTCCCCCCAGTCTGAGCTATGTCATTCCTCCCACGTCATTGTCAATGGAGCAGTTCCACTCTTGATGTACTTGATGACAACTAACATTTGAGTTTTGGCAGTCTAGTTTTGGGATTTGGTAGAGAGCTGTTCATGTTTACTAGTATTTTTGGACCGTCCATTGCCCCTTTTTAAATATAGGAGAAGCTGGTTTTATTTGACACATACAGAGGGACAGAGGCGAGTAGGTTGAAACAGTGAGAAAGAGACAGAGAGAGAAACATTTAGGTTGTAATAGTTGAGACAGTGAAAACTCTGTCAAAAGACAAAGCAACAATGCAGCCTGTTACCATAGCCACATAATAACGAGGGACAATCGAAGCCGCAGTGGAACAAGGAGAAGCCTTCAAATGTAAGTGCCACAACAGTCAGTTCCATTTCCGCACAACATATCCCCCATAGTGTGTGTCTGTGTACAAATATTCAGAGAACTGCACCAGAGTCTTGCTTTTTTATTTTATTTTTCATTCTTAGAAGGAAAATGTAGCCAAGCTGTTTATTTTACTTGCATTGGCCAACCACATTGGGGTAAGTATGGTTTGTCTTCAAAATCTAATTTGTGTTTACAATGCTGACATTTTCAATTTGTTTACTATCTTTTTTATATTCCAAATATGCAATTTGAATATGTAATGTGTCCGATTGTACGTTTCAGCTGTAAAAAGTGTTATTACATATTTGAATTGCCAGTAAGGCAAAAATATATAGTTTGAATAAATTGAAATAAAGAAGCAGTGCCTTTGGGTTATGTACATGAGACAATTTGCTTGAGATTTAGGATAAGATTAGAAGGTTTTTTCTGGTTTAACAGTGTTTAACAGGAGCCCATCTAAATTAGGATTTGATTTAAAAACGTGGAACCAGAGGCCATCGTCTCCTGCCAATGTGCCACTCATTTACAAACCCAAACCCACAAGGAGATGCTGATTGCTGAATGATATTGCATCTCATGGAAATTCAGTGTAATACACTGAATTTTTCTTATTTTGTAACGTAATTGCCGTGACCTGAGGTGGGACAATTAGCAAGGTTTCTTAATTTATATCTAAATATTTGTGATCTCCTTCCGCTGACTCACTCGCTCAACTGCCCTGCATAGTTATCTCTGGAAGGGCCTGTCATGTCCCGGTTCTTTGATGATGAAGTCGTTTTTGGGGTAAACCTTTCAACAGGTCCTGAGCAGGGGCTGCACTAATTGGCTTTATCTTGCAGTTTAAAGCTTGAGGGAGCATGTTGAGTGTGGGATTTTTCAACGAAGATGCCTCTAAGGGCAGAGAACGGCATTAGACTGTTTGACGCTTCTTTTAGGCTTATGTTAAGGATCATGTCCCCTTTTCTCAACAGTAAAATAAAAGCACATCTGCAGGGGTTCAAATGCCTGCCTTCCAGAGCTTGTGTTTCAGCCCATATAGGCCATCTGGCCATCTCCGCTATAATAAGCCCCTCCATTGTCACTTTTATTGAGTGTGTCGACGGCGGGCCACTGGAAGCTGTGCCGCAGCAAAGGGACCTGCTGATGGTGATGCAACTCACTGGTCACCAAAAGAGGTCAATGAAAGTCACAATTTATATAATGGCCCTTTAAATGTCTCTCGTGCAGTAAGTGCTAGTCTCTCTCTTTTGCTATGTCCACACAGTAGAGGAAAGGAGCCCAAATCGTTCATATGTGATTCAGCAGCCCGGCCGTCAGGAATAAATATTGACATTGCACATTTCTGCAAATCATGGATATGTCGAATATCTTTGCATTCGGTCAGAGCAAGTGACTTAGTACAACAGGAAACGCTCTGCCGAGCAAGTGACTTTGTATATCAAGCAACCGTTATCGAAAGTTACGTGGCATAACTATGACAATAATAAGTGTATCGTTACGTCGTGGCGTTACACTGTATCGTTACGTTGTTACATTACTTTGGTACATTACTTTGTTACGTTATGTTATCATTTTAACACAAACCTTGATGTTTTTTCTAACCTTAGGTTTAGGCAACAAAATGTCTTGGCTATCAATCGTTTACGTTTACCATGTGACATTGTGCAATCGTGATACAGGGCTAACGTGTTACTGAAATGTATTTTTTTGGTTCAGAAACATTGACATTCAAGGTATCCTGTAGTTTGCAGAAACGTACAATGCCAAAAATGTGTATCTGTTTTTTTGTAATGACATGGTAAACAAATCCTAAATAGCATCGAAGCACACAAAAGCACACAACAACACACACACATACATGCACACAAAGTGAAATCCAACCCCTGTACAATATGCAACATCTTTATTGTTTGTTTGTTTTGTATTTTCTTCTTTTTATGGCGCCTCCCAGCAAAAACCTTTCACACAATCCTACTTGTATAACCGGAGTGACAATAAACACTTTGAATCTCTAAATCCCACAGACACTATGGCGTTGCTTCGATGCTGGCCACTTTTTGTGATCTTATATCTGACACCATCTGAACAATTATTTAGGATTCATGCAGCTTTTACTCTGATGAAATATTTGTTGTGACTCGAGGCACCTGGGGGAAAGATCCAAGACGCCTACATATTAAGGGTGTCACTTCAGTGTCACTCATAAACAGTGCATGTTTGAAATGTTATTAAGAGCTGCCTGTACAAAGCCAAAGGAGAATGCGTTAGCAATGTGACTGCAAAGTTAGGAACCTTAAATATGACTTTTAAATAAAAGCAGTTAATGACGTGGATAACGTGTTCCTTTTTCCTATGAGCCTGAACATATTTTATGAAGAAAAACATGAGCCAACACGGCTGTTTAATGACACCGGATCTAGATATAAATAGAGAGATGTGGCTGTGGTCGTGTCAACGTTTTTACTCTCAAGTGAAATTCGAAGTCTCTCAAAGCAAAGTACCAAAACCACTGAGTATGTATAATGAACAAGCATGTGTCTTATTGCTTATCAGAATCAGAATAAGGTTTATATCCAAGTAGGTTTTCACATATAAAGAAGGTGCGTGTGGTTGTCTGTATCTGGAGAGTTCATGGCTTAGATTGCCTTTGTTAAAGTTGACCAATGACCAGTATGAAGGTCACAAACTCACTGGGGGACTATAAGTGATTGCAATTGATGAAAAAAAGATTCCAAATCAGGAGAACAATACAGAATGACTGACACATCACTAAACCAGCCATTATTAGTGTATAGACTGATACCTCTTCCCTTTGTTTTGCTGGAGAGCTTACTATAGGTCCACACAGCCACATTTCTGTTCAACACAAAACAGATGATGAAGAAAGGTTTCTGTTTTTTCTCCCCAGAAGTTGAAGCAGTTTCTGAATGTCATATTTCATCCTCCATAGTAACTTAAAGTGTTCCAGGTCTCTGATTGATGACCAGCGAATTTACATAATTGAACATTTTCTTTTTCAAGGCTGTGAGTGGTGTTTGAGATATAGAGTGGCTCAGACCAATTCATGTCAATGCACAGTAAAAGCAGGTAATTGCAGAGTGTCCATTTTCCAGTTAACCTGAACATATTGTATGAGATGCACATGAGCCACAAGAGATGGAGCTTGATCGTCCTGAGTATTACGTCTTTGGTAGAGCATGGTTCACAAGCAGGTCACTAAAGGAATGTGATTTCTGCAGAGAGTCATTGAAGTTCAGCAACATAGAAATCCAATAAAAATGTTGTGGAGTGGAAGTTGTACGTGTTAGCAAAGTGCAATGTACAATATCTCCTGACCTTTCAATAGATGGATTGAAAATATGTAAAATTAAACATTTTCATAAGTTACAGCTGAAACATTTGTCTGTGTAATATCAATATAAGAGAAGTCCTCATCTTGTGGCTCTTAAATGTGCTGGTCTGCAAGTAGCTGAAAGGATGAATGAAATCTGCTTTAAGTACAGTATGTTCAGCGGTAAAAGGAATCTGCAAGCACATCGTGTTGGAGTGAATTATGAATGAAACAGAAGGTATATCTTCTTCAGGATAGGATTGAGGTTTTGCAGTCAGTTTTAGTGCAGAGGGATTGCTGGCACTAACTCAGTGTTGTAATTGAGATATTAAGTGTTACATTGGCAGTGTGAGCATCTTAAATTGAGTCGTAATACTTGGATAGAATACTGAACCAGACATTTAGATATTATCGTGGAGAATATTGAGGAGTATCTGGATCTCATATAGTTGCTGGGATTTACTTATCCCTGATGTTTGACCGTAAATTCATAGCAGTTTCTGGTAGTGGTGGTGCGTTTGTGAGTTAATGATAATTTAAGTGTTTCTTTAGGCAGATTCAAGTCAAGTCTCAGTCATTTAAGACAAGTCAAAGTCTAGTCTAAAGTGATTTGAGATAAGCAAATCTCCAGTCATTCCTAAAAGTCCAAATCAAGCCTGGAGTCATTTGTGATTGGTTCAGGTCAAGTGTTGAGTCATTCAAGATAAGATCAAGTCAAGTCTCAAGGATTCCAAGATAAGTCCAAATCCAAATATAAAGTTGTTCATCATATCAAAGATAAATTAAAGTCATGTCTGAAAGTATCCCAACATGAGACCAAATCAAGTCTCCAGTCATTCAAGATGAATAAAGTCATTCTTAAAGTAATTTGTGATTGGTTTCGATCAAGTTTCTAGACATTCAAGATAAGACCAGGTCAAGTCTCAAGGTATGCAAGATAAATCCAAGTCAGGCCTAAAGTCATTGGTGATTTGTTCAGGTCAAGTGTCGACATGTGAGATGAGACCCAGTCTAAAGGTATCCAAGATAAGTCAAATTCAAGTCTTAAGGTAGGCTATCCAAGATAAGTCCAAGCAAAGTCTCAACTTATTCCAGATAAGTCCAAGTCAAGTCTCAAATCATTTTCGATGTCCAAGTCAAGTCAAAAGTAATTCGCCATTAAGTCCAAAAAACATTTGTAATTCATTCAGGTCAAGTGTCAAGTCATCCAAGATAAGACAAAGTCAAGTCTCAAGTCATTAAATCAAGTCTAAAAGGTAGGCTATCAAGATAAGTCCACGTTAAGTTTCAAGTCACTTTGAGATCGGTCCAAGTCAACTCTCAGGAGTCTTGATAAGCAAATTTATGTTTAAACTGCAAGTCCTTCAAGTTTCCGAATGGTGACATGTAATTAGATTTCCCTGTCAACGTTTTAAGTACAGTTTACTATTATCACTTATTTTCATAACTGAGACCAGGTTTAGGCCATACAAGGCCTCAGTCTCAAGTCTGCAGCTCTTGTGTTCAGTTTCTGCCAAACTACTACCGTTCTTTCCCATTTTACATGGGGACAATGTGCATTAATCAACATCAACGTTAATGTGCCAATGTTAGCCAAATTGCCAAATTTCATATTTTGTGCCACCTGACCAGATGTTAAAAGTATTCATTAAAATACCAATGACGTCGAAAAGATGTGAAATCAGAACAGGACTTGACATAAAGCAGCTAAACCGAGGATGAAAAAACAAATTTACAATGTAAGCAATTAATGCTGAATAAAAGCATGCAGACAGCCAGTGCAAACACTAGCATCTGAAGATATACTGCTACAGTTTCTGTCCATAACACCCGTTTGAGGTTACAATATTCTGGACGTGAACAATGACGGATGGGACTGTCCCCCTCAAAGGCTAGCCTGTCTCCCTGAGAAAGGTAAGCTCTTCATCTTCGAATGACTCCATTTCTGAATCCCTTGTCTTCCAGCAAGGAGGTGTGCAGACACCCAGTAGTAAATGATTACTTGGATGACTGTTGACATCTTCATAAAAACGGGGTGCGTTGTGGGATTCAGGCGGCGGCCGTGCTGGTGGGAAGTCTGAAGATGACATGATCAAAGTTAACCTTTAATATTATGGCACCGGGGGAAGTATTTTGTCCAGAGCTGAAAGGTGTTGTAAGTTACTACCATTTTATTCCACCATTTTTGCTGAATCACTGACTCTGTGAATAACTGCCACATAATAACAGTGAATAACCTTCACTGGGAAGCAGAAGTGAGGAGTCTTTCCTTTATAGAAACTCAGGGTTTGGGAGAAAAGGACGTTGACAAAGAAGGTGTCAGTGGCCCACCGGGGTCCGTAATGGTAATGCAGCCGGACATCTGCTCACAGAAGGCAAACCATCTTTTCATGAAACAGCTACTCGTGGCGTGCTTATGGGAAGCATTGTACATTTTTTGGCAGAGGAGATAGGAAGTGAACGAGACATCATTGTAAGAGAACGCCTAAACTCAAAATATACATTATATTGGGGTAGAATGGAGGGAAGGAAATCATTTTAACATGATAAATGCTCCCTTGTAAATAGAACACAATATAGAAATCATTTAGTGTTTTGCAATAGCCTGTGGGGGCTGAGATAATTGCATACGAGCAAGCCATTCAGTTCATGTGAAATCTATAAATAAGCATTGCTATTTAGCTAAGAGACAGGGGGAAAAAATTGCTTTCCATATTACTACGACACCATAATAAACAAAGAGCGCACAGTTGAATAAAACACAGCGAGGTTACGAACTGTGTAGAGCAGCATGGAGATGGAAATGTTTTGATCTGCTGTTGGCTACATGTGATACATTCACCATAACTCTTGATAGGGGGAAGTGGTTTTACTTTGAAATGTCACCTGGGGAACACAGAGCGAGTATGATTCTCAATGTAACCTCAGCAAGATGGAGCAAGTTTAATTGGTCTGGACAGCAATGTGGAGCTATTGATTGACACTCACCACAATTCAGCACTTTAAAGTGCATTAGCATCTCAGTACATTTGATCAACCTTCTGAAAAAGGGAGATGTGGTATGGGGAACGGTGCTGGCTCCAATCTAGCCGAGAGAAAACAGTTCACAAGTGCCCTTAAAATGACTGATAATTTGCTGTCTTGCTCATGAACGCTCTATTAGTTTCAGCTCCTGTACAGCGTTCACGCAACATTTTGTGACAAAGCCATTGAACAGACTGTCACTTTTAATGGATGTAATTTGTAAATAATAGTCCGGTTCCAAATTTAAAAAGGTGCCTCGGGGGTGAGCTATTAAAATTTGTAAGGCAAAAAGGTCCAGACTGAGGCAGGTTGGTGCGCTTTTGTGTCAAGAAGTAATGCTTCGGTTGGAAATGCCATTTTCCAGGAAGTCTTTTTAATTATAATGTTCACCAACTCATTTTATATGGCTGTCTACTACCGTGCTTTAAGAAACAAGATAAAAGGTTTAAGGTTTGGAGGGTCGGTAAAGCCCTTAACTGTATGGAACTCAAATCATTAGATTTGTATGTATTACAGGGTAGGTTAGAAAGCTTTCATACCATCTCCCCAGCTTTTGAGATACCAGTGACTTGGGATTTCTGTCAATACAGTGGAGGGGAATGGAATTACAGAAAATGAAGATGGCACTTGAAAAATTCAACAGCAACACATCTTTCCAGAAACAGGTCACTGTTCAGTTTTGGGTACACCACTTTGACACTGTAGCTAGTGAAGCTAAGCTACTCCTCATGGGAAGTATAGCTCAAGATGGCGCTGCGGACGGCTGCCACAGTGTGCTCATTGTTTTGTGTTGTTTTTGTTGTAAATACTGTTTTCTGCTGCGATACCCGGAGCTCTTTAACCAGAGATGAGCTCATAAACATCAGGGGAACAACTCCAGCGGACTTACTTCCAACTTTTCTGTTAACTTCTGTGGAATTACTGGACATTTATTTCAAAGGTACACTCACCTTAACTCATGCAGTGAGACGCCATGGGAGAGGGAAACGTTCCGGTGCGCTTGTGCGTCTCCGCACACCTGGATTTCGCACACTGCTGCCAGGCATATTTCTCTCAAACGTTCACTCACTGTGCAACAAACTGGATGAACTTCAGCTACTGGTGGGGAAAGACAGAGACTTTTCTTCATCCTCCATTTTGCGCTTCACTGAGACCTGGCTCTGTGGATCGATACCGGACTCCGTGTTCCAGCTGGCAGGCTGCCAGCTGTTCAGAGCGGATCGCGTCTCGGAGCTCTCCGGCAAATCAAAGGGTGGAGGAATCTGTTTCTACTCAAATAGTGGCTGGTGCAACGATGTGACAGTGATTCTACACCACTGTTCTCCTGATCTGCAATCTTTCATTATAAACTGTAAACCCTTTTACTCCTCCCACAAGCTCCCTTCATTCATTCTAGTCGGTGTTTACATGCCGCCGCAGGGCAACGTGCAGGAAGCACAGCGGACACTCGCCGAACAGATACGGTGTGTGGAGCGGACCAACCAGGACTCTTTAGTTTTTGTCCTTGGTGACTTTGACAAAGGAAACCTCAGTCATGAACTCCCTAAATACAGTTTATTAAATGCTCAACCAGAGAGGAGAACATTTTAGATCACTGCTACACAACAATCAGTGGGGCCTATCACGTCGTCCCTCGTGCTGCACTGGGACTCTCTGACCACGTCATGGTCCATCTGATTCCTGCATACAGGCAGAAATTAAAGCTCTGTAAACCTGTGGTGAGGAAATTCAAGCAGTGGACCGGTGAAGCTATGGAGGATCGTTGGCCGTGTTTAGACTGTACAGACTGGGATGTTTTCAGGATTGCTACTGTAACAGACTGTCTCATGTTTGTCGTTCTGGTGTTGACTGTTGATATGTCCCTTGAGGGTTGCCGTAACAAAGGGGCAACTCCCGCCTCTGGCTAAAGAAAAAAACAATAAAGAGAGTAGCCGTGGGCTGATACACAATCTAATCTCCCGACTCCAGTTCTTACGGTATGATAAGTGCAATACACGAACCCAAGACGCTTGGTTATATTGGTGGCAGCGGTGTTTTGTTTTAAGCACCGACTACGGACCGCTACCAATTTCTCTTTTTTACTGCGAAATAGTTTAGCTGCGAAGTTGTTTAGCTAACGTTAGCAGGCTAACTCCGCGGCACTGTGATGTGGTCTGGAGACGTGGAAGCCCAGCTCAGGGCTATTAGGCAGACGTTCGGCAAGCAGGGTCATCCATGTGGACCTGCCTGTGCCGTTTTCTGGCGACAGTAGCCAGAGTTTCCTCGGCTGGGTGAGACAGCTGGAAGTTGCCGTCAGAGCGTCAGTGGGGAGCGGCGGCGATTATGGAGATGAGCTGGTGAGACTTCTGCCCACCCGCTTGAGCAAGTCGGCTTTTCTACTGTGGGACAGCCTTCCGGACGCAGTTAAGTCGGATTATGCTGCTGTTAAAGAAAGACTCGGCGTGGCATTTGGACAGAGACAGTTTATGGACCGCTTCAGAGCCAGCCTGGCGGCTCGCGTGCGTGCTCCGGGCGAGAGCTTGGAGGTATGTGCCGCCGACGTGAGCCGACTGGTCTTGGAGGCGTTCCTGGACTATGGAACCGTAGAGCAGCGGGAGGAGAAGTTTCGACGCTTCCTTGCCGGTTTGGATGCTGCTTTGAGATCCAAATGCCTGGAGCAGGGCGCCACTGATCTGAAGGAGGCTCTGATTATCGCGGAATGGTGCGAAAATGCCAGGGAGGCTCTGCAGAGAGACCGTGTGAGTAACCATACGGCCACCCATAGACTCGGGGACAGTGTGTCTGTGCAGTCAGTGTCAACTGATAATACCCTGCAGAAGGCAGTCGATAAACTGACAGGAGATGTCTTTGATGAGAGTGGAGATAAAGGACATCTATGAGGAGAATCGGAAGCTGAGGACCGGTAGTCCCAACCAGAGGGGACAGGGGTCCAGCTCGCCCTCGGGAGGACGTTGTAGCTGCACCTGTGGAGAGATGGGCTGTCGGTCAAGGGTGGGGATGAGTCTGCCTACAGGTGGGAGATTGACCATCTGGTGACCTGGTGCGGTCTGAACAGCTTGGTGCTCAACGCTCTAAAGACAGTGGAGACGGTTGTGGATTTCCAGAAGAATGCAGCCCCACCAGCCCCTATCACCCTGTGTGACTCCCCCGTCGACGCTGTGGAGACATTTACGCTTCCTGGGCTCCATCATAACCCAGGACGTCA
The DNA here is from genome assembly GCF_004355925.1 of Anarrhichthys ocellatus. Taxonomy (NCBI): domain Eukaryota; kingdom Metazoa; phylum Chordata; class Actinopteri; order Perciformes; family Anarhichadidae; genus Anarrhichthys; species Anarrhichthys ocellatus. Next base: position 257,822 of record NW_022280066.1, on the reverse strand, counting down.
AGTGGGAGCTGAACATCAGCTCCATCACCAAGAAGGCTCTGCAGAGGATGTACTTCCTGAGGCAGCTGAAGAAATTCAAACTGCCAAAGACAATGATGGTGCACTTCTACACTGCCATCATTGAGTCCATCCTCTGCTCCTCCATCACCGTCTGGTACGCTGCAGCCACTGCCAAGGACAAGGGCAGGCTGCAGCGCATCATTCGCTCTGCCGAGAGGGTGATTGGCAGCAATCTGCCGTCCCTCCAAGATTTGTTCAAACAAGGACCATGAAGCCAGCAAGAAAGATTGTAGCTGACCCCTCTCACCCTGGACACAAACTGTTCGAGCCCCTTCCATCTGGCAGGAGGCTGAGGTCCATCAGGACCGAGACCTCACGCCACATGAACAGTTTCCTCCCGTCTTCAGTCGGGCTCATCAACAAAGCCCGGGACCCCCACTGACTCTGTCATCCCCAGGACAATTTCTTACCGGTCACTCCACTGCATATCCCTTCTATGTTTCTTTATTTAAACACACTTTTAACATTACACTTCATCATACTTGTTTATAGTACTGTTATCCGTTTGTTGGGCACTTTCTTTTACATTCTATTGTACATTTTAATGTTTTCATTTCTTGCACTGTGTTGATTGTTGATGATTGTTTAATGTTATGCACCACCCGCCATGACAAATTCCTTGTATGTGCAACATACATTGGCAATAAACGGTTTCTGATTCTGAAGTAGTAAAGCTGCAGCAACACTGGACTTTAATGAAAAGTAGTGAGCCTATGAACACATACTACTGAGTAATTGTTTCTTGATGTGAATTAGCAACCCAGTCGCCAGAATAAAATGTTGGTAATGCACGTTTCTGCAAACCAGCCATACATTGAACTTCTACATTTCAGAATTTCTTCATGAGTGTATCCCAAAGTTATAGACTTAACGTATAACAAGTTTTAGGTTTAGGCAACAACTAAGACATGGTAAAATAAGTACGTCACTTTTGGTTTTACATAGAGACACAAACCACTCTCCTAGGTGTAAGTCCGGTGTTTGACCCACCCCTCCATCCGGCCTAGTCCCTACATGGACTTACGTGGCCATTGATTTGATATATGTCAAAAACGTAATTGACAATGCAAATTCGATCAGTATAATCTAAGAGACCAGGCTGGAAATGTGAGATTTTTTTTCTTTTAAATGTATATTATTGGAATGATTTGACCACTTGGCAGCAAAACAAGCTGTGAACACAACATTGACAAATAATAATGTTTGAGCTCAAAAGTTGCCTCCACATTCAGCAGACACAGAACAATGCCCTCCAATATTGATAAGCATTTCTACGTATAACAAACGTGCAAAATCAGATATGTAATTTCATTAATATATGTACAAATAAGCAAACTGTTTACTGCAATGAACTTTGTTCCACTGTTATGCATTACATGGAACCAAACAAACTTTTCAAAAACCCATGTTGGCTTTAATTACAATTTGCTTGAAATCCTTTTGGGGAGATAGCAGGTCAACACAGAAGTGGTGTTCATCATCTGACGATTACTTTGAGATGCAGCGCAGCACTTTGTGTCAAGTCCTTCTCGCATTAAATCAGAATAATATATATTGATTTAATTAAATCAATTGTGAAAGTTTAGAAGAGCAATAACATCATGATGAAAGTGTATGATGGCCATTACTATGCTCACTTATGTCTCATAAGTTACCATTTGTTGCACAGGTTTGGTGCTAAATTTAAGGATTTTTGACTATTCAGAAATTGATGAAAATACCACATTAAGATACCATAGAAAAATCCATGCCGTGATTTGGTGTCTAAAACTTTTGAACCTTGGGAGATTGTATTATTTTACAGACCCATTTTAGATGATAGACAGCAGTGTCAAGCTCACTGAAAAACATATCTCCTGTGACTACTTCATGGTGAAAGTGTTTCACTCATTAAATGCTTTTAATGTGAAGGTGCAGTAGGAAATGTTCAGTTTTGGAATGTTCATCTTTTTTTTTTCCAGGATTTTCACCAAAGACTGGCAATTCGTAGTACTGCAAATTTATAAATAATGCAATACTTACGTTACCTCATTCAGCAATAGATAGTGACTAAACAGACATTTGAATGAAAAATCTTCGAGAATATTATCACAGTTCCTGTTACGCTGCATAATCTACAGACCTTGCAGGGAACGCTTTTCTCTCCAACTACTTTCTACCAGAGAAGTATTTTCCTTTAAAAAATGGGTCCAAAGTCAAAATCTCAAATCTCAGCAGACAATTTAAGTCATTTGGGCAAACTGAACCTTTACTCACCCTTTCCAAAGGGGGCAACTGGAAAGAGATATTACAAATGACCTTTTCAATCTGTCTGACCAAAAGCAGTCCCAGCAGCCATGCACGATTTCACAGCACACTGACATATGTTGTAGACTGATACAACTCTATGGTGATATCATTGTAAATCTGTCGGACGTGGATAATCAGTAAACAGCCAATGAATACGGCCTTGTTGTTGCCAGCAGCGGCTCGTCCTTCTTGTGTTTGACGAGCAAACAACCCAGAGTCTTTCATATTGGCTTACACCGCCCGTGAGCACCAACACATGGAGTAATTACCACTCTGCACATGCATGTATACGCTGTGTGCACATGCACACTGCAAGGCTACATGTGTATCCTGACACAACAAAGCAGAGACGCAATTTGTGTTCTTGTGCGAGTTGCTGCCAACTGTCTGAATGTTTGATTACTCCAATGAAATGTGTCTGAAAAACTGATTATGTGGCATCAGAGGGAAACTCATTATGAATTATGGATGCGTTTCACTCTTTTAGATGTAATTCTGCTGTGTGAATTCAGCGAGAACAATGCTGTTTACCGAGACAGAGGGTCTTTGGTCTTTGTCTTTCCCTCACACTTGCCGTGCAATTATTTCACAATCTACATAACTTCCATATTATGCATTAATCAGTGCTGATGTAGAGGCCGATGAGTTCATATGTTGGATTTGTGATGCTCAGCCAGTCACACGCATGACAAGTGGAAAAATAAGTAAATAAAAGACTGATTTCTAAACTATTTGACCATAAAATACAGGAATAACCCGCTCTAATCCTTGGGGAGACACTAGAGGCAAAAACATTGTGTTTCACGTACTTATCTATTTTGCTTCCATAACACGTCTTCTTTCAAACTACTGGAAAGAAAACATCAAAACACACATTTAAGTGTTTACTTTACTACTTTGTCTATTTACGTCTGCAAATTTATACAAAATGCACAACAAATGACCATTAAATAATGCCTCAGTAGCATTATTAAACATAACATTT
>NW_022280066.1:156379-229488 GCF_004355925.1 Anarrhichthys ocellatus | reverse complement strand
AAATGTTATGTTTAATAATGCTACTGAGGCATTATTTAATGGTCATTCTTTGTGCATTTCGTATAAATTTGCAGACAAGGTAGTAAAGTAAACACTTAAATGTGTGTTTTGATGATTTCTTTCCACTAGTTTAAAAGAAGATGTGTTATGGAAGCAAAATAGATCTCAAAATTGATAAGTACGTGAAACACTGTTTTTGCCTGTAGTGTCTCCCCGAGGATTACAGCGGGTTATTCCTGTATTTTATGGTCAAATAATTTAGAAATCAGTCTTTTATTTACTTACTTCTGTTGTCATGCGTGTGACTGGCTGAGCATCACAAATTAAGAGTCAGAGAGAGCTTTTTACATCATTTCATTCAGTCACGTGAGGCTGATCAATCCTGAGTGTCGGGTTTGATGAGTTTTATCATTTAAGTTTAACCTGAAACATGGAGCCTAATAAATTAATTCCAGTATTCAAGAGAAACCATAATCATATTCTGGGTTAATTAATAATGACGTCACAATCAGAATTTCAATACGTACAGACACAAATAATTCATAAATAAGACAAACGCATTCTGACGGTAGAAATCGGTCCTGCGCTTATAAACAGAACACAGTATAAGTACCACAGACTCTGTATAAATACTCAATGCAGTTTTTTAACAAGGTAACAGGCTACAGAGAGACTGCACCTCCACTCTGACAGTGATTATTACTGTGTCTTTATTAGTTATTATTCAGTACAATCATCATGTGAGCGGACACAAACTTCTCAAGTCTCTCCAGCTGTTAAAGCCGACTGACAGCTGATCCAGCTGTGATCAGAGGTGAAGCAACTGAGGAAAGGACGTCTCATGTATCCTAAAACATATTTCCTCGTTTCCTCTCTCCTCGCATGGTTTCCTTGCTTCTCTCCATGCATCCCTGGTGGGAGGGACTAAGACGCAAGTGAGGGAAACGGGGATGCAATTAAGATACTTGGGATGTAGCCCTGGTCTCTAACACATCCATGTTGTGTATATTCATGACACTTTCTATCTAGTTTTAGGTCTGTCCGTTATCCCCTTGTTGTTCGAGAATTCAGAATCAGAATTACAATGCTCCATGAACCCGCGTGATGAAAATGTGATGTTGATGCAATCCCACAAGGAGTTTGACTTGTGTAGGCGGACGCGGAGCAGCGATCTCAAGGTGACCCCGACGGGCTCCCATGAATGTTTGATCAAGGCCTGCGCGGAGCTGAGGCACCTGTCACAAGGGATCGTCTCTGCGGGTCACGCATGGCTCTCACAGGAAGGGGAGTGCTGCTTTGCTCACACGTCTGCATGCATGTAAATATCCACCCTGACATGATGTTCCAGATAGCAAACTAACAAGAGGGCAATATTTGACAAAGTGCATTGTGGATTTTGCAATATGAAATTGCCAAGACACAAAAACTGGTACTTGTGGCACATTTATGGAAACCATTAACTCATGTATCTATTGACCAGTTGTGCTAAATATGAGCATATTGTCTGCTTTAGTTTGAAACGTTAATAACAGACTTTTTGAAAAAAAACCTACACACAGCTATCTGCATTAGAAACATCCTTTAAAACTTAACACTGCCGTTGAAATACCAGACTCAATACTCAATCACCTGCACCCAGAATTACACTGGTGATAACAACTGCAACCAATTAGATCCCTTAGAAATCAGAGCTTGAACACAATAAGTCTGGTGTTGTTGTGTTTTGTGTTTTTCTCCCTCCTGGGACTCTTCAGGTGCCACCATTTTCTCTGCCCAGCAGCAGCAGTGTGTGAACACACACGGCTGGGGTCATTAGGACCTGGTGGTTAATAGGCCAGGGGAGGCAGACAGACAGGGCCAGTGGGCCAGGTGGCAGCATTCAAAGCAGTGTGTGTGTGTGTGTGTGTGTGTGTTGATGGTCGTGTTATCTCTACATGAGCAGTGTGCACGAGGCGGCAACCTCCGGTTCTAAAAAGGGAAGCCAATGCGCAAGTGCCTTAAACTTGTATTTTTAGCTAATAATGCCAGCAGGGGGCGATTACTCAGGTTGCAAAAAGAAGTCTGATTGTATGAAAGTCTATGAGAAAATGACCACTTCTCTCTTGATTTATTACCTCAGTAAACATTGTAAACATGGGTTTATGGTCTCAATCTCTAGTTTCAAGTCTTCTTCAATACAGCATGATGTTCATTTATTAAATGATGGTCCATTTAGAGTCAAACAGACCATAAAGCAGGGGATGCTTTAGGGCGGGGCTACCTTGTGAATGACAGTTTGCAGCCGCTACCAGAGCTGTATAAGGTGTCTCTACGTCACTCCTCCGCTGTCCAAATATGGTCACTGATGTTCACTGGTTCCAAAAAAACAAGATGGCGACGGGCAAAACGACAAACTTGAGGCTTTAAAACAGCAGTCCGCAAAACCAACGGGTGATACTACGACGACTAGGTCACATTCTTACATACAGTCTATGGTGTGCGCTTGGGTTGGTAGTGTGACCTAGTTGGTATTGTATTATGGTCTTTCATTTAAGGACTTACATTGCTTTTGTTGATTAGCGCTGCTTTCCCTTTAGAAAGTCGTTTTCAGTTTCATTGTGATCTTTTCATTCGACTGTTAAGAAATTCCCAATTTTGTCAATTCTTCTGTTGTACTTGAGTCTCTTTGCCTAAGTTTATTTTATTGCTACACCCCCTCATCCCCGGGGAACGTAAGTGATGTGCACAACAATAGAGGCCATTTTTGGTAAGTAAGAGGACTGCAATTGCAATATACTGTATTTTGTTTATAGTACAATACATTAACTATGACCTTGTCATTTTAAGTTAAAGCCATTGCTCCTGATACTGTTATGAGTATATTGAGAATAAACCCGTTTCATGTTGTGTTCGTAGTCTATATTAACATCATGCTTCCAAGTGCCAAATATTCTAACAGTCTAAGCAGCAGTAGATATAGTGTTGATACTCAACACATCAGTGTGAGGGAAGGGCCTTTTATTTGGTGTTTTGCATGTAAAGTTGTGATGCAAAGAATGTTTATTTGGTCTGAATGGAGTGTTTACTTTTGCAAGAGAATGAAGATATTAATCATTTTGTGTATATGTTTTTGTGTGCAGAGTTTTGTCAAACCCGGCCAGAAATTGCGTTTTGAAAACTGTTATGCGAGCTGAATGGATGTTGCCAGTGGCAATAAGTGAAACATAGCTGTTGTGATCTGATTTCGGTCTGGAGATTTCATTATCTCCAATAAAGGCTTCGCTCGCTGTGGAGCACAGTCCACGGCAAAGGATCTCATCGGCTCTACATATCAAACCAGAGAAGAAGAATTGCCTTTGGCATTTCTAAGTGATTCATGGCCCCTCTTGTATTTCTCTCTACTTTGAATCAGTGAGAATCACAGACTGTCAGTCAGCATTTAGTCTCCCTCTGACATGACCAGAAAATGTCAAACTTGCTAAAAGAAACTTAGCGCAAGGAGTTCATAAGTTCATGGAAATTGAAATAATTTCTTTTCCTTTCATTTGCAGAAGTCTTAATCAGCAGATGGGGTTATCTCATGCTGCCATGGAGATGCATGGTTTGATATGCATCTCTAAAATACTGAAGTCTTCCCTCTCTCATCTTAAGACAATGTGTCAAAGTTTTTTTATTCACAGACTAGATTTTTGCAAAGACCAGAGGTCACTGTTTGCAAGTCTACAACTAGATTCCTTCAGCGATTATTTCACATCCTGCTGCTGGTGGAGATTTACAAGACAAAAAGCTGTTGAACAGTAGAGCAAAGAAAGAGAAGCAGCGTTTGGCACAGCTGCCCTTGTTTGTGCAGTTAACACATCAGAGAGGCACTGCTGTTCATCCAGCAAATCCACCTCAAGGTTGATTTAACTAGTTTACTATTTATTATTATTTTGCATGAGCCAACTCTAAAAACTTCATATTTCCCCAAACATTCAAGATCATGGGAGCGTGCCACAACTCTAGCATTACTATCAGGATTTTATTCAGACACTGCACATTATCTTTAACACTGAAATTGCTTGAAAAGTAGTTTGGTGTGATGTCGGCATTAGCTGTTACCACACAGCTTCAGCTGTGTTACCGCCACCCTCTGGACTGGAGTGGAACCAACCAGTGTTTGCATGTAGTCTGGGAAAACCAAGAGGGATTGCAATTTGTAATCGAGCCAACAGAGGCACGTATGTGGCTAATAGCCTTTTTCCACCAAAGTTATATGCAGGTAATTTCAATCGAAAAACTTGCAAAAAAAAAAAAAAAATAGGCAATAGACTCTTTTCCCAGCGATAGACTAGTATGCCTTTCTGTTTTTTTGCGGCACGTTTGAGGTCACAAACTTGCTGGAAATAAGCATTGGTAAAAAAAAAGTGTCTCCTTCATATTCTTTATATCCGTTACTTATAAATGATCTCTTTCAAACTCTCAATCCAGAGTCGGTGATTATTTTTACAGTGGAAATGGGTTTTTATTTTCTTTCTGCTGAGATTGTGGTTTACAATCAACAGGGAACAATTATCGTTTCTGTCAATGGAGTCTGGTAGCTTTGAGGAGCACATATACTGTAATGGCTTTTTCTTTGCCTGTCTAACTCCTATATCATCTAGGGCTTCACTAATCCTTATTTCACCTTTTTAGGGTTTTAAGGTTTGAAAGAGGAAGTAAGTGGTCCATGAGTTGTGATTGCATGGATTGAACTTTCCTGCTCACAACTGTGACACCAGATAACTTGGACAGTCAGACCGTTCATTGTTAACTGAACATTGGATCGATCAACCCACTGCTATGGGCAACACCGACACCGCGGTGGTATTCAGTGTCATGGGGGGGGGGGGGTCTTTTGAAACTACAGCAGCAAACAAAGCCTGAGATATGAACGAGCATCGCATAAAACACATTTGGCGTAGTTACAAATAGAATTGCACATTGTTGTTCGTACCAGTGGATTGTTAGAGCGCACGGCTGGATGAACAACTTTGTCGTGCTGCAAAAAATCTTTCCTCATCTCGGAAACATGCGAGTGAAGTGTTCCATCACCCCCTCCAAGATAAATCTGCAACATCAGGGCAAATAATTGATTTGTCAATGTAAAATATGTTAGTCATATGTTTGTTTTTTTACCCCAAAGGTCATATTTCAGGAGCAGCCAAACTCCCACATTCTAGGGATCTGCATCACCAGCGGCATTTCATTGATTGTTTTTTTTTTGGGGGGGGGGGGGGGGCTGGGTTTTCTCTCACAGCTTTAAAAATAGAGTTCAACAATAAGCCAAATTACTTTTAGGAAAAAGTTTGAGTCGCAACACAAAATGAAATGACACGTTTTGGTTTACTTTACCCTGTTTGTTTTCCCCGTTCTTCTATTGTCTCACTTCAGTCTGTACCACACGACCAAGCCGAGTTGCCTATAAATAACTGGATAAAAATAAGCAGGCAGCGGCTGCTTTGTTAAGTCTAAGACGGTGCACATGTTCAGGAGACAGCACCAGTCAAAATTGGCAGCAATTTTTGAAATGCCACAATGTTTTGATGCGTTTCCTGGAAAGAAAAGAAAAGAGGAAAAAAAAAGAAATAAGAAAGTGTGCTTGACAGCCAAGATGGGTCCGGCAACACGTACCTGCTGAAACGCTTGACTGGGAGACATTTTGAAGAAGATTCTGCTTGATTCCGGCAGGTGGAACAAGGGGGGGGGGGACAAAGAAACACACTTTGAATACTCCATTTATCAGGGGCCTTATCTTAGTGCTGTCTTTTGGCCCTTAGTGTGTCCCTTCCGAGACGCAAGCAACTGCTTATCTTCCACTGGGATATCACGCAGCGTCATCTGCAGCTAATTCAAACCGGTATTACTAGTCACAAAGTATGAATGATGGCCACAGCGTAGGGCCGCTTCCCAAAAAAAGAAAAAGAGAAATTCTAATCGTTTTGCCTTTGAAGAGAGTCACAATAGAATCAGAAGACATTCATCTGCGTGGTAATGAAGTGTGTGACACATCATTTTGAGCCTGGGGAGATATAAATGATCGTAACCTGTCGGGATGTAAAAGAACAGAGCCAGATCTGACAACCGGAGACACCCAAGGTGAGTGTTGTACTTTTTAGGATCATTATCATGAGCAAAACTTTAAACCAAAACAATAATTAGCACTTAGCATAATACCAAGATATGTCCTTGAATAAGGAAAACAAAAACTATACTCCTGGTGAGTTATATTTGGCTTTTACAATTTCCAGGAGAGGATGAGACTCGGTGATTACCTGCCTATTGGCCATATGGAAGGTATAATTTGGTCTAATCCTGTGTAATCCGGATTACGTGTCGCATTAACATGTAATACCTGAGTTTCCCTGATGCTTTTGCCATCAATAAGTCAATTAACAGAACAGCCCTGACTACGGATTAAAGGTGGGCTTTTCCATGCACCACTAATCTGTTTTCTTGTGGACGTAATCCGGGATTCTGGTCCAGATTTTAAGAAGTGAACTCAGGTCGGACATTTACACGAAAACCCACCTCACTTGAGTGACCAGGTTATAAACGGAATAGTGTCTCCATGTAAACACAGTGAGCTGCCTTTTTACCAATAGAAATGGTATAAAAGTAAGTAATTAGCCTTATTAAAAGGCAATGTGACTAATGATTTGAGAGATGGACTGTACTGGTGTAGTGTCACATTCACAATAATGACAGGTATTTTTTCGCAAGAGGAGCTGACAAAATTGCCAATAAACAGTCTTTCCAGTATCTACTTGGGACTTGTCTGCTGTGGGACTTGACTTACTTGAGATTTGAATGCCTGTTCTGTGGACACTGACGCCGTGTTTTCACTGCATGGTACAGCTCTGCTCGACTTAACTCACTTTTTGGTGTCAGGTGTTTTTTTTGTCCATCTGTTTTCCACAAGGGGTCCATAATCCCTCAGCATAGGAGGGATTGTCAGTTGATTCCTTTAACGTGATCTTCAAAGGGACACTTGCAGAATACTTTCATCGGCGGACGAACAGAGGAACGTCCGTGGTGTATAGCATAGTTTTGCTCAGCTGGTATTTTTTTAAACCCTGGGTGGAGTGAATTAAAAAAAATTGCGCTGTTGACGGTGGGTTGGTTATTTGGGTATATGCAGGGTGCGATGTGTTGAGCTAGTGACGATCCTCTCTCTCCAAACGCTAGTTATTTGTTATGAACCATGACACATTATCGGATATAAAATATATATTTTTTCCACAAATTGAAATGTCTTTAAATACACATTAACATGAATCCAATATATTGTAGCGAATGGATAGCGAATGGAGGCAGAAGATGTTATCTTACAGTCAGAAATGCACACATTCAGCGACACACAGGAGCTCTCTCAAGCTGGGCACCAGTTCACTGACAGCACGAGACTAGCCTGGACCTGTCCCTCCAAGCCTCCTGCACACCAAGAGGAGGACCCGCCCCTATCGCTGCTGTGCCAATCACGAGGCCGCATGTCACATGCTGGCTCTGTCAGGTTCCCCATGATTGACCGAGAGCCTATTTAGTCCTCAGCTGACTAAGATCCCAGACATAAGGACCCACGCTGCAATATTATTTGGAAAGAAGATACCGTTGTAAAATTTTTTTAAAAACAACGACATTTACTTCACCCACGAATCCTTGTGTAATCATTTTTGCAAGATATTCCTGCTGAAACACTGCAGCTCCTATCCACAACAGCCAACTACTGAGGCCAGTATATTATTATAAGTGTTTGGACATTGTTATGAGCAAAAATGGATAGTTTTGTAACTTGACCAAAAACCATGAATCTGTCCATTATTTTAATAGTTCAGTATTGTATGAAAGATAACAGGTATCTTTATGCATAGCAGTGGCACTAATAGGCCATCATTTTTTATTTCCACAATTTTATACAATATATATAGTCGGGGGTCCCTGCTCCATCTCTCTATCAGTTTGGGGGTCCTTGGCCTGAAAAACATTGAAGACCCCTGCACTAAAGGGTGCCTCAGACCCTCGTATCAGACGCCGAGGGCCACCGACCAAGCGTCTGTTTTTGACAAGTTGGGAGTGAGAATGGGTTGGAAACAGCCATGTGAGGAAACACGACCATGTTCCAAGCAGATAGAAACTCATCAAGGTTTTTTTGAACAGTTCTTTTGAGTGTTCTCACATTGCTGATGTGGAGTGTTTTGATACTAAGCATTGATAGATTGTAAAAAAAAAAACACATGAGGCTTCAAAAGGCTATGTACTTGGACTTGGTTCAAAAGACTAAAGCTTACTGGAGCATTTAGCAGCTAAATAGCCAAACATTTAACTGACTTTCATCAGGCGGATTGTTGCTTTATAACTGCTGGATGAGTAAATAAGTCTTACATGTTCTCCATCAACTTTATGGCTAATATGTCATTGTTGTGTAACAGTTGTTGCCCTGCCCCCATGTGGCCAAAACAAATACATATATGAACATTTTAAATGTAGTTATTTGATTGATCAGCCTATATGTTGGCTTAATGGATTTGTCTGTGTAGACCATTAGTTCTCAGTGGTGAAGAGACAGCAGGCGCCGCCACGAAACCGAAGCAGGTTAGACACCTCCCTCTTGGGCAAAGTCTTTTTTTTTTCTCAAATGAGAAAGCACTGGAAATATAATTATATACAGAGCAGCCCTTTATTCCGTGGCAGAATAAAACATGCAATTTAATTTCAGTTGGACGTAATTTGTGCAGTGATTTAGACCCAGGCGATGATATGCTGTATTTCATATACCTGTATTAAGCTAAATAATTAGCACCCCCACTCTGCTTTGTGTTAACTTACCTGCTGCAAAATGACTTTGTCAGGATTTCTGTATTCAGGAAAAGGATAAAGTCTTGGCCGTGGCTGATCAAGATTAGAGACGGCACCAAAAAGGATGAAAGAAGCACATTTTCACAACTTATCTCGGGATGGAACATTTGCATAAAACATGCATTTGATTCATCATCTGATCCCTGTTTCTAAATTACCTCTGAGCTGCTGTCAACAACAATAAGTGACATTGTGTGCGCAGCTGTATGTTGTCTGTCATAATAAATTCAATGGAACACGTGTTTATTGTAATATGGTGAGCACAGTGAGAGCTTGAAGTGTGATATGTGCAGTGTTTTTTGTGGATGTGAGTCATTCTGATGGCAATGAATCATTCAGTTAAGCAAGGAACTTCTTTTTTATACGTTATCGAAATAATATATTTCCTATGTATGCACTTTCAAACTTTTTTTTTTTAATATCAGACTGGTGGTGACAAAGAGAAAACTACTTGAACAGGGTAAACTGGAGAAGAAAAGTGTCCACAAGCCAATGAACTGCTGCAAATGGAGCCATCTGCTGACTGATTGTGCCTTACTTGGCTCACAAAAAAGGGAACAATGCTTTCCAAAGAAGAAAGCCAAAGGTAAGCACCTGCACTGTCAGTGAGAATTAATCCTAATCTCGATCACCTATATGGTCAACTCAAGGTCCCACGAAATAAATCGCAATCTCCTTTACAATTACATCTTTATGGGAAACAAAACAGCTCAACTGCTGAGGGAGAACTTGATTCCAAGGGCCAGGGTCTCTTGACATAATAAAGAAATGAAAAGTTCCATCAGTTATCGTCTCATTGTAATAACCTAAGATGTCGAATCGGAAAATTTAACATTTACTTCAACGTAAAGTCTGCATTTTGATTCTCGGCCAGGCCTGAAGGCAATTTCTGTTGGGAAAAGATGTTCAGACGCAAAGGCAACTCAATACAGGTTTAACTTTACTTTTCTACGAGTCCTTCAGAGTCTCAAAACCACTGACCCCAAACCCCAGAAAAAAAAATATATATATATTCAATTCCTTCTTTTTCAAGTTGTGTCTTGTCTGTCTGCGGCAGAACATTTCTCTGGTGTTTTGCATGGGAAGGCTGGCAGCGACTGACAGGGAGGAGCAGTGTTGTGTGGGATGAGCTGTGCGAGGAATCCGGCATGGAACAATGTCAGTCAGGGTAAAAAACTGAGACCAACAGCATGTCAAACAATCCACATGCTAAGAATTTAAATCTGTGAACACAGCTCCATAGGGAATAACACTTATTGTCATTCCCGCTTGTAGACTGTGGAACCCCAAAACTAACAACATGTAGTGAAAGCTTATCGAGTCAAAAATAAAACAAAATACATCAATACATAATATTGTCGGGTGAATATTTAAATTGGAGGGTAAGAATAAATTCATAGATTTCTACTTTTCCTTTGTAATTTTTCTTATTTTACTTTTTTATTTTTGTCATGGCAAACATTTAATTATGCATCTATTTCCCATCTATTCCTTTTCCTAACTTCTTCACTAAATTTTCCTTTTGCATATGTAACAAGATCATCATGTCCATGCAGTGATTGGTCAAGGACGTATGTGTAACATCGGTGGGGCATGGTTTTTGAGAAAACTATAGCTTCACTGAAAATCTGGGAGCTAAGCACATTGAGCACCAGCCTTTTCAGCTCGCTACCTGGCTGAAGTTCATTTTCTTCATAAAACTCGGGGAGAGCGGGGCAACTTATCACATTGGCTATCACACTGTTAGATCCCAACTACTGGGTTCTAACAGGATCCCAGTAGTTGGTCCTCTGCCTGCACTAATCTATTGACCCAGAGCAGCGTTTACTCTAAGCTATTTTATAGTGTCCTTCTAGCAAAATGCTTTGAGTAAATTTGAGTTCTCTCTGGTAAACATTTATGCAGTCTATATGTATATGTCTAGGGCTTTTATTGTGAAAGGTAAGAATAAAAGGATTGGATTTGGGCTGCGCTGCCTTTGACAATGTTGAAAGGAGCAATGAAAGTGTGCCGTCTTGGTTCAGACTACATTGCCTCAATGTTGTTGTACACTGTAAGGATACGTAATGAATATGTGGTGGCCTCACAACGTGATTGGTTGATGCCTTTATTTGCGGTGTAAAAGCCCAGAAATATTGTCTGATCCAGGCAAAAAAAGTCATTGCTTTTTTACGGCATATTTACATTCAAAATTTAAAAAAAAAAAATTGACCAGTTGACCAGATTAAAGTCAAATTTGGTAAGAATAGTCTTAAGACATTGATGATACTTCATCATGAATATTGTGACTTTTTGTTGAACGCCGTTGCCGTGGCAACGCATCATTCGCCATGAAAAAGTAGGCTGATGGTTCAGTGGCTTGGGATGCTCAAAAACTCATGAAACTTTGTACTTGTCTTATAGGTCACGAGAAGACATATTCTATATTGTTTTTCGGCTTGGCTCTTTTAAATTGCCTCCATAGCGCCATAGCGAGGGAATTTGTCTGATCGTCTTCAAATTTGTCAGTACAATCTCGAAGACCATTGTAATTAAAAGATATCAAAAGCTTTACGTTTGATAGAATGGCGTAGCCGTAGCGGGCGGATACTTTACGTGATTCCCCATCAAAAAAGCTGATGTAACTCAGCTGGACTTGTTCCAAACGGTCCCATGCTTGATAACACTCATGGCCTGAGGATGTCTACAAGCTAACTTTCACTAATACTCACAGCGCCAACTACTGGCGAATGGAAATCTGCAGTTTGTGACAAACAGCATCCGATTTACTTGACTTTTAAACAATGTGGTTTACACTTGATATGGAGCAACATAATGCATGTTTGCGCGTGTTCTATAGCCCCACACAGCGGATACAGGAAGCGGTGCACTATTTGCAAAGCATCATTTCCTGCGTCATGCGGTCCAGGCATGAAAAAAACGTCGGACTCGCAGCCGCGTTGTCCAACGGTCGCAGACGTACTCGGCCGCGCAGGCCGGAGTCCCGCCGGCACCCCCGACGTGCGGGAGGATGTGAGGGCCTGTTCATCGCTGCTCGCAGCTTTAATTATGTTTGCACTCCATTTATATTATTTATCAATTAATTGTCTTCAATAATGTTTTCCGCGATAGTTTTCGATCCGCCTGATAACCTTTTGATGAAGAAATGTGAGAGGTCTGAGTGGTCACATGTTTGAAGTACTAACGTTTTAAATTGGCAGTTACTTTTCATTTCCATTTCATCTCAAGATCAATTGCATGTATTAACATAAAAGCCAGCTCGCCTCTCAATCATCCTGATTGCCTTCCCCTGACACCTTCATTAAAAGAACGAAGGCCATCCCACTGAAAGGCTGCCTGTCAGTCGCTGTTTATTCTAGACCGGTCACGGCTGCACGTATTGTATTGAATCATAATCACAACATGCGATCGGCGCTTACATTTTCATGAGTGGAACCCCCCCCCCCCACGGGGATCTAGTACCAGCCTTGACTCACCTGACCTGAAGGGCTGTCAGTCGTTGGGCATCAGCACGTGAGCGGATGCCGAAGGCTTTCTTCGGTGTTTGGTGCATTTGAATGGGTGGCTGGGTTGAGATAAATGAAGGTGGGTGCTGCTGGCAGACCTTCCATTTATTATTCCCATTGTTTCATGCATTGCCATTTAATTATTCAAGGGCAGTAGATGCTTAGAGCTGGCTAATAATACATTATTGATGCTGCGGAGGACCCTACTGTACCAGAAGTCATATCTTTTAGAGCCCAATTTGTTTATTTACAATACACAACGAAACTTAGACCCTATCCTCCGTGTTCCAAACAGTTAGGATGTTACCTTTAATAACATATTACTAATATTATTACTAATTCTAGTAGAACTGTTAGATGGAATACAAAAAGAGTTGCTCTGAGTGAAGCATTCACATGCTTGGATACGCATTGAAGAGGTAATTTTGACCAATCAATTTAAGCATTATCCTCCTCGTATGGAAGGTTGGGTCGCAGTAAAATGATAATATAATTAAACTATAAAACTTCAGTAGCACAATAAAACCACATAACAGTGTAATTAGATGCGTAACAAATTGCTACAATATCCACCAGAGTTAATAAGAGTGAACAATGACTTAATGGCTTTACAAAATGCAAAACTTAAAATCATTAGCGTAACACACAAAGAGCCTGTGCGCGCAGACGATGCTTCACTATTTCATGTGCAAATGAAGGATTCTAATTGCAGTGGAGATAAATGAGTCCCTTGTTCTGTTAATATTGAGTTTAACCCGCAGAACCCGAGGCTGGATTGCTAACTGGGTCACGGACGTTGAGGGGCTTCAAAGGCCCCAGGTTTACTGTGTAACAGTTGATTAATTGATGAAGTGCAAATTACTTTTGGAATGGGCACCAGGTCAATGTCAACAGAAATGGCTGTATTAGGCCCTTAAAGAGGCAATTATCACTTCTTGAGGCCCTGTGTTGAAGAGGGGTCCTGTCTCAAAAGTATAGTTCTGTGTCACGATCAGGCTTTGCCTTGTGTGTTCTGTGTCTTTGTGTAACTTCACCCTCCTCACTCTACCTGTCAGTCACTCCCTCAGCATCAACCTAACTCCCTTCACCTGCCCCTGATCACTAATCACACTCACCTCATCAGCTCATTACTCTCACCTGCTCACTCTGCCTCCTTCACTATTTAAACCCCTGCCTCACACACACCCACTGCCAGATCATTGTTTGTGTTCCTACCTACCCGCCCGTTTTGCTCAGCTTGTTCCCGGTTTCCCAGTCTGCCTGCCCTGCCTTGTCCTGCCGGATTTCCCCCCTCGTCTCTTGTCTTGTCCTTGGATTCCCTGTTTGTTTTTGGTTATCATTAAAACCCTTTTTTCACTACACCTGACTGTCTGCGCTTGAGTCCTCATCATGCCCCGTGACATTCTGTAAGACTTTTATTATTTCAGTTACCTCACTCCTGCCACTTCCGTAGGACAGCGTTGACTTTTGGTTTCACACGGGACACGGACAGCAGTCTACTGGATGATAGTCTTACTTCGTTGTTGGAAATGCAGCTAGTTTGCAATACAAGCAAAGAGAACAAGGAAGTTTCTTTTAGAGTGCCGTCTAGAGCACTGCCACCAGCTACCCAGAGAAAGCGAACTGAAGTAGCCTGTAGTTGTTCCTCACCTCCAACTACGTCACTGGCACGTCAAATGTCTGGATGCAGGGAGAAATAACAGATTTTGCAGCTGCGAACTCGGCTTTCTGGTTTATAGCACACAATGATGGATTTATCGATCAACTACACTTATCATAAACACTGGATATTCCCATAAAAGGTGCCCAATGTTCCCTTTAAAGTTTTGGGGAAAAGCTATTTGCAATGTCTTTAATTGTAAGTACAGGCCAGGTTTTCAATGTTCAACATGTACAAAAGATATCCAAAATCATAGTTGGAACTTGTTTTTCACTGTGCAACTCCAGTGACCATCGGGGTACACTTTGCACCGTGTAGCCTCTCAAGCAGAGGAGAACATCGATGGAGGTTGTTTACCACACTTCAGAAAAGTCCCTCCTTCCTATTTCAACTCTGTCGGGCTTCTTTTTTTTTTTTTTTTCGTCCCCCTGAGCTGATCCAACACATCCGTCCAATTCATTACTTCAAGGTGGGGATGAGGTCACCAAAGGGGGACAGGCTATCAGAACTCCCCCCGCTGGGCCGAGCTATTCCGGCTGGAGGGAAACGCTATGCCTTTCTAGATATCCTCCGCACACACACTGTCCTGACCCCCCCACCACCCCCTACCTTTCACACCATACACTAGGGATGATCTTGGCCCACGTGTCTGTGAGCCTGTGTGTGTCCAAAGCAGAGCCCCGGGGCCATGGAAACCACCGGCAAGCAAGCCCCAGACGTTGATGCAGGAGGAGCAGAATGAAAATTCAAGGAGAAATGAAAGGGACCCACAGGTGCATGCAAATCAATACGCGCACAGTGAGTCAAAGGCACAGATTTGCTTCCATTAGCAGTTTCTTTTCACCTATGTAATATAATGTTATCTCAGCCGTTAGCAATGCAGCATTAAAGTGCATTTAAACAAGGTAAAAGCTCATTTTGAACGCTCATGCTGTTGAACATCTCTTTGCTATTCTTGTCGAGAAGTGTTTCCCACCTGGCAGACATGCGGCAGCATGAGTCATTAGGTAAAAGGCTTCGCAGCGTCTACTGAAAGCTCTTCTGGATGGTCGTGGTTTCGCTGTTCAAGCCAATTTGCTTCATGTTGTTGGTCCGGTTGAAAAAGGTGGAATGTTTAACCATACGAGTTAACAAAGAAGACATGGTCAGACTCGTTAGGACAGTACAACTGCAGGATAGTCCCACCAACATGTGACAAAATCATGATATGGTATCAAACCTGTGTATAGACGGAATAATGCACCTCCAGGGACTTTTTCCTTTGCTATCTTTGTGAGCTGTTTGCAAAATTAAATCTTATTTTTTTTCTTTTAATAAAGAGTTCACACAACGGGGGCGTGACAAATAAACAACATAAAAATGTGAAATAGTCGCCTGTGAAAATGTTGCTATTCATACCGGCACGTTTGCGACAGTTGACAGATTTGTGCAGGCAGAGGACCAACTACCAGGATCCTATTGACCCAGAGCAGAGTCTGGCGGTCTGTCTGAGGTACCTTGCTGTACAGCCTAAGCTACTGTAAGCTACTTTATTGAGTTTCCTTTTAATGAAATGCTCTGAGAGACTTTGAGTTCCCTCTGGTAAATAGTTACGCAGTGTGTATGTCCAGGGCTTTTACTGTGAAAGGTAAGAAAATAAGTGGATCTGATCCGCGCTGCCTTTGTCAAAGTCGAAAGGAGAAATGAATTTAGCCATCTTGGTTCGGACTACGGAGCCAATGTGTTGTTGTACAGTATAGTGTACATTTTGAACATGTCCGTTCCGCACAACGTGATTGGTTGATGCCTTTATTTGCGACGCAAAGGCTCAAAGAAATCAGTCTTGCTCTGAAAAAAATGTATTCACTTTTTTGATTTGTAATATTCACATTTTGAGTGGAAGTATTCTTGACAAAAAGTAAAGTTAAAAAAAATGTTTTGATGTGCGAACGGATCCCACGAGAACAACGCCTCTCCCCCCCCCCCCCCCATGTGTAAAGGTCTTTAGAGTCAATATGGTGGACAACCAACAGTTTTGGTCATACTGGACAATTTAGCTCGCAATCATGAAGTTAATGGATAAATAGGCCAATATGCAGGTTGATTAGTGCTAAGATATTTATCATTATTATTTTTGCATGTGTCTCGACTGGCTAGAACCATTACATCCTTTGTCTCCCCTAATCTTCCTCCATACTCCGACTGTCCAGATAAAACCTGACTGACCTCTTTCACTTCTCACGCTACACTAAGCAGGACTGTTATTTCAAAACACTCATATCAGCCAAAATCACAAAGTAGGGCTGAAACACTGAAGATCTCAGATATGTATTCTACTGTTTTAAGTGCTACAAATTGTGTAATAAGGCCCCCCTTAAGGCTTTATAAATCATAATTAATGTATATTAATGAATCATTTCGTAATGCTATGTAGATCACTCAGAAGCCAGTTGCCTGTCACGGTTTAGGCTTTGCCCCCTGTGTTCCTGTGTGTGTGCGTGTGTGTGTGTGTTTTTCCCTTGATTGCACTCATCCTACTCACCTGCCCAGTCCACCCAGCTGCCTTCAATCTCCTCATCACCCCACACATATATACTCCCCTGCTTTCCCTGTTCTGGTTGTCAGATCGTCCTTGTTCGTTCCCCTGTCTGTCGCTGCATTGTCTCCCCCTCGTGTTTGCGCCGTGCCCCAGCGGTATATTTTTGCCCGCTCCTTTGGAGTTGCTTTCAGTTTGTGTTTATGACTTTTTAAGTAAAAACCTTATTTTTCAACTTCACCTCATCTCCAGTATGTGTCTGCGCTTGAGTCTCAGATCTGCCCCTCGGACGAAACATTGCCAGGTTTGGAGAAGTCTCTTTGGCAAGTGTTCGTCCTCTTGGTCACTTGATTTGTCCCTTTAGCGCTTCAGTTTATCAGAGTGCTCCAACAGGACAAAAATCCAATCCAAAGGTTCATACTTGTATGTTTACATGATTTACTGTTCAGAAAACACAATTTTTTCATACTTTCATAATATCTGTGTTCACCCTCCATCTGTTAACGCTACGTGTTAGTGCCTGTCTCTTTAAGACACTCTCCCTTTGATACAATACTATTAAGTTAATGAAAAAGAGCAGAATAAAGTGCATACAATTACAAAATAACCAATGCATAGTTTTCTATTCTGGGGTGCGGGCTGAAAGAGAGACCTGGTGAATACACTCTATTCTATACACTTTAATTACCTTTGTATATTGCCATTGCTGTCAACAGTCTGTGAAGTGGTGAGAAACCAAAGGTGAAACTGATCATCATTTTTCCTGCATGCATAAAGGAAACCTGGTTACACAAACCAGCCAAGCAAGGAATCGGCAGAAGTGTTCTGGTTATTATTTTCCAGATTTACATAATTGCTCCTGTTGTGTGATGGAAAGTGATTGATGAGCTTTGGGAAGTACAACAAAATTAAAGTCACAGGGAGAAGTGTAAGTCAGTACCTGATAAATAGCAATGGGATTCATAGTGTTTCCACTCATGAATAACTGACTTGGGTAGTCTGAACCAATGCCACACATCCATAATGTGAAGTCACTCGGATGTATCGGAATAAAAATAAACAAAGCTTTGTACAACAAATCTGTCCCTGACTATGTTTACCAGGAAGGTAAGAGCTAGGTTTTCATTCCGAAAGAATCCTCGACTTTAGGTGTGTGTGTAGGGGGTTGGGTAGGGGTGGGGGGGATGAAATTTCCTGCCAGACATTTTCAGCTGCAGCATTCAGATATCTGTCAGATACGTTTCTCTCACACACAGCACACAATGCTGTATGAACCGTTCCCCACATTGTTGACAACGCAGAATCTCATTTTCAATCTTTTTTTAGAGGCATGGTCATGACAACACGTCCTCCTTAGCCGCAGTGCAGGCAATTTTTCACACAATGCGTCGCATCATGCCATCAAGGACAACAACGGAGCGAGGGAGACCTGTCTGCTCTTAGATACTACTGTGCATTGGCAACAAGTGCAAGGAAGCACTCGTGACCACAGTGTATGATTCATGCATGCGTACCCCCATGTGGTGTTCACAGATGCACACTTTGTTTGTCCTGTGCACATAAATGTTGCAGAGATGAAATAGGTGTCTCTGGGTTCAAAGCTCCTCTTTCATACGTTATGTGTTATTTTTTTGCATGAAGTACACGGAAGTTCTTTTAGGAATATACAGTATACGAGACGAGAAATATGAGTAACTTATTTTGGCATGACAATTCAAATGTATTGTAGCTTGTACAAGCTAGTGCTTAATTTCCGCATGATTGCTACAAAATCCAAATCGAATTGCTTTGTCATAATTATATGATACTTTTTCACAGAATTTGAGTCCAACCATATGTTCCCTCAACCCCATGTTCCTTTAGCCCCATGTTCCCTCAGCCCTATGTTTTCTGCACCTTATGTTCCCTCAGAGCTTTGGCTCAGTGGTAGAACAGGGTCGTCCTTGAATCAGAGGATCTGGCGGTTCGATCCCCAGCTCCGCTGGTCCGTGTCGATGTGTCCTTGGGCAAGACACTTAACCCCAAATGGCTCCCGTAGCTGTGCCTATGTTGTATGAATGTTAGATAGTCCTGGGCAGTTGGCACCGTGCATGGTAGCCCCTGTTATCAGTGTCTGAATGGGTGAATGATGATTTGTAGTGTTACAGCCCTTTTAAGTGGCTGTAAGACTAAAAAAGGGTTAGGGCTATAAAAGTACAGGCCATTTACCTCAACGGTGCCATGCCATTATTCCGTCGGCCCATTAATCTGAAGCCTGTTAACGTACCATTGGACCGAAAGCCCATTTAAAAAACAAACAGCCATAGATTCGAAGGTCCATTGCCCCCCCGAAAATACTCACTCTCCATGCAACAAGCAGAATATAATTGCTAATTATTATGCAGAATTACGTCATCGGACCTTCCTGATTTTTTTTTTTTTTTTTCCTACAATGGCAAAGGAATGATCCACTGATGTACTTTTGTTTAGGATAAGGCTAGGCGGATTCTGTTTTTGAAAAAGGGACGGCTCTACTTACGATCACATGTTGTCTTTCGCAATTCATGAAATGTGAACATGCACCAGCTTATGCCTTCTGTATCACATTGAGTACATGCATGCATTGTTTCCCGTGGATCTCTCGTGTGTGGATATGCAATTTGAATACTGAGCAGTGTGGCAGACTACCAGTGACATCGAAAATGACTGTATAGGGATACAACTACAAAATGTAAATACATTGAATAGCTATTTTTAAAGAAATTGCTGGCAATTTTGCCCATATTGGGTTTGATGTAATGAAAAGCTTGAGGTTTATCACTTTAAGTCTATAATTTTGCAACACTGTCACACTGATTGGATATGCTGATGAAGATTTGTATAATCTTTAACTATTTCACCTGGAGGCAATACGCTTCCACAGACTTGTCCTATGATCAATTAAAGGCAGGCAATTTTTATTTTATTTTTAGTGGGGACAGCCAATCAGAATAAAAAGGTGCTGTGTAACTTATGGTGAGAATGTATGTTTTTCACACCAAGATGAGCAGGTCATTTATCCTGTTTTGTGTTTGTCAGCCCTAATCCACCCAAGACCTGGGCCAAGTGACAGTGTCATCCACGACTTCTCTGGGAATTCGTGTGGCTCGGGGGCCTACCTGTAATCTTCACTGTCATTTTCAGGGCGAGGCACAAAGCGGCCATTACTGTCCCCGCTGAATGGCTGACCTGACCTCCTCAGTGTCCCTCACCATGAGCCTTACTCCATTTGGCCCCAGTTCATCCCTTCTCAGGGAGATAATAGCGCTGCAGCCGCTGTCATTATGGAAAATTGAAGCCCCATTTAAACAATGATAAAATGACCTGGAGACACCCAACTATTTAATAGCTGTGATCTGTAATTTTAATTCCTTGTGAAGCTGACGTGTCTGGAATAAGTGCAAATGACAGAAAAAAAACTGGATATCTCTTTCTCACTCCACAAATTCTAAAATACTGTCAGTAGCCACAAATAAAATCTATTTGGCATGTTTTTAGGAATGAAATTTGACATAAACCAGGCTCTGAATGATATATGAACAATCCCCTCTGTAAAAACCTTCAGAATATAGATAGGAACGATACTGGGAAAGTTTGCCGTATGCAAGTGCTACTGAAGTGGAGATTTCTGGAACATAGGAGAATGCGATGAATCGGGGGGGGGGGATGGATATCACCATGAAACTTCCCCTGTTGATTACTTACATTAATTTATTTGTCTTCTTTTTGTTGCTCTCTTTGCTTTTACCTTTTGGTATTACACGTTTTCTGAAAGGCATTATCTAATGGTACTTTTTGGTGAATTCAGGAGAAATGTACAGACAGGAATAGTCAAAGTGGTAAAATAAACACCTAAATGTGTATTTTGGATGTTCTCTTTCCACTAGTCTGACAGACATGTTATGGAAGCAAAAAAAGCCCAAACTTTTAAAATATGACCAATGCATAAAAAAATGATTTGTGTTTGTTGCTGGTAGTATATCAGCTTAAGATTTTGTTTAAGAATGTCAACAGATTTAAAGTCCCTTGAACCCTCAGGCAAAATGCTCCATAGTTTGAGAGCATAAAGACAATCTGCATCTCCGTGCCTGTAGTTGTGACCTCAGGATGTATGGAGCCTTGCAGGCACTCATTTCTAGATTAGATGGGGCAAAGCCTTTCAGGGATTTAAAAAAATCATGAAGTTATCTATTAATTCTGTGACAGACAGGTAACCATTTCAAATATCTGAGAGTAATGTGGGCTCTCTTAGACACACTAGACAGGACATCATTAAAATGGTCCAGCCTGCTAGAGATACAAGCATGTATTAACTTTTCCATATCAGCCTTGGAGAGAAACGTATAATACTCTAGCAGTGATTCTCAACTCGTGGGTCGCGGACCCGTTTTCAGTGGGCCTTTGCCTGGAAGAAAAATAAAAAAAATCCTGTGCTTTTATTTTGAAGGGGATTTTTTTATGCAGCGGAGTGCCGTCTATTCACACTCCTTAACGGTATTTGCCGTTAATGCCTTGTAATGCTAATAGACACCCACTATTTCACAGTATAGAATAACACCCACAAAGTTAGTTTTCATGTGCTAATTGAGCGAAACACAAGTACGACACCGACTACATGAGATATGGATTTTCTTACATGAAGGACAAAAGAGGGCAAAAACCTCAGTTTTGTGCAGTGAGATTCTGGCACAAGAAAGCATAAAGCCGTCAAAACTGAAGCGGCATTTGGAAACAAAACGCCCTTCTCTCAAAGATAAACCTGTTGAGTACTTTCGAAGACTACTTTAAGACCTAAGGACATCACACAAGTGTCTTACTTGCCTGCAGCCATGGCAGTGGTGTATAGTAACGAAGTAGAAATACTTCGTCACTGTACTTAAGTCGTTTTTTTTGGATATCTGTACTTTACTACTTATATTTCTGTTGACTTACCTTTACTTCACTACATTTTGCAAAGAAAACTGATACTTTTACTCCGATACATTTCCCCTGAAACCTTCGTTACTCGCTACAAAATCAAATCTATCTTTAGAAACAAAATGAATCATGAGACCAGCGTCGGGGACTGTGGTGGAACAGAGACTGCAAGCAGGTTTGGTTAATCAGTGGTCCTAGCTTGCAAGTTAAATCGTTGGTTAATCACGTTAATGCGCAATTGCAAACAAGTGCTCTCAAAGCCGCGGTGTTTTGATTCCCAGTGATGCCCAGGATGCTAGATAGCGAGCAACTACAAGAGTATAATTCCACTCTACGATGACTGATTTCATGATGGAAGCAGAAATAGAAGCACCTGCTACTCCCGCAACAAACGAAGGTGGTGACGAAGACCAACACCCGTGGATCGCTAGCGAGTTAGTGAGCTGAGGAAGTGTTGACAGTTGTGCAGCACTAGTTGGCTAACGTTAGCTAGCCACCACACCATAGGATTGACAGGAGCCGCGAGAGCGCAGCATTAGGGTTAGCATTAGGGAAATCCTTCCCAGCTGTGCGTGAAGCTGAACACACCTCTACCTGCCTCAGCAGCCTGTGAAAGGCTATTTAGCATCGCAGGACTAGTCTTCAGCCCAAGAAGAGCGAGACGGAATTCTCGCAATTTTGAAAACCAACTTCTTTTGAAGATGAACAGGACATTTTTCAGTTTCAAGTAATGACTGGGTTGCTGCTTTAGTATTGATCATGTTTTGATATTTGAGTCATTTTGTGGATGATCAGATGGAGTTATGATGGTAGCAGTCGCCCAATTGCAGATTCAGCTTGAGCAAAACCTTTGCCTATTGTGTTCAATTCAGTTTACAAGGCAGGTGTCCTTTCTCAAAACACTGACCTGATGCATCAAGTGGATATTTTTTGCTGAACACAATATTATGCATTTGCCCTCTACATCCTCTAGTCGGAATGAGTATACTTATAAACGCACTGTTACAACTCCTTCATCGTGTCATATTGCTTTTCGGAGAATTATAAGTTCATAGATGCAAAAGTATACTTATGTACAATATATTATGTTGACCATTGTTGCTCCTGGATGGATCACAGCCAACCCAATTATGTTCAACACAACTCCTTGTCCTTGGTGGCCACAGCACTTAAAAGAATAAACTTCTGACGCTTTGCTTTTTTATTAACAGCATTTACTTGTACTTTTACTTTCAATACTTAAGTACATTTAATATCAGATACTTTAAGACTTTTACTCAAGTAGTATTCTAATAGGTGACTTTTTACTTTTACTGGAGTAGTTTTCCAGTAAGGTATCTTTACTTTTACTCAAGTATGGCTTTTGAGTACTTTATACACCACTGAGCCATGGACGTGTTGGATCAATCAGCGGCGGATAAACTGCAAACTATACCTCTGTCAAATGACACTATAAGTAGACGAATTGAAGACATGTCGGATGACATCAAACAGACCACAGCTCGAATTTAGGCAAGTGGTCATTTTGCATTACAAATGGACGAATCTACAGACATAAAGCAGTTTTACTCGTTTACGTGAAACATGTGTGGGACGGGGACTTACAGGAACAATTTCTCTGCACAAGAGAGCTCCCTACTACTACTACGACTGCAGAGGACATTTTCAGCTCGGGTTCAAACTGCACCATCTTTTCATTAAATAAATTTGAGAAGTTGAAAATTGTCAATTTGGGGTCGCGGTTTTAAGGGGTGATGGTGTGTCCCGCAGCCAGACCAGTTGAGAACTACTGCTCTACAGGATACACCGAGGCTGGGTTGTAAAGGCAGCGGCTGTGCTGGTTTTGTCACGGGGTGTGAATGTGGACCCAAATGCAGGCAGTGACCAGGGAGTATAGATGTAAAGGTTTATTGACCAGGAAACCAAGGGGGGAAACAACCGGAGCACAGCGGGAAAATCCAGGGAGGGTGAGGGTGGAACCAGGAGGATGACAAAACTGCGGGAACAGGGAGACAGGATCAATGCAATGAAAAAACACTGGGGAGAAAAACTCTGAATTATTCTCAAACAGCGTGGCCAAGAACTACCACGTGAGCTGAAACAACGATCTGGCGAAGAGTAGAACCAGGGTAGATATACTGTTGAGTTGATGGAGTGCAGCTGGTTTGACTGGGCAGGTGAGGTGAATTGTAATCAGGAAGCCGGGAGGAGACCAGGTCGGAGCCCTGCCCATACGATACACACACACACACACACAGGATAAGCAGGAGGCACGGCCTGGCCTCGTTCTTTTTACCTTTGGCTGCAGACGGAGGAGGGATTCGATCGGGTTTGTCGCTCTCCTTTATCGCCTTACAGGCAAAAAGGCAGCGGCTGTGCTGGTTGGCCTCATTCTTCTTACCCTGCTGATTCGGAAGCCTCTTGTGCCCTCTAGCCCCCTTTAAAGGGGGGGGGTGAGGGAGTACACACGTGTACAATTCACTTTTGCGAAATGAATAAAATGCTGTTTTATGACATATCATATACCTATGTAACAAAGAGATTCTGGGCGAAACAACCATGGGAGCCATTTTACACACTGCAAAACACAATTATACATTAACTAAGATTTACCACAATACCACGTTTTTTTGGCCAAAAATCTGTGTACTATGCTCTTTGTTTGGGTCTCTCATCACAAAGCCGGCAGCGATCATGGTGGATTTACATATGCAGTAGGGGCCTGATTCGACCCCGCGTCGAAAGGCAGTGTCCAAATTACTCTCTCAAACCGTTCAAAAGTTATATAAGCAATGCCAACCAACAACCCACCGCTTCCCAGAAAAAAAATTTAACCGCCACGTACCTTTTTGCTGATTTTCGCGACGAAAAACGCAGCTAATCCATTAAAATATGCGACAGCTGTATAGCCCGTTTCCTGAACTGTGCCTGTGAAGTGAAATGGCGGCTGTGAGAGAATGTGTGAGAGAATGGCAAGCATTCAGTCAGCTGGACCAATGAATTTAGACATGGGGGTTGTGCCAAGCACATCGAGATTCTCAGTGAGTAAAAGGCCCTGCAGCTTCTCAAACACCCCTGCATGCAACAAGGTGTCACATGATTAAATCGGCCAATCACAGGCCTTACAAAGGCTTACATAGGCATTTATTTTATGGATGACAGATATGACAGCTGAAAATTGCTCAAAATGATGCCAAACTGCTTTATTAGGATTATTGAACACTCTTAGTGATAAGACAAGTGAATATATAGTTAATATTTAGTTATATAGTATATAAAATTAGAATACAGCAGCGCAACTGCTGGTTCCAAAAATGAGAATTTTGCTTGACTTTGCTTGGTTTATGCTGGCCTGCTTCATGCTGGCCTGCTTCACTCAATCAAAGTCAAATCTGTTTTAGAGACTGTAAAACATGTTGTGCTATGACTGTGGCTATGCCATTGATATTTTTAGGCATTATTTCAAGTCATATTTTCAACACAAGTGCTTTTTTTTCAGGTGAACCTGAAACTTTTTCAATTTGAGCTGTGCCATATGTGTATATGTTATTAACCAGTAACGTATACACAATATTTACACATCTCACAAGTGTTGCCTGTATTATACCATCAAAATTATTAAAATAGACCTTGTAGTTAGAGCTGTGGACTCTCTTGAGTATGGGTATGCAATTTTCGAGCAGAGGCCTAAAAATAGGGCTAGGGTTCAAGAGGAGAAAAATATGTGTAATTCAATGCAAATAGTGCTCACGAATGAATAAAAGTGCCAGCATTACAGATCAAATTTGATTTATACCAAATAAAGTCAGAATTATAAGAGACAAGCCTTCAGTTTTTAGCCAAGGTAGTACGATCACCTCAGTTACACCTGAGTTATGTGCTTGAATTCCAATATTCAAAGGTGATATATCTCGCTGGTCCATTATTAATCTTGTTGCCATTCTTCACCTGTGACATTTGGTGCCGCATTTTGTGAATGTGCCACAATGTGTCCGCATATCGCCCCTATATTGACACACAGGCAAAAAGCCAGCTGTGCACACAGCTCACTTTGCCCTTTCAGAAGGAGCTCAGAGTGCACGCTTTCCTGCAGTGCTCCGTAAACAGCCGGCGCTCAGTGCCTGCTGCTGCTACAGTGATCATGATGTGCATCACGGATCAAGGGCATTGGAAAAAGAAATTGGGTGAAATCAGTAGCAATATTTTATTACAAATATTGCCGTTAACAGAAAAATGTAACTGATGATGAATGAAAACTAAACTCAACCAGCCACAGTTGACACCGTCCGTTTGCAGGGAATCAAACCAGCACATTTTCAGCTATATGTCGGTCCACCGAGGCTAACCTGCTGCTGCAGACAGGATGACCATTTGTTTGCAGTTACCTCTACCCAGAAACACATTAAAGCTGCTCAGTGATTCCCTCCGGGCACGCAGCTTTGTTAAGACCTATCCATCCAACCATAATATGTACCCTCAGCTCAGGCAGCAGTTTAGGTTTATCATCAGGACAAATAGTGTTATTACCTGCCATGGAGGAATCACAACGCCCAACTTAATGGAGGAGTCGAGCTGAGATCTCTTTGGTATATGCAGTGTGTATTTAAGGGAAGTGGGAGAGGTCATGAAGCTACAACTCAGCCTTGAAATATATAAATGTTTGAAGAGCAAACGGAGCACAGCAGAGCCCTTACTTCAGGGGGAAAAGTGATGAACTCTCACATTGCATTAAGGCAAAGACATACAGAATTTCCGGAACCAGTGCTGTTACTGTCATATGTCTCTCATATTTTTCTTTCTAAGAGGCTGTAAGAGGAACAGAAGTGGATATATCGGAACTGCTGATACAAGTGAGGAAAAGCAGTCTGTAGGCCAATCCTGTTTGAGGAAAAGAAGACTATTTGTCAGGATCCTTTTCACATTCATGTAGCATACGTTTGTTTTTAGCCATGCTAACAGCAGGCTCTAAGGATGGCCATGTCCGTCGCTGCACTAGACTCCATCTAGACTGATGCATCTCATTAACTATTGGATTGATTTCGCATTTCTGCAGACTTTGCCCAAGGAAATTTTCCACAATTCATAGCAATGTGACGTTAAACACTTGGTTACCAGTGAAAGCATGGAGATGGAAAAAAAGATAAACAAAGAGGACGGCACATGGGTGTTCTGCCTGGCAAATTACATTTACTCATAAATATTAAGGGTTAAAGATGGAACATAAAAACACATGAAATCAGAAGAATGGGAGCAGTTACTATGTATCTCAGATTTATTAATCAAACTATTTATTTTTTCATGTGAGCTGTTTTAACAAAAACGAGTAAATAGATTATTTAAAATTACACCAATTCAAGCCCTTACAGTCTCTCATACTTAACCATTTACCAGGTGACGTCAGTAAGTCACTTAGGGTCCAGGTGTTAAGGCCTTAGGGGGGTCATTGGGATTGGGCCAGTGACATACAGAACATAGTACCCAGAGAAATTAACTTGCATAACATAGTAGAGACAATGACTTACAGGACATGGTTTCCAGAGACAATCACCTGACATTTCCTCGAGTGTCAGCATTAGCTTGACATTGGTGATGTAATTTAATGAAATGACTCAACAACTATTAAATTAATTGTCCTGCAATTCAGTTTAGACATTCATGTTCCCCATGGAATGAGTTGTAAAGACTTTGGTGGTCCTCTGACTTTTCACCTAATGCCATCATCAGGTGAAAATGTCTCCAACTGTTGTCCAATACTTTTGTTTGACAAAATATCTGCAAATCTTCCCATCAGCCTTAGATGTACTTTTTGTTTAGTGTGCATGAAGCAGTAAATGTTAGAATGCTAATGTGCTAAACTAAGATGGTGAATACAATGAATACCTGAAAAACATCAGCACGATAGGATTGTCGCCGAGCATGTTAGCATGCTGATGTTAGCATTTAGCTTTACGCCCTATTCAGTCAGGAACACTTGTCATAGATTTTTATCCTTTTATTGCAACAAATGGAAATGCAGTTAAACTTGGCGCTGATGGCTCCGCTCTTTGAATGCTCCGGATGAGCCAGCACCAAGCCAAAACGGGGAACACCGAGCAACAACCCCCAAGGGTTTACATGAATGAGCCAGAAGTACCTTTTTTAAATACATTTCAACTATTTGCCATGAAAGATGAACTCTGAACTAAAAAAGGGCGGAGGCTGGGGAGGAGGAGGCAAAGCTTTGCCAGCAGTGCGGTCTGTAACAGCGTAGGTGTAGAAATAATCAGTGAGGAGGGAGTCATATTTAAATGAACCTCCTTGAAGTGAGAGTGGGCTGTGATTGGTGTGCGATTCAGCTATGATTCAATCGGCTGGCTAACAGCTGGGAGCGTATGACTTCCGTGTCCTGCATGAACTAACACGATGCGTCATTTGTGCCCAAGTACAGTCTCACAGAGTCGCTACAGGGGCTGTTAACCCTTGTTTCATTGTGTTAAAACACATGAAGACAATTGAAAATTGCAGCTATGAATCTGGTATAATTTGACATTGTGTTCAAGAACAACTTCAACATTTTCATGCAATGAAAGATGAAAGTTTACATGCAAGTTTTGAGAAAGTGTCAAAACAGGAAACGTACCTCCATCCATTTCAAATCAAGCATTCCAGCCCTGAGGTTTGGTATACATGCACAGAGGAATAGCAGGGCTCTCCAGCTCTACACACCTGCTTTTTTATTATTGGCTTTAGTTCCTCAAGATGTTGTAAATTGATGTTGTAAACAGTTGATGTGATTGTCAAAAACTTTACGCATTCTATCTGATGCTCTTAAACGTCATACCGCTTCAAAATCATACAAGCAACTTCTTTCATTTCACCTCTACAAAATGTCCTGAGTCTGCATGGGACATATCAACAGTATTCATTATGGCACCGTAGCACAAATTACATTTTTGCATTTTCCAGTAATTTAAAGTATACAGTTACTGAAATCCCATTTTGCCTAAGTAGATCAGGATAATCCTCAACTGAGTTGACAGAATAAGTAAGTCTGTACAAGGATAGATGAATATAATCTTCTTATCTTGCAGTACAATAGCTGCGACTGGAAGTCCCGTAGCTCCGTAGCCAATCCCATTTGCTGACCCCTGTCAAACACCAACACAGTGCTTAAGATCTGGGATCAGATAGTTTTACCTTCTCAGGGCCACTAAAGAAGTTAACATCAGAAGTAGTCACAAGGTCTTTAAAGAAAACAAACAGAGAACAATAAATAAATAAATTAAATAATTAAATAATATTTAACTCTGTTGACCCGGCCTGACTGATCCTACTGTCCTGTTCTGGAGCTCCCTGACGGTTTGTTTACATGAAAAGCATTTTTTTTTTTTTTTCGGACGTCATTTTGTAATTTATGTACTTTCTTATGTTTTTTTCTTTCATCTCAAAAGGCTCAGACACACACCGTTCTCCCAAACACTGACTATATGATGTTTGCTGGCTTGTATCTCATTGTTCTTGTTGTTATGTATTTTCTCTTGTCTTGCAATAAAAAATAAAAAAAATAAATAGTCACAAGGGTGTCCATGCAAATTTTAACAAGTGTCATGCAATAAACAGCTGGATTGTTATATTGGTTCTTTAATGCAAAAAAAAAGACTTTTTGTCTCCACTTTTTTTATGTCCGGTGGGCGGCGACTCTGGTTGCAAAAAGAAGTTGGATTGTATAGAAGTCTATCATAAAATGACTCTACTTCTCTCTTGATTTATTACCTCAGTAAACATTGTAAACATGAGTTTATGGTCTCAATCTCTAGTTTCAAGTCTTCTTCAATACAGCATGACGTTCATTTAGTAAATGATGGTCCATTTTTAAGTGAAATAGACCATAAATCGCAGACTTTAGGTTGGGGCTGCCTTCTGATTTACATGTCTCTACCACGTTGTTGTCTGATCTGGGAGTTGTGTTTTCATCTTATAACTGTAACCCTTTCACAGTGTGTTTTCAGTTCATAAAAGTTAATTGTAACATTTTGGTCGCCTAAAATACTTAGTTGTTTATTTGGAATGCAAAACATGATGAAAATAATTTGACAGGCTTTTTAGAGATCGACTGTGATTTGAGGCCAGCAGTTGGCAGGTATAGCAGTGCACAGCAGCTTTCTTCTGTGCGAAAGCAAAAAGTGTAAAACTGTGTACTGCACACAGAGGAAATAAAAGCAAGTTCCATTGCAATTTGAAACTGTACTTATTTGACCTTTCAAAGAAGAACTGCAACTAATAATAATGTTTAGAACGATGGGAACTTGATTTTAGACAGAAGTAAGCAACATCAGGCCTCTGATTTCTTGCTGGTGACCTTTGATTTTGCCGTCTGGCAACTTAAAGGATTTCATTAGCTGTGGCTATTAGCTTATTAAGGTGATGTTAGCTTCATGAGTTGTAAACTCTGCCACATGCTGACGGGTTTTAAAATAGTCTCGTAAAGGGGCCTGAGGGTGCTTTCACACCTAACCTGTTTGGTTTGGTTAAATTAATCCTGTTGCTTTTATTTTTACTGTTCGTTTAGTGTGAAACCTGCCAATCGAAACCTTGGTGCAGACAAAATAAGCGCCTTCAAAAGGAGTGAGCAGTCAATTGAATTTGAAGGCCCTTTTCCACTGCAGAAACCTTCCCCTAAAAGATCGGATTAACATTCTCTAGTCACTCAGTGCGTATTGACTGCAGGGACCAGGGTCTAGACTAAGTTCAAGAGACATTTTGAAATGTGCAGGCTGTAGAGTGTGTCCCGCGACCACCAGCAGCCGTCATCCCATGTCATGTTTCTTTTTTATACTAAGCCTCACATTTGTCTAGTCTTTGCCGGGCTTTAGACTGCTATGTAAACACAGTACAATGGGCTGAAGGAAACTTTTAGTTCTTTGAAATGTCCACGCTAGGAAATGCGGCTTTGGATTTGCGTCTACGATACACTTAAAATATAAACTTGAACTAAACTAACTTCCTGTTGCTTATGCTTCTGACTTTTTTCTGGGTGACTGAAGTTGTTGGAGCAGGGTAATTCAAAGTGATCTCACAGAGTGTTAAAATGATGTGCTCCACAGAAACAATTTAACATTCAGGCAACAAAACAAACGAAGCCACTTAGTTAACTTTAGGAAAAACATCATGAATGTATCTTGACAATATATCAATACATTCTTACTCCCAACTCGTCAAATACCAAGGTTTGGTCGATGCCAGAGATCGACGCAGTATGTATCCTTTTAGGGTTAGTTTTCAATGTGTTGGGATGGTGTGTCAAATACGCTTGTTACATAGTGTCTTTGAAAGTGTCTACTTCTGTCTTTAAAGGAAGTTAGATTTAGGAGAAAAACGTGGTTTACGTTAAGTTGACAAACGACCCAGGTGACACAATGTCAACATTTACTTTTACTTTCTCACGGGACACAAACACCGATCTCCTGGACATTGACCCATCCACCAACTCTCCAGCCCACCATGATTGGGCTGGGCATCACGCACTTTATGCAACGTCACAGGCTTTCCCCGGCCAATTATATTGTGGGGGGGGGGGGTTACATTGCAGCCCATGTAGGGGGCCTCAGTTACCGATGCCGTGGGGGCACTCATCAACCGTCAGTATTTGACCCGTTTGGAGCAACATGTTGAAACATGAACACACAAAGTCCTGTTTGACCCATCCCCCTCTCCTCCCACCCACCATGAGTAGTCTGTCGCTTCTTATAATACATCCCTAGCACTGATCGTTGCATATTCATGTGAATGCCTTTAATTTGTGTTCATTGCCATTGTTTCAGTGGTCCCAACACGTACTGTAAATGTAATACATTTTGTGCCACCACCACGTAATGAGCTGTTAAAAGGTGGTGGTCATTTCACGTATTTATGTGACACCAGGCTGATTGTCCTCACTGTATGTCCATGTCTGCCGGAAACAGTAAGTATACCAATCAATGGAAAATGAGTCTCACCACACTACATCTGCAATCAGATGTCCATGTGAGGTCCAACTCACCTTTTGAGAGAGAGAGACTCGCCCAGCAGTCTGAAAGGTAACTCTTGTCTTACACCCACAAGGCTGTACTCACTTAACGGCATACCAATAAACTGTGTATAATGTCTCCATAATAATCCAATTGGCTGAAGGGTCCTTGATGATCCTGAAGATAAAGGAGGGTAATGCCTTTCTAGTTCCCCAGTCTCTGTAGCCCTTGGGTGTTTTGTCCCTCTTTGACCAAGTAGCTGTCATGCTCAGCCCTCTGAGCATCATCATTAGTGTGTTATTATTTATTATTCTTCATTAACCTGCGGTCAACAGTCGAGCAGATAAACAGGGGAAGGGAGAGTCCTTGCTAATGAGAGCAATAACTCTGGTTAAATGAGATGACTCTGTCACAGAGAGACATGAGGGAAGAATTAATTTGTGTGATGGGGAAAGTTCTCGCATGGGAATCAATACTTGTGATTTGTCCAGATACTAGTCATGACAAGTATCTGGACAGCAACTTCTCTAACTTTAACCCTCATTTTCGGTGGTGGAGGCTGTTTCAGGTCTGACGTTCACTGAATAAGCCCTAACGCAACAAGTAATAGCTGCTGCAGTAGAATAGACTTTTTACATTTGTATTCTTTTCCCTTATTTTGAAGGACACGCCGGTCTGTAACACTCATCGGTAATTCAGTGAGCAATCACAGCATAGCATGGAAACCAACAGAGTGAATTTGAGCTGTGACTCAATTTGATATATAATCTCCTCTGATGCAGTCAGTTGGGAAGATCTGACAAACATACTGGCCACACTCGGTTCATGACGTTCATAATTCATTCAATATTAGGCCACAATGGACTTTGTATTTTTATGGATTCTGGACAGGAGTCAAAGCTCTACATCACTGCACATCCCTATAGTGCAATCATCCAGGGAGCTTAGAATTTGCCATTTTATTTCACTTCAATATCCAGTCTGATATTGTGTAGCAAGTGTGACTAAATTAGAATACAAAGCTGAGTTCATAGACCAGAGATGTACAGAAGACAGGCTCATATGGGTCCCCAATGTGTATGAATAACACAGACAAGGACATACAGGTACATTTTAAATAATATATTGCATTGCAATGATCAAAAAAACAAACAATCCAAGTTCAACCTCAGTTCAACCCCATCCTCATTCCCAACCTTGTCAGATGCCGACACTTTGTCAGGACCCTTGGCGTTACTATCTAATGCACTGGGTTGGGGCCCTTTACTACTGCTGCAATCAATTGTGATGTTGTGGTCAAGACCATCCAAACTGAAACCAACTTAAATCGAGGC
Organism: Anarrhichthys ocellatus; assembly: GCF_004355925.1. Taxonomy (NCBI): domain Eukaryota; kingdom Metazoa; phylum Chordata; class Actinopteri; order Perciformes; family Anarhichadidae; genus Anarrhichthys; species Anarrhichthys ocellatus. Next base: position 196,699 of record NW_022280066.1, on the reverse strand, counting down.
AGGACGACACCAAGGCCAGACTTGCAGTGGATGGTAGCGTATGACATCACACTTCCGGAGCGCTTGCTCTGAGCGCCTAACAATGACGCGGATGTTTTTACATTGTAATTATTGGAAACATGGTGAGTGGTGTTCAGACGCTAAAGGGTTCCTTGTGCATCGTTATCAGACCCAGAGGGGTGTGACAAAGCATCAGTAGTTGACAGCACGGGAGTGAGACCGAGTTGAGTTATAATCCAACACGACAACACAAAAACCTGACCAATAAACTAAAAAAACTTGAGCTTGTACCTCCAATTGAATTGACAATACTGTTTGTTTACCTGTATGAACCGATGGCCCACTCTATAAAACCAAAACCCCCAATTGTAATAAACGTTTCTCCCAGTCTTGGTAGGATTGGTGAAAGATCAGAGCTTGCCTCCTCCTCATTACCACTAAGGTGAGGTGCCCTTTAGCAAGGCCCTTAGCTCACAACCACTCCAGTGGAGCTCCTTAGTGGCTAACTGATCAAGCTATGGTTATACAGGGCAGCTTCCAGGTTTGTAACTATGAGACTGAGCAGGATGTTCCTGTAAAACAAGGAATTGCTCCCTGTGTAACTCGCCTGGGTAAATCAAGGTTAAAAGAAACTCTGGTTGTTACTGCTTTAGTCAAACCAATCCAATCATAGTCTGACGCTACCCTGACAGGTGTTGGTCTCAGGCAATTATAGCCGGCTCTTTTCTGTCCTTAGCTTACATCTGAGCAACCGCTCCGGGTGGAAATCCCTGCTGGATTTTAAACGTATTGACTTAAACTATGATTTTGTGCCCAGAGGAGCCGCTGTGCCGAGTCTACATGTGGCAAACTGCTTTGTTTCTCATATTTGCAATAAATTATCTGTGTCAGTGTTTGTTGGCAGGTCTGATTCGAGCTAATCCCCAGATGATGCTGCTGTGCCTCCAGATGTTTTGTGATGTAATCTCAAAATGCACCTGTTTTACTGAAGCTGAAGTACCTGTTACTGTAATGGGCCCAATCCGTATTTTTTTGACCATACACCATTCATTTTGCAGGTAAATTCAAATAAAGTTGGCCTTAAAAGTTTAAAGTGTTTATGTCACTCAGCTGGTCTTCTAATCTGGTACAAACGAACCTTTTAATGACATTCTTCAACATGAAACAAGATATAACTTGTTAATCTTCTGTTTCCAAAAAGTGAAGCCAATGTGGAACTGCCTTATACTTGCATTCTTCTTAATGGCCATCAGGGGGCGACTCATCTGGTTGCAAAATGTAGTCAGATTGTATAGAAGTCTATGAGAAAATTACCTCTTACTTGATTTATTACCTCAGTAAACATTGTAAACATGAGTTTATGATCTTAATCGCTAGTTTCAAGTCTTCTTCAACACAGCATGATGTTCATAGGGTATGCTTTAGGGCGTGATTACCTTCTCATTAACAGGTTAATACCACCGCGTTGACCGGTCTGGGAGTTGTTCGTGTTTTCGTCTTACAACTTAAACCCTTTAAAAGAGTGTTTTCAAGTTATGTTTATTTTATGTTTTGTTAAGTTAACATTCTGGTCACCTAAACATATTTGATTCAGCATTTGGTTGTGATTAGCTCCACTCTCTCGTGTCACTTCTGGTTGCCAAAAATCTAAATGACACCAGTCAAAATGCTGAACTCGAGGTTTCAAACGGTAGTTCCCTAACCAATGAGGAACGTCAGTGACTACATCCACTTCTTATATACAGTCTATGCTTTGGACAGAGCCAGGCTAGTTTTCTTCAGCAAACTAACCAATCCCTGTCTCTAGCAGAAAGACAAACGTGAGAGACAGATCTGCTCAGATGACTCATGGAAAGAAAGCAAATGAGCTGATGTCCCAAAATATGTTTTTAACCCCAACAGTAAAAAAAAATAATTGTCAGTGAATTTACAGTATTTAAAGGGTGTTTTAAAGGAAACTGAGCCTCTATTTCCTCCTCTCCTGAGTTGATTTAATGCATATATGAAACACAATGAGTATTTCTCAGCGTAAAGCTATTCATATTTTTTGTTGGTGGTTGCACAAATAACAGTAGAATTTTCAGCAGCCAGGGTATCTTCATTTATGTTGAATTATCATTTTCAGACAGTAGCGAACACATCCATCTTATGTTTCACTGTTCATTCTATAGCACTTCCTGCATCCAGCTGTTAATTCACAGATTTCATGGCCTGTGAATAATTTATCCACTGCACAGAAACAGATTTTTGTTTTGCGCTTGTTTTACTCCGTTACAAAATGCATTTCATGGTATGCAGTGCACATAAAGAGGATTTCTTCTTTTTGGAAGTAGCTATTCACCGAAGATCTTCATCAGCATTGTGCAATTTGTGATAAAGACTTGAAATACACATTCTTTAAACCATGGCATTATTTGTATTTTAATTAGAGTGTCACTTGAGGCAATGCAAACAGTCTACATTAACACCCAACCGAGACTTCCTGAAGAGCCTTGGGAATTTTTTTTACTTTTTCAAATCTTAGCTTGCATGAAGTGATTAAAACATGCAATTAAATCAGAATGACAGACATCTCTTTTTTTCCAGTATACCGACTTGCAGTAATCACTTGAGATATACTTCCACACAGATAGCAAGCATTTAACAAGCAATCAGGATTTGTAATTTGTCAAACCATGTTTAAATGAATCATGTTTGCCTGGATTTACAAATGTGGCGACACACGTCTAAATGAAACGATCCAGATAGGCCTCCATCACAGCAGACACCCTAGCTTGTCATAGTAGGAAAAGCACAGGTGTTACTTAAACCATTAATATACCAGCTCTATTGTGTCCCAGTAACCACTTATCTTTCAACGTTTGCTCTTCTTAAACAGAACACATTTTAAATTGTGATATTTACTGGAAATTACATTATTTAGGGTTTTGTAGCGAAATGAGGAGGTATTGTACAGATAACTCTACATTTTTATTTCACCAATCAGCCTTTTTCCTCGTCCATTGTGTCGCTTTTTAAGCGAACAAGAAGAATAAATAGAATCAGGGTGTCCAACAAAAGTTCAACTCACAACGGTGCGGCAATTCAGTGTGCATTTTGTGTTTTGGGTGAAGGCATGAAAAAAACAGTTATGTAACGCTGCTGGGCAGCTTAGTCAGTGGGCCCTAAGCATCAAACTATGACACTCTACTTAAACCCTTCTAGCGTCAGTATTGCTAATGTCAAATTCTGCTCGTCTTTTCAAAATAAACTCCATCTGTTAAAAATCTGGGCACAAAACCACTTGAAGAGATCGTGGTTGTGGTTAAACTAGGTGTGTTTGTTACAAAAGTTAAGTGTTACACAATACATAATTTAACTTACTTTAAATAATTCAACAATCACACGGGACACAAACACCAAAAAAAGAATCCTATGAACCACATTGTTTAACATGAAGTCATATATATTCCATAATGATTGGTTTATGTTATATACCATTCAATTCAGTGATTTTTGTACATGCATCACTTCATGTTGTCAGTTGATGAGTGTTTAATTAAAAGAAAAAAATATTCAACCTCCCTTCAACATGAGGTGCTTAGAGTGTTTTATCACTCTGCTCACCAATGTCTGCTGCTGGGGATTTGTCCGGTCCCCCCACACACACACACTGTTTTTCCAGCAAGCTCATTATACACCCATTATCTATTTTACAGGGGTAATTTGGGTCCTAATTCTAGCTTTTGGAAATAGGCAACAGGCTAGTGCATCCAAATCTGTGTCACTGGCAAAGCCAAGCAGAATGCCATAATTGAGTAACATGTTTCTAATGCCTCTAATGAACTCTGCTCATTTGCATGCCTTTCTGAGCCTGGTACACTAAGTAATTATCATATATAAACCACCATGAAAATCAATGCACAGTAACTAATCTGCGACAACTATGATGTGTAAAATCATTGCACAATATTTGTGTCAGCTCTGAAGCTAAAGCCCAAACAGCAACAATGGCAGACTGATCACAACACTTAGACACAGCTGATGGCTTTTCCTTTTTGGTTTGAGCATCGTGGACACACAAGTGGGCTTGGGGAAGTCTTTTGGGATGGCAAGCTGCACCATTGTAATGAAAGCCTCGTCTCATTGTGCAGCGCCTCCGGTCAGCTTGCTGAGCCGAGACCTGAGGTTGCAACACCGGTAGGAAGCATTAACACAGAGTCATATTGTGTCTGGTTTCAAATGTCACGTCTACAGCTTTTTCGGGCGACAAAAACACTTTCCCTACACCACGATCCGTTCCACCATGGTGATGGATGATGAATGACATTGTCTACTGACTATAAGGATGGCACATGAAAAACAACTGTAACATAGCCTCATGTATTTCTGAATGTACTTTTTATGTTTGCTGACGATGTCATGAAAACCTGGGCTCACGCAACCTTGAAATTACCTTCACAGATGGAAACCAAAGGTACTACTTTTTGTACCTTTCAATGAAAACAACCAAAAAGCCTGAAGCACAAGTAGCCCTGCAGCGCTCCTTGGACCCCATGAAAATGAACTGGTGACTGTGCTATTCTTAGATAATACAAGAAAGCTAGAACAAATGTAAAGTTTGTCCTTACAGTGGCAAATCGGTGATTCAAATTATAAATGCTATTATGTCCTTGATAATGATAATCCATTCAAAGTTCAATGACAGTCTGTTGGGAGTTATGTTATTAAAAATAATTTAAATGAATAATTGTTTTGGTATTTTGGTCAGACACATATGCAACGCTGATTACCGTAATATGTGTGGTATTTGTTATAAATGTACGTTGGTACATAGAGGGTGATAAGAAGCTGTACTTGGAGGGACTTAGGACCCAGGGGAATGTAGGTGAAGGAAATGGGAAGAGACGCCACACAAATAGCTGTTCACCGCTCACTGCCCGGTTCTTCTGTTAAAATGTCCGCTTAATAATAAAAAATAAAAAAAAACTTATGTCGCAATAAAATAATTGTCAGCATTAATTAAATAAATGCGTTAACTTGCCCAGCCCTATTTTATATACAGCGGGTAAAATAAGTATTGAACACGTCACCATTTTTCTCAGTAAATATATTTCTAAAGGTGCTATTGACATGAAATCTTCACCAGATGTTGGTAACAACCCAACTAATCCATACATACAACAAAATCCAAACAAATAAGTTCAGAAATTAAGTTATGTGCAATAAAATGGAATGCCACAGGGAAAAAGTATTGAACACGCGTACTGAAATTGATTAAATACTTCGTACAAAAGCCTTTGCTGGTAATGACAGCTTCAAGATGCCTCCTGTATGGAGAAACTAGTCGCATGCATTGCTCAGGTGTGGTTTTGGCCCATTCTTCCAAACAAACAGACTTCAAATCTTGAAGATTCCGTGGGCCTCTTCTATGAACTCTGATCTTTAGTTCTTTCCAAAGATTTTCTATTGGATTCAAGTCAGCTGATTGGCTGGGCCACTCTAGCAGCTTATTTTATTTCTCTGAAACCAATTGAGCACTGTTGGGGCCATAATCCGGTAGTGGAAAGAACATCATTTCACCATAAACCGGCCATGACCAGGTGTTCCTCGCAAGATTTCTGACAGAGGAGTGAAAAGAATTATCAGAAGAGTCATCCAAGAGCCAAGGACCACTTGTGGAGAGCTTCAGAAAGACCTGGAATTAGCAGGTACAATTGTTTCAAAGAAAACAATAAGTAATGCACTCAACCGCCGTGGCCTGTATGCACGCTCACCACGCAAGACTCCACTGTTGAAGAAAAAGCATGTTGAAGCTCGTTTAAAGTTCTCTGCACATTTAGACAAGCCTGTGAAATACTGGGGAATAGTCTGGTCAGATGAGACCAAGATTGAACTCTTTGGATGCCATAATACACACCATGTTTGGAGGTCAAATGGCACTGCACATCACCCCAAAAACACCATACCAAAAGTGAAGTTTGGAGGTGGGAGCATCATGGTGTGGGGCTGTTTTTCAGCATACGGCACTGGCAAACTTCATATGATTGAAGGAAGGATGAATGGAAAAATTTACTGAGACATCCTTGATAAAAATCTGCTCCCATCTACCAGGATGATGAAGATGAAACGAGGGTGGACATTTCACACAGCCAAGGAAACTCTCAACTGGTTTCAGAGAAATAAAATAAAGTTGATAGAATGGCCCAGATGATCACCTGACTTGAATCCAATAGAAAATCTATGGAAAGAACTAAAGATCAGAGTTTATAGAAGAGGCCCACCGAACCTTGAAGACTGTTTGTTTGGAAGAATGGGCCAAAACCACACCTGAGCAATGCATGCGACTAGTTTCTCCATGCAGGAGGTGTCTTGAAGCTGTCATTATCAGCAAAGGCTTTTGTATGAAGTATTAAATCAATTTCAGTAAGCCTGTTCAATACTTTTTCCCTGTGTCATTCCATTTTTTTTAAACATAACCTAATTTCTGAACTAATTTGTTTGCATTTCTTTGTATGTATGGATTAGTTGGGTTGTTACTGACATCTGGTGAAAAGTTCATGTCAATAGCACCTTTAGAAATATATTTACTGAGAAAAATGGTGACGTGTTCAATACTTATTTTATCCGCTGTGTATATACAGTGTGTACGGAATGTATTCAGACCCTTTCAATTTTAAAGGGTCTGTTTTTAAACAGAAATGTAGAAATTTTTGTAAATTTATTAAAAAAGAAAAACTGAAATATCACATGGTCATAAGTATTCAGACCCTTTGCTGTGACACTCATATTTAACTCACATGCTGTCCATTTCTTCTGATCCTCCTTGAGATGGTTCTACTCCTTCATTGGAGTCCAGCTGTGTTTAATTAAACTGATTGGACTTGATTAGGAAAGGCACACACCTGTCTATATAAGACCTTACAGCTCACAGTGCATGTCAGAGCAAATGAGAATCATGAGGTTGAAGGAACTGCCCAAGGAGCTCAGAGACAGAATTGTGGCAAGGCACAGATCTGGCCAAGGTTACAAAAGAATTTCTGCAGCACTCAAGGTTCCTAAGAGCACAGTGGCCTCCATAATCCTTAATTGGAAGAAGTTTGGGACGACCAGAACTCTTCCTAGACCTGGCCGTCAAGCCAAACTGAGCAATCGTGGAAGAAGAGCCTTGGTGAGAGAGGTAAAGAAGAACCCAAAGATCACTGTGGCTGAGCTCCAGAGATGCAGTAGGGAGATGGGAGAAAGTTCCACAAAGTCAACTATCACTGCAGCCCTCCACCAGTCGGGGCTTTATGGCAGAGTGGCCCGACGGAAGCCTCTCCTCAGTGCAAGACATATGAAAGCCCGCATAGAGTTTGCCAAAAAACACATGGACTCCCAGACTATGAGAAATAAGATTCTCTGGTCTGATGAGACCAAGATTGAACTTTTTGGCGTTAATTCTAAGCGGTATGTGTGGAGAAAACCAGGCACGGCTCATCACCTGCCCAATACAATCCCAACAGTGAAACATGGTGGTGGCAGCATCATGCTATGAGGGTGTTTTTCAGCTGCAGGGACAGGACGACTGGTTGCAATTGAAGGAAAGATGAATGCGGCCAAGTACAGAGATATCCTGGAAGAAAACCTCTTCCAGAGTGCTCTGGACCTCAGACTGGGCCGAAGGTTCACCTTCCAACAAGACAATGACCCTAAGCACACAGCTAAAATAACAAAGGAGTGGCTTCGGAACAACTCTGTGACCATTCTTGACTGGCCTAGCCAGAGCCCTGACCTAAACCCAATTGAGCATCTCTGGAGAGAACTGAAAATGACTGTCCACCAACGTTCACCATCCAACCTGACGGAACTGGAGAGGATCTGCAAGGAAGACTGGCAGAGGATCCCCAAATCCAGGTGTGAAAAACTTGTTGCATCATTCCCAAGAAGACTCATGGCTGTACTAGCTCAAAAGGGTGCTTCTACTCAATACTGAGCAAAGGGTCTGAATACTTATGACCATGTGATATTTCAGTTTTTCTTTTTTAATAAATTTGCAAAAATTTCTACATTTGTTTTTTTCTGTCAAGTGGGGTGCTGAGTGTACATTAATGAGAAATAAAATGAACTTTTTTGATTTTAGCAAATGGCTGCAATGAAAGTGAAAAATTTAAAGGGGTCTGAATACTTTCCGTACCCACTGTATATCTGATGCCCCCTATCAGAACAAAATAACTTTTATTTGATTATGGATTTGGATCAAAATAACTACTTGGTTAAGGCTGAGGCTCGGTCGTGGCCATGGCTAAAATGAGGAGAAATGTGCAGCTACATGCTAAACACTCTTTGAAATGTCATGCACCGGTGCTAAAACGATACACAAGACAAAGTGAAAAGTGCACACTCAACCATGAGTCAACATCGGTTGACTGAAAAGGAAGCATACCATGACTAAAGTCAGTTTGTCCATGGTTAATAGAAACAATGGTTACACTAGAGTAGGAATTGGGGGGCGAACGGTCTCCCAAGTCTGAGGTTCCAACACATTCTCATTCCCAACTTGTCACATACTGATGCTTGGTCAGAACCCCTTGAGGTCGATTTTTAATTCCCTTGGCGTTTGCAACAGACCTAATTGATTAGGTTTAATTAAAGATTGTTTGTGTTAAAATAACTGTTGCATATCTTCAGTTAAGTAGGTGCCACAGGTTAAATTGTGTAATTTAACATAAGTCAATGCTAACTTTTGGTTTCACTCTGGACATGAACAGCAGTCTCCTGTGGGAAAGTACTGTTTGTTTGACCCAACCATCCTCTCTAGGTAGACTCATACAGACGCTAAAGGGTGCCTCGATGAGTCTGTATAAGATGCTGAGCGTCGTAACAAAAACCAGGGAATTTACCCTGGGAATGAGAGCAGGCTAGAGGTTCTGCTGACCTATCCATCCACCGCGACTTCCTGCCTCTGTGGCCATAAGCATCACACTATTTCCCTTTTTTGCTCAGAATGGACAAGAGACGTAATTCCCACTGCCCCTATTGAGGTTTTTACACGGCCATTTAAACATTTTTAATGAGGACAGTCTCCTTTTCCCCCCCCCATCAGTCCTGTCTCGTTTAAGAGTTTAATTTAGATCTCTAATGCCAATGGTAGCCATTTCTGCCAATTTATAGCAATAGCCCTTGTTTCTGTATTACTTGCCTCTGCAAAACCAATGTCAAGTTTAAAAGACGGAAATTATACAAACATTTTAACAACAGGTATAATCCAAGTAATCATACTTTAAACACTTTAATTCATTATTTTGACGACTTTTGCACCTCGTAAATTCCTGCTTCTGTAGATGTGAAAATTGCACATTTTTTGTAAAGTAATTGCATTGACAGGGAATATTCAGTTTAGCACCATATGCTGCGAGCCAACAGAAGGTACCCTGGAAATGGGAGATTTTAAACCGCTAGAATACAACTAAACTGAGTGCTAAAAAATAACTTGGCTGGGGGACTCGGGTCACATTTACAAAATAAGGGAAACTTGATACGTTCCACATGATTACAGAGAGAGACAGTCCCTCAGTCTGGCTCACCCTGTCAGTTAATATTGAGTGATTAGGATGGGGATTAGTGTGGGCACAGTGAGCAATCTGGCATTTTGAAGAGGCTTTATCGCTCAGGCCGCACAGGGTACTGGTTTGGCTGTTTTTATGTCATTACTGACACAGTCCTCTCACTCCTGGCAGTACATGCCCATTGTGTTTACATGTACTAGTATTTTCCTGCAGACACTTTTATGTCTCTTGAACAGCCTCTGAAACAATATTTAGAGACAAATTTTAATGCTGATGCACTCTTCATCATAAACAGACAGGAGCTCTATATTCAAAGGAGGACGTGCGTCATAGGAGGCTGATATCACAAACGTCTACCTAATCGTCTAAGTTGTATCTAAATCCCATTTAGCAAAATTCAGATGAACATAAATCTTGGTTAGCCGGCCCTGTACAGATCCCTCGACAAATTCGGTTCTCTGCCCAAATTTCAAATTCCAGCCCGGTCCCACCAAATGGCAAATGAATGACTTGACAATTTGTAAGTCATTGTAATGTAAACATATACATGAGAATGATCTACAAGCGGTGACAATATGAAAAGTGAGAAAGACCACTAAGAATGGGTGACAGGTAAGATGTATGGGTCGACAAACAGTACTTTAACCAGCAGACCAGTGTCGATGTCCCAAAGTGTTATTTTGAAGTTACGTTAGGTATGTTTGTGACTTCATTGACTTACAAGTGTTATGTTGTTTATGTCTTACTAGGTTTATGTACTTATTTTAAGCCCAACCATGAGGTTTTTTCTAAATCGAATTAACTAGTTTTGATGCGTAACTTTCAAGGGAGTTCTGGACAGGACCCAATAGCAAGACCACGAGACAGAAATTGAGGTAAAGAAAAGACTTTATTTAATACTATACAGATTGCAGGATCGTGAGTATCCCCACTCCCGCCCGACGCGTCTCACCCTGGGCAACTCCGGAAAAGGACAAAGTCTAACCCCTCTCCAGGAGCTTGGTTCCAGAGCCAACGCTGTGTGTGGAGGTGCGTCCAACTATATCTAGCTGGTATCGCTCCACCTCCTGCACCAGCTCTGGCTCTTTCCCCGCTAAAGAGGTGACGTTCCATGTCCCTAGATCTAGTCTATACTGCCGGCGATCGGCTCGCCCAGGCCTCCCGCCTGACCCGCCGCAGGGTCTGCATTGCACCCGACCCCGATGCTTGTCCCTGCGGGTGGTGAGTCCACAGGGTGGCTGCTCCATGCTGTTTCGTCGGGCTGAGCCCGACCGGGCCCCATGGGCGAACGCCCGGCCACCAGACGATCGCCGACGACGAGCTCCCCTCCTGGGTCTAGCTCCGGGAGGGTGCCCCGCAGTGGTGGCTGGTCAATAGAGGGCCATGGGGCCTGGCCCCATCTTGAGCCACACAAACAAATAATTATAATCAAATTGTCAATATTTGTGTTTTTGAACTATGGAATGTACCCAGTAATATGTGTAAAATATGATATCTGCGCAAAATGTTTTTCCTGCTCGTCCTCTCCGCCTGTCTGCTCGTGCCTGTGTGCATGACACGTCTCAGAACGCGCAGTTAGGGGGGCTAAACCGTTTTGGCCCAAAAGAGGCTGGTCTATAAAGCAGTTTAGCCAATTGCTGATTAAAGATATAAATGAGTGACATACAATTTAGCCAATCAGCGCCCTCAAATAGATTCAGCGTGGGGTCAAAATGATTTGGCCCCCCTAGCTGCGCGTTCTCGTCATGAGAAGTCTCTACAGGCCAGCGCCAGCACTACTCCAAGTCTCGTTTGAGAGGAGAACTTTGGCGGAGATTCTGCAGGCCAAAGAGCTGATCCCAGATCAGCCTGACCTCACAATCAGACAGCAGACTAGCGGGAAAGGGAAGCAGTACATGCGAAGCTTCTGTACTAGCTGAACAGCAGACAGGTTTGGCTAGTTGGATGACGTCATGCTAATAACTTAGTTAGCTTTTTAAAACAATGGGGACAGATCCAGCACGGACAGTTACTGGAGTGAGGGATGAGGAGGTAAGGAAACATGAGAACACCAGGGTCGGGAGTGAGGAAGTAACTAAACATGAGAACACCAGGACACACATATTAGGCAAAGTGAACATCTTTTCTTCTGCTTAACTTGGTCATGGAGACATCAACATTTAATTGAGAAATCATAGCTTAATTTAACATCAGTATGCATAATTACACTTCATGTTTACTTCTCCTGATCTTTACCTCCTATAACAAGGTCCATAGGGGCATCTCAATAAATAAACATGTTCTGTTATATTATATAAGTGTTATTTACTGCTTTTTTTCGTGTTGGAATAAATGTTAAATATTTAACTGCAAATTAGTAATGCGCATTTCTTTTGCATTAAATCATACTGGGATGTTTGCTGAAATTGATAGGATGGCCCTACCTAGAAAATTTTCCACCAGCCGCCACTGGTGCCCCGGTTTCCCTGGTCCGGGCGAGGTGGCTGAAGTCCGTGGGCTGCTTATCATTAGGGTCGTTTTGAGCCGCTCTTAGTCTGGGCTCTCCCCTGAGAACTGTTTGCCTTGGGAGACCCTACTAGGGGCTAATGCCCCGGACAACATAGCTCCCAGGATCACTGAGCCACTCAAACTCCTCCACCATGTTAAGGTGGCGATTCGCGGAGAAGGATCGACGGTGTGATTTCCCGAGGCTCTACACCGGAAGGCAGGTAGGATCAACTGTGGATCCCTTGGTCTGACATAGGGTGGCAGGCAGGATCGACGGTGTGGTTCTCCGTGGACCGACACCGGAAGGTGGGCGAGTAGGCATAGGGATCGAAGACGGTGTGGGGAATGAAGACGGTACGGGGTTGAAGCCGGTGGTAGACAGTTCAAATACTGCCCAGATCTCATTAGTGGGATCTGGGTCTGGTGTGTCAGCCCGCAGGAGTTAATCAACTGAAGTGTCTTTAGCTGTGTACCAATCAGGGGTGTGGCCATGGGAGGTGTCTGGTCTGGCAGGGATCCTGACAGTAACGCCCGGGCCACACTGCCTGCATGACGGCTGCCACGCTTAACTCACTACTCTACTTACTAAGTTAGTCGACTCATGTTTTGTGATGGCGTACGTGAAAGCTGGTTCAAAGACAAGTCTTTTGTTGCTCAAATTTAATCTTTCCTTTGACAATGATGAAGCCTCATCATCCTACACAGACTACTGTGAGATGATGCACACTGTCAAATGGCTTGATTTTATTTTGAAGCTGTAATTATGACAAGCAGCCTTCGGAATTGAATTGTCAACCCTTCAAAATGGCAATGCAACGGCAATGCAAAAAAAAAAAAAAAGGATGGCTGGTGATTCATGAATTCAGTGAATGTCTGTAAATCAACAGTGAGATAATCATCTGGAGAGATGCACTTTATGTGAGCTTTCTAAATACAACCCGCGTGCTTCTGTTCAATCAGAATTTGGCTGCGGACGGTGACTCAAATATCTATTTTTGCTCACAAAAAGATAAGAAAATCTGAGTGCAGATTTTCCACATTTATTTTTTGTTGGCGGTCTGTCGATTGATGTTTGAATTCTGTCATTAAAATTGAATGTCCTTTGTGCAGAATGCAAGACAAATGTTGACATTCTGCCGCACCAAAGGGAACAGGCATGCTCTTCACTTGAGTGACAGGCCAGGATTGATTTTTTTGACAATGAGATAGCGACACACAGTAAAACACAATCGGGCCATTTGAGCCGAGACTTGGCCAGGAACCGTATACACACGGGCAGTCGTGCTTTTCTGCTTTGATGGTCTTTACCAGCTTCGCTTTTTTCCCCACCAGGCGTGAAGGTCAATGGCCTTTTTCTCCTCGTGAAAGTACTGAGCATGTTTCAAGTTGTCTGTCTTGCTGGTTGATTGCCACGAGTGATCCTCCGCAGGGGACTTTTGAAAGACACAAACACGGTAGAGTTGTAATAAATATGACACTGAGCTGTGACCCCCCCCTTGTGCTAGCTAATTATGTTTCTCAGCTGATAGAAGTTTGACAGCATACATGAACACTGGACAAGAGGTAATATGCAAGTGCCATTGCAAAGCTCTCGTCACGATGATGTATGTTCAAGTGTTAATTTTTTTTCAGATAAGTTTGGTTGTAATTAGTTATTTGATGCAGTAAAAAATGATTGACAGTTGTGGTTCACTCCTCGCTAGCAAGCTGCTGCTGCTGCACCCGGCTCGTGACTCGATCCGTGCCTGAATTTGAAGTAGCGACTCGTTGTCCATCTATGAATACAGGCTATGGTTTGCGACAGTAAAGTTTGCAACAGGAGCAGTCGACCTAATGGTACGTGTCTACAGGGGGCGTTTTTGGGTCGCGCTGCTTGGTGTAGCAATCGATCGATTGACAGTTGCTGTCTTTTCCTGAAAATAGAAAAACAATACACAATGGGAAGTTATCTGTTTAATTTCAAGCATTGGCAGGATGGCAGTGGTGTATAAATACATGACTACTAATCGACAAAGACAACAAACAGGCACCCTCCTATATCCGCACAAACACCTCCTGGCTACACCTTATTGGAAAAATGCTTTCACTTGTGGGCTGTCTGCTAGCGGATTTCAAACCGGACCAACTTGGCGACTTGTTTAGAAACTTTTTCTTAATATTACAGAATTAAATGAAATGTGTTTCTGAAAACATTCGGGGGCGAGAATGACGTAGCTGATTCTCTCTTAATTATAGATCGACAACGGTTGGTTTAAAAGTTCTCCGGGAGTTTCCAAAAGGGGCGGATCTGACTGGACACCCATGATTTGCATAAAGCAGCCGAAACCCCAACTTTATGCAAATGAGGAGCGGCCAACATGACTGTTTTAGGAAGTAATTAACTTCTACTCTTGAAGGGCATGTGAAAGGGTTTTTAGAGGATCTAAGGCTCAAACAGTGATTGAAGCCTTTAAACAGGCCTAATGTTAATTCAAAGGACATGCAGAGACTGTGTGCTAAGTGAGGCCGCCATATAGGACTTGACACTGTTGTAGCTCACAGACTTTTCCTCAGACAAAGAAGGTCGTCATTACTATAACACAAGCGCAACCACCTGGCTCGCTGACCTCAGTGAAGCTGATTAATCTGGTTCATCTGCAGAGGTCACGGAGAGCTGTGTGTAATGAGACGATAATTGGAGAGAGGCAATAGCATGGTTCTCTGGGACTAATCCTAAACTATTGGGGAGAATATTGAAAATAAATCCCTGTTACAACTGGGGGCAACTATAGCTTTTTAGCTTTTGGCAAGAATCTGTTTAAAATGCAGCTGATATGTAGCCTACTGAAGAGCTGAGGACTCGAATGAATGTTAATCCTATGAAGAAAGAAAAAAAAATGTTGCCTCGCTCTCGCTCTCTCCACAGTGGATTGATCCAAGGATTACTGATGGTAGGGAAGCCTCTTCAGTTACCTGGAGCACAATATGGGCTGTGCGTTACTCGATGCAGCGGACTGTGATGAGCGGCTTTAAGATTTTGCTGGGCTGTCTATCGCAAAATGGCTGAGATGTGAGCTAAGGACATTTGGAAGAGTCGAGTACTTGGAAAAACTGAAACATTTATGCTTAACACGGAAATACAGCCCAAAGACAAGTAAATAACTATTATTGTGTCATGTGTAGACAAACAAGTACAAACTGCAATAAACTTGGGAAAGATTTTTAAATATTTCGTAACAAAGAAAATTGTCACTTTAGGCAGTCAATTCAAGCGTTGCTTCTTTCCTCCTTATTGAAGCAGTACTGTATGCAATATGCCAACCCTTTCTCCTACAAGTTATGTTTATATTCTACAGATTTGTATTGGCAAATATGATTTGAAAGAAGACATAAGTGCTGCATGTATTGAGGATAAGGCGGTTAAATGTCAATAAAGTTAACAGGTTGTGTCTCATGCTTCAAGTCACTGTGGACCTTTGGGAACCTTTAGCGAGTGCTCTGAGTGCCTTAACAGAACCATATAAATGTTTATTCACGCTTAAGTCGCTATGAGCAGAGATTGTATGGCAGGAGCGGATATTGTAGGGAAACCAATGGATTAGGATGTGAGGGAGCATTTTACAGATTCATTCAGCATCAACATTTTTACTACTTCTCAGATACAAGGTCGTCGCCATGGGGTCAACAATAGGAGGGGTGATCAAATCTGCCTCCCCTCGCCCCCTCAGAATATTTTAATTATTATTTAAAATAATGTCTAATAGTTTTTGTATTACATTGGTCTTCTTACTTGTTTCATTGCATGGCAGAGATTAGGGATGAATACAAATAAATGAATAAATAAAGTACAATTGTAATCATACAAACCAAATCTATCCATTATTATTTAAAGACAAATCCAGATATATAGTGGCCATGGTTAGGGAAATTGTTCTTTCTATTCACGTATTTACTTCGGTGGGCATTAAGGGCAGTTTGCTCCTCTTTCATTTATCTTCAGCCCCGTCTCTTCTTCATCATCATCATCTCTTTTCATAACAGTTCAACAAAACTATTACAGTATTTACCCTAAGTTTGTGGAAGACTTTAGTGCACGTATGTGGTCGGGGGGGGGGGTTCAAAAACTCTGTTTGCTTGTTTATTTGTTTTTTAATTAAAATCTGCAGTTTCACATTATTTTGGACCATTATTATTACCATCTGTGTACAAATATTTGGAAAAGCTAGAGCGAACAATTAATGACAAAAGTTGCTGAAGAAGCAATTACAATACAGATTCTCATAAGAATATTAATTAGCATTCCTCAACGACTAAATATAGAGATCCAAATAAACAGCAGAGCAACATAGTGTCCCAGATATATTAATTAACAACATGTCCTCATTATGTTGATTTAAAATAAAGTTACTCAAGTGGCATTATGCCAAAACATATGTGCTCTTTTTAGATAATAGTACATCAGGCCAACTCCAGGGGATTAAATATTCAGTATGTGGTCAGAGGTTATTAGCTGGTACCGCTAGCATTAAAGCATTGCTAAATGGAAATGTATCAGTTTGTGTCCGGGTCCTAGTGATTCCAATTCCAACCATTTGAGGCAGTGCTTTTGAACGTCTTTGCTGTGCTTCATCTGCTACCTTCCTTCCACAGACAAAAAAGACTTGAAATATTGCTGGCAAAAAACATTGCGTCCCTCACACTGTTCTGACGTCCTTAGGGTGAAAAAAGAGACGGAGACAAATCTGAAGTCAAACCGCTGACCTCCCTCTGCACTTTCAGTCAGCTAGAACCAGCTGAATTCTAACGGTCGTTGTAAATCGACCATAACAGAAGTGCACATGCCTCGGATGACGTTGTAGACAAGCAGCAGCCTGACAGCTTTTCTTTCTCTCCATATTTCCCAAAATGCATTGCTGAAAGGCACTGACGAGGGATAGGGGTAATAGATGCAGCCATTCAACCGCACACAGCCCATGAGCTGCTCTGAGACCTGCCCTCTTGTCGAAAAATCTAACGCCTCAATTTGTTCTCCAGATTTTGCTTTCATGCTGCAACCATCCGCTTCATCGATGACCTAATTTCAAAGGAAAAATCTGGATCAGGGCTATAATAAAATGTCTCATAATTCCGTCAATGCAACATTGTTTTGTGAGTTCTTGCCTGAAAAGAGGATAACCAAAACTAATAGAGGAGGGGGTGCGAAGGAAATGAGACGGATTAGGTTCATCATTACATGAAAGCAGGTCTATAGAAATGAAATGCTTTGAGGGTGACATTTAGCCTCGCGACAACAGAGATACATGGCATTAAAGCAGCTTCCAAGCCATAGCGAGAACAATGTGACATGCTGAAGCATCTGGTGGAGTTTTGTGAAACGACGTGCACTGTTCTGTGCCTGTGCGCTCTTCTCCATATGTCCCTGTTTTATTTACACCTTTGTCGTTTCCTGTGGCACCTATTTCACAACCCACTTCCTGGGTATATTTCCTAAATCGCAGCAGATGTCGGTCGGGTGTCTGGTACGGCCATCCACTTTGCTCTCAGGAGATGGAATTGGACTTGCAAGGGAACGGCAAAAGGGTGGCGAGAAATCAGGAAATGTGCTGAACCATGAAAGGGGACACTCTCATCCCCCCTCTCCTGTTTTATTTACCTTAGGAAAGTAGAGACAGTAATAAGAATCAATTTGAATAATGCAGAGCCATGGGTACATCTTTTAGCGGTGATCAATTATTCAATGTTGTTTTGCTCCAACTCAGCATGTTCTGTAATAGTACTAACTACCGTCATAGAAGACCTCCGAAATATTCCTTTTATTCGGGGTTTCATGCATAAGCAATGAAAAGAATACTGTAAACACACGAGGTGGTGAGGGAAAGTGTTTTTGTTCTTCTGTCCCCATCATCTGCATAGGGAATGTGGATAGGGGTTACGGAGGTTAGTATTTTTCATCTCCGCCTCGGTGCAGCGCAGAAGAGGAGGAACGAGTAGTTTGTGTTGTCGTCCGATTTAAGTTGAGGCTTGTGTGGTTACACCAAGTTGTTTACAAAGAGAAATTTAAGGCAGTACGCACAGCAAAATCACAGCATAGTAATGTACAGTGTGAATTTAACAGGAATGAGAATCTCCACCTGTATCCTGGATCCCATCCCATCTAACCTTGTCAAGGACTGTCTCCCAGCCATCTCACCACTCATCACAGTCATCATTAACTCCTCCCTCAGCTCCGGCTCAGTCCCCAACACACTCAAACTGGCTGCTGTCACCCCCATCCTCAAAAAACCTGGACTTCACCCTGACACCATGAGCAATTTTCGGCCCATTTCCAATCTTCCCTTTCTGTCAAAAATACTGGAACGCGTTGTCGCTACACAACTCAAAGCCCACCTCATCTCCAACGATCTGTTCGAGCCATTTCAATCCGGATTCCGCTCACAGCACAGCACTGAAACAGCCCTCCTCAAAGTCACCAATGACCTCCTCCTCTCCTCAGACGCTGGTCACCTTAATATTCTCATCCTCCTCAACCTCACTGCTGCTTTCAACACCATCAACCACAACATCCTTCTCTCCCGCCTCGAATCCTCCCTCAACATCACCGGAACTGCTCTCTCCTGGATTAAATCATATCTCACAAACAGACAACAGTTCATCAGTATCAACAACTGCACCTCCTCCACTGCTCCTCTGTCTCAAGGCGTCCCCCAGGGTTCGGTGCTTGGTCCTCTTCTGTTCATCCTCTACTTGCTCCCTCTTGGAAATATCATACGTCAACATGGTCTTCACTTTCACTGCTACGCCGATGATGTCCAGCTCTACATCTCCACAAAGGCCATTACCACTGCTACTCACTCCACTCTCACCAACTGCCTCACTGACATTAAATCATGGATGCAAACCAACTTCCTCAAACTGAACTGTGATAAATCTGACATGATCATCATCGGTCCCAAATCCCTCACTAAAACCGGTCACAACTTCTGCCTCACCATCGACAACTCCACTCTGTCTCCCTCACCACACATCCGCAACCTCGGAGTCATGTTTGACAGCAACCTCTCCTTTGAACACCACGTCAAACAAATCACCAGAACTGCCTTTTTCCACTTAAAAAACATAGCCCATCTCCGCCCATCACTCTCCTTATCTGCTGCTGAAACTTTGATCCACGCCTTCATCACCTCCAGAATCGACTGCTGCAACAGTATTCTTTATGACACATCATCCAAAATCCTAAATAAACTCCAGTATATCCAGAACTCTGCTGCTCGCCTGCTCACCAGCACCCGCTCCCGGGATCACATCACCCGTTCTCCAGAATCTCCACTGGCTCCCCGTCCCACAATGGATCCAATACAAAGTCCTTCTCCTCACTCATAAAGCCCTCCACAATCAGGCCCCCTCCTACCTCACCGACCTGCTTCACCACCACACTCCATCCCATCGGCTCCGCTCCTCTGATGCCAACCTCCTGTCTCTTCCACTCAGGACCAAGCACCAGACATGGGGCGACAGAGACTTCTCCATAGCTGCCCCCTCCCTCTGGAACTCTCTCCCCAAACACATCCGAGACTGCATTGACCTTTCCATGTTGAAATCCCAAATCAAAACTCACCTTTTCAGAACTGCTTTTAATGTGTGATGGATGTTGTGTTCTATGATTTTAGTGTATAGTTTTCTTATGATGATTTTAATGTAAAGTGTCTTTGAGAATTATGAAAAGCGCTCTAGAAATAAAATGTATTATTATTAACAGTGTCAAAGTTATCAACAAGAGTTTCCTCTTAATAAAAGGAATACTCACCCCCAAAATGACCATTTGTATTGTAGGTACTCACCCCGTGTTACTTGATTTCTTGAAGAAAACTTAATTTTCTCTCTCATGCCTCCACGGTGAACGAAGATTCCAAAAATCGGAGAAATGTTTCGACAAATTGAGGAAAACCTGGGCTGCGTTTAACAACAGCAAAACCATGTCAAAACAACTGCAGTATAATCCAAGTCTCATTTATCCAGTGGTATGCTTACTAGGGCTGGGAATCACCAGAGATCCTGCGATACGATATTATCACGATACTGCTATATTCTGAGTATTGCGATAACATAGGCCTATATTGCGATTTATTACTTTTTTCAACTTCAAATGATGTCCCCAAGGAAAACTGTGTCAACATGTTTTATCTAATAAGATAAAGTTTTCAGTCTGTTCATCTCACTTCAATCATTTTTATTGCCACATAATAGGATTGTCAAGCAGACAGACTGACCAACAATGTCATAAATGTTGCATGCACCTGACCAACTGAACTGTTTGTATTACTACATAGTCCAACTTAACTAAATGCAAACGTGTGGACTCAGTATATGAACTATAACTTATGTAAGTAGGATATAAGAGTTATATAACTCAGTATAACTTGCGATGCGTGGACGTCATTTTTAATACACTCACATAGAAAGGTAAAAAAGAGGGTTAAAGAGAACAGAACTGTGAATTTCCCTACTTGACCACTTTTTGCCTCTCTTGTATCTCCAGACTGTAGTGTGGATCATTCATTGCAACATGTAGCCTGATTCTCATGTATTACTGCGGACTATTCTAATCCAATCCAGACTCGTTATTCCACAGTGGAAAAAAGAATGCTTGGCAGTGAAATGGGCCTTGGACTCCCTCAAGTATTATCTGTTAGGACGAGAGTTCATTTTGGAAATTGACCATAAAGCCCTAAAGTGGATGGAAGGAATGAAGGATGCTAACAGCTGCATCACCCGCTGCAGCCCTATCACTTCACCATCCGGCACATTCCCGGGCGAGATAACACCACCGCTGACTTTCTATCACACTCTCATGGCGTGATATCAGAAGGAGGGGAGTGTGTGGCGGCTGCAAACTAGCCAAACCATCAATTAGGAATACACTTGTTGAGTTAAGGTGTTAACTTTCCTGTCAGTGTGTTGCAGCCGACCATCCTGGCAAAAGACTGAACAGCTGCGTCACACCTCTATAAGTGGAGCAGCCTGGATAATTGGACTGTGCCAATCTGTAGCAGCAAGAGGGGTGTTGGCGGGAGCCTGGCATGTCTTCACACCCCTGCAATTGACTATGGACTGGGTAGCCGTGTATATATTCTGCAGTTAGGAGAGGGCGCATTTAGTGTCCCTGGATCAGAAGAGCACTCACTGTATTGTTTAAACCTAAGTTCTGTTTAATTATGTTAAGTTTATACAGTTCTTCTAATTTGTTACTTTGGCTGGATTTGTTCACCCATCCTCATTATTGTACATGTTTTGGGTGAATAAAATCCCTATTTTTTCCCACTTTACCTGCTCTCCCAGCTTTATGCGTACCCTGGTCCCTCACACGTGCCCTCGAACTCTCTTAGTAAGCTCAGTGTTTGGACCTTTGTATTTCTGTATTTCTAAAACCCACATTGTAGCATTAGTATGTGCAGCATGACGACATGCTGGACTGACAATATGCGCCTGTTTATTCAAAGTGTATTAATATTGAACATGTCGCGTGCACCAACTTCACCACTGCCAGTCTGTGTGGTTGCTGTCCCCAGCAATAGACCTGTGTGAAGTAGATCAGATGAGCGGTTATTAGCACATGCAAACATACAGAAATCCCTTGCTTTATACTAAAAATGGTTTGTTAAAATGAAGACATATTGAGTTTAGCTCTCCTACTCTATTCCTCTTAGTTATGTGAAGGCTCCTCTCAATACCATAAATTTAACTTCCGTCTTTTTTGCTGTGTGTGATTGTAATGGTGGAAATTTCTGGTAATGGTGGAAATTTCTGGAAAAATGCAAACGATCCCCGGGTAAAATTATGATGAAAAGTTTTCTGAAATATAAAATTTAAAGCTCAAGCACACATGGGTTCTACCATCTGTACTGTATCTATGCAATATAATGAACACGCAAAGCACAAAGAAGCTGGTGTGCTTGGCAGGTGAGCCAAATTGAAATGGTTCTGATGAATATTGAAAGTGGAGGTTGGTGGAGACTTCAACGGAAACCATTTGCTCTGCGGAGGTCGGTGGCCAAAAGCAGCATGGCGTTACAAAGCAGAACATCAAGCCAGTTTCTTTGTTTCCTGTACGCAATCATTTGATGAGCAGCCTCGGTTACAGCAGCGCTCTGCCTCCGTCTCTACTGAGGATGCAGGCATCTGCATGTGTCGTGACCTCGCTATGTAAAGGTACCTTTTGGCCCCCTGAAGGGTCCGTGAACTGCTGTACATCGTAAACCTATATTGCATCATAATCTAGCAGCACATCGGGGGTACAAGTACATCACCGCTTCCCCTCGCTCTTCAACACAAAGTCAAGGTCAAAGGTCACTGCTATCTGCATTTTAAATGGTGATTGAATCAAATATTCATGACTGTCTTGCAGGCAGCTTAAGCCCTGCACGTTTGTTTATTTATGGAAGGAGTGCATTGCGAGTGTGGAGGCGAGACGCGCATACAGATCATAAAGCGGATCCACGCTGAGGCATTTGCAATGTTAATGCAGGTCTGCTGCTCCTCCACTTTTCTCCCCCCGTCTCCCGGAGGAGCAAAACGATTGAATTTGTGTTGACTTTCAAGTTCATCCAACGAGGATAAAGAAACAGATGTGAACCGCTTACAAAGTATGAGGAATATTATAGTCTCTTCTCTTTGTTTGGGGGGTTGGGGGCATGGGTTTCAGCTCCCTGTTGTGCTTCTGGAACGACTTCAAACATTGCCTCTTAAGCAAATATCCACTGCCTGAGCGTACCTCCCAAATTAATATTCACAGGCCGCGTGCTGAAAGATGCTGCCCAATGCTTCGAAACAAGGCGGCTTCCTTTATGTCGTCAATGACTTAGCAACAGCAATTGATGATAAATAATCCAACAAGCTTGGCCGAGCTCACTGGCATTACAAACGTGTTCTTTTTGTGTGGAAGTGTGCAGCAACATCAGCTTCTCTCTGCAGCCGGGAGAGCCACACTAAAGGCCTGATGCTCGGGATAACAACCACCTCCGCCCTATTCATCCGCCTCCACCTCCGTGTGAAGTGCAGGTCAGAGGAGTTTAGTGATCCTTCACGGGCACCATCAGTGTCCATTTTAGCAGTCTCACCTACTTTTGAAACCCTCCAATCAAGTAACTCCTGACTGCAAGTAACTTCAAGAGGACAATCTCAGAGCTGTTTCAAAGGGGAACCTGTAAGAAGACCGTATTGATATGCAGTGCTTTCTTACTGTAAGAGCACAGCACTCGTGCTGGTTTCTGTTAGCACTGGCCAGTGCCTGTGATGTCTTACGAAAAGACCTGTCAATTTTTCACTCATTACATGCAAAGTTTTTCCAAAATAAACTTCCGTCTTCACAGAAAACTATTTAGGTTAGGTTTATGCAACAAAAGTGCAGGGTGAAGTTTTAGGGAAAGATCGTCGATTGGGTTAAAATAAGCAGAGAAATGTTGTTACTACGTGACAGACAAATCAACGTTGACATTTTTCGTTTCACATCATACGTCAGTAAATACCCCTCTTGTGAATTGTATTAAAGACTAACAGCCTGTACAGTGAAGACAGAATGGACAATGAAATCGATCGGCCTTATCATAGAATTTAGTCTCTATTCAGACTTCTTCATCTTTCCACCATTGTCTTCTCTGCTTAAGAAACTCTTAAGCCTCTTAAAAGTTCTCCTCCCTACTCCTAACAATTTTCACCTTTGGAGCTCTCGTAAGGGCTAAAAGGCTATTTGAATAACCTTTAATGTTCAGCAGCATATTGCCTTAACTGTAAGGGGAAATTCTTAAAAAAGACATCATAATTCATAGAGCTTTCCGAGAATTTCGTCACTAGCAGCAACTCTTTGTACTTGGAAGCTTTATGAATACGACCCCTGAATTGCTGAACAAATCAAAGATGCATGCAGTGATTCACAAGTATGTGCAGTTGACGAGCTAACGTGGAAGTGTGGCATACATAAAATCACTGACACTTTCACATAAAATGTGTATTCCCTTCCTGTCTTTAGAAACCATGCTAGATGGTTTGGGGATGTAGCCGTGCAGATGACCAAAACATGAATGTTTTGGTCATACTATATGTACTATATGTAGTATGGATTCTACAACCCAGAAGTTCAAACTCAACAAAATGGAAAGATCAAGAGAAATGTTCAGGAAAGTCTAAGACCAGCTGCCTTTTTTTCTGTCGTTTCAGCAATGCACAGTAAAGTGCTTTTGAGCTGAACAGATAATTTCATCTTGCCATATCACCCGTGGTGACCTCTGCAGTGCCTGGAGCACTTAACATTCCCCAGCGACATGAAGTTTTCCTAAGGTCAAATCTCTCTTAATGGCTCTAAAGCTAGTTTACATGTCAGGGGGAGCAATTCCCTGTTGCACGCATTTAGACTGAGCGCAGGGCCCGTGGCTCGTTCAGGCAAGTGGTAGAAGAGCTAGCCCGCCGGCTTTTCACAGATTTCCCACTCGATTGCATCAACGGCATCACACCTTCAGCACCAACGTGATAATGCGGGGCACTGTAGGGCGAGGAGAAATCACAGAAACATTCCGTTATGTAAGCATACGGTACACCTTCCAAGAAATATTCAGCTGACTTATTCATGAATCCGTGGGAAGAGGATGTTTGCGATTTCTAAAAACAGCCAGCAGAGAGATTTTTTTGCGGCTCGCAACGCCGTCAGGAGAAGAAACCGGCATCGTGCCTCAAACGGAGGGCGTACCTGGGGATACACAGCTCCCGAAAAATCAATGCATTAGATTTTATCATCAAGGTGTAAAAGAATACTTGCTATTAGGCTACTTTCACAAAAGGTTCCCAATCCTTGAATAACTACCATCATTCAGCTACTTTTTCATGCTTACTGGCCACACTATGTTGGACTCTTGAGTGTGATCGCATGCCCGCTTCTGTATCCATCTGTTTGGCTCGTCGAAAATAGAGAATAATAAGTCATTGCCCTCCGTTGTGTCTCTGAGTGTCTCAGGAGTGAGGAGTTCCATTAATGGCTTGTTTTTGTCAAGAACAAGAACATCATTTCATCTCACTTTATTCCTGTTTGGGGACACATTTCAGGGAATCAACAGCATTTCTAGGGAAAGCAATTCCCTCTGAATGGCTGGTCAGTCTGGAAATTGTGCTGCAATTCTATTATGAGAGCATCCTCAAAAAAGTTAGAAGAAAAAAATAATGCTTTGGATCTTTAACCCCCTTGTACAGAAGGCAATTGAATTTGGTTCAGCTTAAGTTTGATTATTTTGTTTTAAGAAAAAGGAGCCATTAATGCCATTAATGCTACACCATGTCTAATGGTGTTATTTTAGTGCTTCACTGCAATAAAGGTCAGACTTTTGCAGTAAGCTCGACTGAGGCATCAAACACCCAAATGTTTGATGCCTTCACGTTGGGTTATGTGAGGATTGCAGTAGCTGACAATTGCTTTAATGTACAACATGAATGTGTAAATTGATAATATAGAGAATTATCTGTCGTGTTCTGCTTCTCTGTTCCCCTCCTCAGCTTCATCCCCACTTCACCTGGACAGTGGACGAGATCAGACGGCAGCACATGCCAGATCAAAAGAGCTAATTAGCTCTAAGTTTTGAAAAAACAAAAGAAACACCATGTTTCTGCGAAATGGCTGATAGTAATAAAGCTTATTTATATAGTTATCGAAACGAGCATCAAAGTATTTTACCAGGTAGACATCAAAATGATAGCATACAATGCCAGATACAAACATTTTCATATATATATATTTACAAACATTAAAAAAAATCCAAACGAGGTCTGTAAACTAAGTAGCCTACAGATCGGAACTAACAGGATATAGCTGTTTTTTGACTTCCTGTGTATTCTTTGAAGGGTGATGACAACTGTCCGACTTGACCGCAGTTTTTTTTAAACTCCCCCTGCTGCTGCCGCCGGCTCTCGTCCACTTTCAATGCGAGGACGCAGCTCATCTCAGAACAAGCCCAAAGCCAGACCTACTGCGTCTACCTTCATTAAATCACTGAAGTTGTCCTGCTGCCTCCTCAACCCGCTGCAATTGGGTCCAATCTTTGATCCCGTATCTCCTGCTCCGTGGCATTATCTATTATTAAGCAGTAAGGTGACCTTTTGACAGTGCACTGCATTAGTCATAATAGACCAGGTTTAGGGGTAGGGGGGTGTTTCCGAAGTTGTTTGACCATCCGGACATTTGAAGAAAGCTATTGTCAGCTTTAGTTTTGTTCTAAGGCCCATTTGAATGTCATTAACCTTTATAGAATCTAGTGACCTGCGTGTCTGAGACTGGTGGGGGACTGTGTTTTTTGTATATTGCGTTAATTTTGTGAGATGTTTGTTGAATTAATGTTATATTTGACTGTGCTCCTTTTTGCAAGGTTGCATGGATGCTTTATCATGTGGATTGAGTCACAGTGTTTAGTGTGGTCATCTCAGCAGATGGCGAATGTTGCATCTAAAGATTCGGCACTGTTCTCTTTGTTGGCGTCCTTTATTGTCTGCAACAAATGGAAATTGATGTGTATAATTCATACATTGCTGGTGCAGTGGCTCAGCCAGTCTGGCAGCAGCCCACAGTATCATTGAAAGGTAGTGTATATTTTATTAGCCATAGTGTGTTGTTCCATTAATTCCATGCTCACAGGTCACCAAGGATATCAGAGAATGGACTCTCTAATCCACTGTTTATCTGTCACTTTCTGTGCTCCGTGCTAATGGCAGTCATGCGTGGGCACAGCAACCCATATCATTAATTTCCTGTCCTCGGGATGAGAGCCATGGTCTCTGCTGAGATGGTGCTCCCAGTTCACAGGCCTCCACCGAGTCCCAGCTGACACTCCTCCGGAAAAGACGGGGGGGGATAAAAAGCGGGCTGTCTCTCTCCCCAAAGCCGGGCTGTCTGGCAGGTTTGTGATGGTAATGACTTCCCTGACATGCGAACGGATCCACAGATGCATCGGGCTCCAAACACAAGTGCTCACCCTCCTCCTCCTGCTCTCCTCCCGAGCTCTGCAGCTCTCCGCAGAGAGACAGAGGGGCGGGGGAGATGCGAGGGGACAGACATCAAAGGGAGGGCATCTCGACGCGCTGTTTGCTGATCACGGTATGCACACCGGCACGCCGCGTCACACTGCAGTGAATGGCGGAGGCCTCGGTATGGAGCGGTTTCTAAAGTAAACAAACACCTCTCGTCTCTAGCAGACACTGCCGGCGGCTATGTACACCTGGGATGTGCGCCAGCGGCGCTTTTCTGTGTCCACAATTGCCTGCAGCTCTATGCAAATGGTAGAGGTAGTCTACTCCTGAGAGCGAATTGACATGTAGGTATTAGAATTTGTTGTATTGCTGCAGCTACTGCATGTACAGTAATGACAAGTCGAGCTGAGGTGATATGTCCATATATAAACAGCGTGTCATCGTAAAAGCACAGGACGCCAGTTCAACATTTCTTTAATTGACTGACATGCAGCTTAGCGCGGTTGTCCTCGAGGTTTTAGGGTATCTTAAACCCCCTTAGCTTAGCCCAGTAAGAATTCGCCCATTCCATATTTCATGAGGCTGACAGGTACACACCGATCTAATTTTGTCCTTGGAGACATTCGCAAGACCCCGAACGCGATTTATCTGCAGGTCACCCGTGGGGCTCTACAGAGGAGACGGATGAAGTGGTAACAGATGACGGCCTGTGAGGCGCCAGCAGTCTGAGTTATGAGCGCGCTCGTCGATAAAGTCCTCCACGGGCTACACCACAGCATGTAGAGGAAGTGGGGCAGCGACCGTAAATGGCCATAACTGACCATGAACGCCGGCGTCAAGATGGAGGGAGGGAGGGACCCCCCCCCTTGTTTAAAGACGGATGGAGTTGGGTGGGGATTTATTCCCCCACTTGTAGCGAATTGGGTGGTCATATTTGAGCCACTTGTCAAGAAGATTGGACGAGATGACAAGAAAATGTGGGCTCCATATTTACTTGTGAGGGACGGCAGCAATTTATTTAGCATAGCAGGCGAGTTGCATAAAAGAAAAAAAATGATGCAATGTTGTGTCACGGCTCTGTGGAACAACCGCTCTTTGAAATGATGGTATATATTTGAGCTGGTGGAGATGGAGGATGAGACACTTCAATCTATTCTGCCTGATGCAAAGATACACTCAGACCTTCGGTGAGCAGAAAGAAACGTGGTCCGGAGTGTGCCGGCTCCTGATGACTTTGGCATATATGTGGCTCTAAGACTGCTCAAGCTTTAGCAGCTTTATGGAGTCGGACATCCTGGGTTGAAATAAGGGATCAACAGCGTGAGACTACCCCTGGTTACTGACCACTTTGATTAACCTGCAACAAAATGATGGTGAATCAATACAGTGTAATGCAAGGTGAGGAAAATCAATTTGTTGTCAATTATGCTGCAATCAGCACCATCAAAGCAGCCCAACTCCTTTCCTCCTCAAACAGTGTGAGCACCAGAGAAAATTGGATTATAGCAGTGGTGGGCCGTCAGGGTCTCTGCTGGCCTAAACAGAATCACAAACTTATAGCTATTTTATAATTTTTCACAAATACACTACATGTATTCTAATTATTTTTCCCATTAGTTTTTTTCTCATTGCACAGCTCCTGTTTCCTCTGTTGCTCTGCTTCCAGCACAGCTTGTTTTAAGTAGAGCTTTTATCCAATCAGATTTCACCCATATGTCTTGAGGTAAGAAGAGAGGCCCGAGGCCCTCTAGGTACTTTGCAGATTAAAGTGGAGACGATATTGTTTATTGTCATTGTCTCCAACCAATCAGATCTTTAGTTTGACATGTTGGGCGTGTTCTTTGACGTGCCAGAGCTAGTCTACAAGTACCTCAGCATTAACGTGCAGCTCAGCAATAACCTGCACCATGATTCGTCAATGGGCTAGCGTGAATGTTGTGACGCTGAAGCTAGCTAGCAGAACTTAGTAGTTAGTAGTAAGAGTTCAAGTTGAAAGATGTGTAAAACGTTATGACATTGACATGACATTTTTAGCGTTTTGCTTTGTGTAGATTCTTTTTTTTTTACCTAGCTTTGTTTTTTTAACTCTCAATGGCTGAAGGAGGAGAAACGGATTTGGTGGCGGAGTTACTGGCAACGCCTTTCTGGAGAAAGACATTTCAGGAAAAAATGGACATTGTAAGAAAGGGTTGGCCAACCCCACAGCTAGCAGCCCTGACCCAGCCAGGAAAAGGATTTGTACGAACGGTATGTCTGGCTAACGGCGTCGGAGAAGCGTTGCACATGTTATGGCTAAGAATGCATTTTATTTGCAACTGAGCATCTTGGTGTTTGGAGCTACGCTATGCTAACCTGAGGTGGCTAACCAAGGCAGCAACACGACACCATAGCACGACAGGACACTTACAAGCTATGGTGCTGAAAACTTTAGCCGAGACCCGAGTGGATCTACAACTCAACGAACACATCTGCAGGAGGACCTCTGGCTGAAACTGAACTGCACCGATGTTCTGTACAATTAAATAATTTGGACAAATATGGCCGCGCTGCTCTAAAACTAACAAGTCCTTGTGTTTCTGCAAGTTCCCCAAAAAACAGTGAGATTTTAATTTTAATTTGTTTTACAAGTTTTTTGAAAATGTATGTTTAAATAAGCAAATGAGACATTACCTTCTTAAGTATGTGCTAATTTGCATACAATTCCAGAACAGAAATGTGAACATTGGATGAAGCCAGGTTCAAATATTTTTTTGTTTCATTTTTTGAAACATTAGAGCCAAATGTTTTTTACAGAGGGAATGTTGGATATCTCTTTGTATCACTCCATCAATCAGAAAATATTGTCAACAGCCACAAATAAAAATCCATTTTCACCATGTTTTTAGGAACAAGGCTATGAACGATATATGAACAAAGCCTTCTGGAAAAACCTTCAGAATATAGAGGAATGAAACTGTAAAGTTTGGTAAGAACGACTGAAGTGGAAATTTCTGGATCAGAGGGAGAAAAAAGTAATTTAGAGAAAATGGCCTCTAAAGACAGTAGAATTACATACATTTTGCAAGACACTACAAGTAAATAGAATAGAGAATATGTATAGATCTCACCATGAAAACTTCCCCAGTTGATTACTGACATTATGGCAATTATTTTTTGTATTACAAATTGAAGTATATGTAATAAGTAATGTTTTTAAATAGGAAAATTAGGCATTATCCAATGGTATTTTTTTGAGAATTTAGGAGAAATCTGCAGACACAAATAGAAAAGAAAAATACTTAAATGTGTATTTTGAATGTTTTCTTTCCATGAGTCTAAAAGAAGGCTCGTTATGGAAGCAAAATAGCCCAAAAGTCTCAAAACTGACTACTGCATGAAAAAGAAATGTTTTCTTTGTCCTTAAGATGCCCCAATCAAATTTAGCCCGTTTTTATTCAAAGACTCTACGGACAACGTGCATCAGTCTCAGGGGACAGGACCTCAGTGGAGATGGATACTCGGATACTACTAAATAAAAGATAATAAAGCCTGTTAAATCAGGATTATCCCGCTAATCTGGTTTGTACAGGCCAGGGAGAGCAGTGTCCTCTCAGCTGACAAGATTGCATGCACACACACACACACACACACACACAGCAACCGTGATGCACTGCCACCTAGCAGTCAAATCAAAAACATTGAGCCAAATTTTTTAGGTCATTGCAAGCACTAAACTGCGACTGAAGAATGGGAAAAATCTTTCCTTACAGAATGCAAAACCTCTCTGATTTCTGTAGATTATCTCTCTGTGTCTCTTCTACTAACCTTACCTTTTTTGTTTGCTAATTGGCCTCTGTTACAGGAATGGACCTGGTTGCTTCCCTTCACCCCTCCCCCTTCCCTGGAGGATGACATTGTTACCTTTTCCACTCCATCAGTGACGGCTTCCCTGGGGGAACAGTCGATACCAAATGTTTGGCCACTTAGTCACTGTTGTCAGCTGTCAGATACAGCAGATTAGACCTCACTTGGCTGCACATGGCTGACAAATCACCGGGATTGGTTACGGTCGAAGATGCGGCGTGTGTACCGCCGCAGGGTGGATGCAGGGAGGCCCGGTCAGAAAATAAATAAAAAAGCGTGGCTTCCGAATCACCCCCTGGATTGAAAAGCTTTACTGTAGGGTTGCAGGGACACACAGTAAGACATAGACAAGCATGAGCATTATAAACCAAACACTCTTGTCATCTATTCATCTCACTGCTGAGTGAACTAGCTAGTCGAAACCAAATGACGCCCCAAAAAAAAAAAAAGATCTTCCAATACTTACAAACTTACAATGCTTTGTGTATTTGCCTCGGGCAGGCAACAGTTACAGCAGAACAGGCCTGACAAAGACAGCAACTAGCTGGTGAACAGAGTGGAGCATTTAGCAGCGAAACAGACAGTGATTTGGCCCGGAAAGTTGGTAGAGACCAAAAAAGAGCTAGGACAGTAAATGTTGGACTTGCATTTATCCCGTGACCAAAAACACCCCTTCAAATGAATTATAATGTTGCCGCGAGTCTACTGCAAGTGTTAAATCAGCAAGTGCTTGCTTACAGGCTCCCCATGTCTTTTTAAAGGACGGTGTTGTATTCATTTTATGTTAGGCTGCAACAAATAACCAAAACAATCAATTAATGCGGCTTTAAAGCTGCGTTCAAAGACAGGAATTGTATTTTCTACACGCTTCTAAGAAAGGGAATTTATCCAGCCCTTTAAATCAAAGATAGTCGGGGGCAATTTTCTTTTACAGCTTTATTACTGTAGCTGGGCCCTCTTGTGCATCAACTTTTCAACAAATGGTCTGTGCTTCCACGAGCGGCGCTTTGGCTGCTGTCCGTGGCGCTGATCAAAGGCTGGTTTGCAGGATAGGACTGGCATGTTGAAATAGCAATTGTCTGCATTGCAATTGCCTGGAGTGGTTGTGTGTGCGTGCACGAGCGTCTGTTCATTTAGAGGGTGAGGGCCCAACAAAAAAGTAGGCACTCAAAACCATCTTACTCTGCTTGTCGGGGGATGGTAATATTTGGTTTTTCAAACTGCAGTGCATGGGGTTATGGAGGGAGCATGGCTACCTACATAGCTAACAGCAAACCAATGATTCTTTTAGGTTGCTTTTAAACGAAAATCCTTTCAAGAGACCTATAACGTTACTGAATTCTTTATAGTCTAATTTATTATCTGATTTGGGTTTGTGATAAGAGCAAGCTCCAAGGACAGTTTAGATGTAAAAGCAATAAAACATCAACACTGCAATCTAATTGGCCGAGGGTCACAGACACCCCGGTACCCCTGTGGCTCAGACCCTGTTTCCATAAAACAGCCTTGCTCCCCCAACTCTTTACTTATGCCTCACTTTTTTCCTCTGGAAAAGTTGTGGGTCCCACCAGTTGAGAATCACCGTGCTAAATGACTGTAATGTAAAAATGTAATGAAATGAAACGACGCACTGCCATTACCTATGCTGCGGACAGTATTTGATATGTGGTGTGATGAAGGTACCAAGGAAAACACAATGTTTATTGTATTTATTTATTCTTGGACTGTGGATGCTGGGAGCCATGTGCACAGCTGGACACAGAGCTGTTCCTTTTGTTCTCCCTGCCAACAAACAAATAGACAACTGCAGTGAGTGACTGCAATGTCTAATTAGTTATGTGGCAGAACAATATTGTATATATATTGCCAAGCTAAAGATAAAGGTTAATTTAAATATTGCAACAACTCGCCTCTGCCTGTTTCCTCTTCCCAGGGTGTTCGGGCAAAATACTTCCCCAGGGGCTCGAGCACCCGTTTATAGTTCCAGGAAGTATCAACTATAGGAAGTAGGGGGGAAGTGAAGATATGTGTTGCTCTGTTTATTTAGATTAATTATTTGTTTATAATTTACTTTATAGGGAGTGTAAATATTTGTAAATTATTAATATCTGTGGGTTGGTGAAATAATGTATATTTATTGCACATATATTGTTATCGATATACTTACCTGTAGATGGTATGTCTGGGCTACTTAGAGTGACCAGGTGTATAAAATGAGCTCATTTTGATTGTGTAGGCAGACTAGTAGACACTGGTTTGAAATTTGGTGTGATGGTAGAATATAAAAATAAATGAAGCTTCCTCTGAAACCTTTTCTGGACTCCTGATCAGTTCATTTGCCTCCATGGCCGCTCAGGCATGTTAACACAGAACAAAGCTGCATAACACTGTCTGATATATATAATAATACAAAACACACCTGAAAAACATTTCCATCTAATACATCAAAACTGAACTAAGTCAAATGCTCAGCAGGATTTCTGTGGTCATTTGTGTGTATTCTACTGCTCTGAATTATACTGTGTTCATACCAAATGCGGCGCAAATAGATTACATACAAAGTCTATGCACAGACGCGATGAGACTGGCGCGAATTTGCGATGGCGCGATTGACGCGAATTCGCCCCCAAACGCGTGAGTTGAAATTTTTCAACTTCTGCGAAATATTCGCGTTAGCCTATCAGTGTTGAGTTGCTCCCCCTGTCATCAGTGATGTCCTGCCGTTATTGAATCAGGAAATGTGTTCACCCAGAGCTCTACGATACCTCATATCAATAGAGACCGGACCAAACTATGTGTATACGTGTGTGTGTGTGTGTGTAAACCATATGGTACAAACAATGAATAGACACTGCCATATTTACGTCTACATGACGTTATTCTGACTGTTGGTGGAGCTGCTACAATGTTAGCATAGCACCGATCTGTCCGAGTTCCATTGAGAAGACAAGTACAAATCGGCATCATTACGTAGTTATTTCGGAGTCCCTTTTTGTCGGTTTATTGCCGTTAAATCACAGCCAAATCAGTTTATTTTGTGTTAATACAGCTGCAGTAAACAGCGACTTGTGTGGCTTGCTAGACACAGTGAATACAGCTCGATAAAATCCATGGAGCTCCTCTGGACAATATTATGAACCCAGACATGACGGCGTTTAGTTTCCCGGGATATCTGTGACTTCCACAACACGTACTAAGCAGAAAGAGGTTATTTTTTTTCATGGTTAATGGCGGACAGTTGAACAGCTTTCAGGGCGATAAGCCGCGCCCCCTCTCCAGCGAATGAACACTGGTCCCCGGCGTTTTGACCGGCAGTGCGATTGACGCGAATACGCGGCGCGATGAATTCACAGTGTAGGGGTCTTAAGACCATTAAGAAATTTCTGTCAAATGCACTTTGGATGCAGCCTTCCTAATACCGCCTAACCTTTCCACTGTTTCTTTATAAAAACTCATCTGAGCTTCAAATGTGGTTTATTCTATTCAATTAATTGACTTTCTCCGAACGTCATTCAGCAGCACAGTTGTTTGTAACTGGCTTGTCCTAAAGGTAGAGGGCCAGGCACTACCTTTCAATGGGACTCTCATTGGCTGTTGTAGGCTGTGGACAGGGGATGGAAGCTCCTAGCTCATGTCAGGTGTCAATCAAGAGGTCAGAGTGCAGCTGCCATTTTGATATCAAGATATTGGCCGTTTCTCAATACCAAGTACGGACTTGTGTACTTCTGGAGTATGGAATTGGGAAGACACAAGTACAGTCATTCTGCAATTGGAACAGCGGCGTACATGATGACATCACCACCTCAGCTGGACTAATGAGTTTAATCTTTTTTTACTGTTAATTATTTTTACAATCAAACTAAATAGGACAACCCTGCTTTTTAGATTTCATTTAAAAAATAAAAAATATATACACATTGTAAATATAATTATATATATATATATATATATTAATATTTTTGTGTGCATATATATATTTGGTTGTGAAAGTACTTTACAGTGAAGAACCGGAGTATAGATAGATAGATCGATCAGATCCGGATTGCTGTACGCTTTGCCGACGAGGAAAACGCTACGGAGACGCCAATACCAGCAGCAAGTTTCAAAAAGACTTGCCAAGATGAGGCTGTTCTCTGGGGGTACCTTGAGCCCTGGGCCCCCGGTGCTGGTTTACTGCCGGTCCCGCTAGCAACACCTCACATCTCCGAAATTGTCGGAGCAGATTTTTAAGTCGGCTGAATCTTGACAAACAGACCACAGATTTGACGTTTCAACTGTAATGGGTGTTGTTGGGAATAACATAGCCTGACAAAAAGGGGTTATCAGCAATATGTTGGGAAGGTAAAGGAGCGTGTTTGGGTTATCAGCATCTAAGAAACTAAATTCCTGACATCAATAGAATTATTAATGTCAGTAACAATTATTAATGATTATTAATAATAACGGGGCACCACCCTGCGAACAGGGACCAATAACCAAACGATAAACTAAGTCTCATAATTAGTGTTCACTCACAATGTCAATAGTCTGAGTACTATTACACATTCAGAGTGAAAGTGAAGGTTTAAGTTCGAGCACAGACAACATATACAGCTATTATTACAATACATGCACAAAGTAATCACAGACAGCTGCTCTTTAAAATATAACAGAGTTTATTACGTTCTAATACTAATGATCTAGTCAACTAATATCTAAACTATACATTCATGAGCACGCTATCTAAATTCAACAGACTATGGAAAAGAGGGGGGGGGGGGGGGGGTGTGTGTAGGGGGAGGAGCGAGGAAACAGCTCAGCGATGTATGACGTAGTTGGGACGTGGTGACGTCTCTCATGCGCGAGACTCAAAAATGGCGGATAGCCAACAGGAGACCCGGCGTCTAGTGCCAGTAGCCGTTTAGCACGTAGCTAGATTAGCTCAAAGCTATATGTGTGTATTAGTAAAAGAGAAGGGAAAGGAACAAAACAAAATGAAATAAAACAAAAGATTAAGATCCTTTGCACCGCGCGGGAGTACGGAAGATTGCTCTCTCAGCCAGGGGAGCAAGAACCGCGGCTCTTTGTCTCAGCCGGCGGTTTTGACCTCCTGAACTGATGAGGAGCAACTTCGACCTCACTGCGGCTGTCTCAACACGAATCACGGTAGCATAGAATACACGGTAACTTCTACACAACACTAGCAATTTCAGGGATCGCCAGTGTCAGTGATCATAAAGCATATACCGCGTTATAAAAATGAACAGTACTTTAAGCACACAAACAAGATAAAATAAACACAAATAAACTCTCTCTAACTCTGCCCAGACTCTAGTTCGCCTTACGGTACGATGCAATCGTGGTGATTGAGGGGGGTTCTTCTGAGCTTCGATGGGCACAGGCAGCGCGGCTGCGGGCCACGGGAGATGTTCTCTCGGTAGGAGAGAATCGCTGTCGTCTGGATAAGGGATTTTCGCGTCCTTATGGCCGGAGCAAACGAGGCGCTTGGTGGAGAGTGGAAGTTCTCTCTCTCTCGCTCTCTCTCTGAAGAAGTCTTGCTTCTTCACTTCTGCAGGACTAAAAAGGGGTTCGCTTCGTGGATACGAACAAAGATAAAATAGACAGTTTGGTGAATTCGGCCAGCGAATATAAACTGTTAGACCTAGGATTTGGTTGAAAAGGGAAACAACTTTGGTGTGCTCCCTAGCTCGACGGAGGTCGAAGGGAAAAAGCATTGAGGTGGGGGTTGCAGGTAGTTTTGTAGAAAGGGTGGCTGAACCACAGGGGTCCTGGGTTGTCTTGGCTCTCGGCCAATTAGATTGCAGCGGTGCTTTCAGGTAACTTCAGGAACGCATAGTTTTTTGGGGGGGGGAACTCACACCCTAATGTGAATTTCTTCAGAGCTGGGGGTTTGGTACTCAAACTACAATCAGGATGAAACCTTTGCTTGCAAAAGGGAAGGCCTGACTCTTTGTTCCACAGCACATGTCGGAGCCATATAGTCAGATCCCAACAGTGTGGTAAGGACCCAGACGCAGTACGACGGACACGCGGAATAGTTAGAACGAGACTTTATTCCAGGCAGAACACACAACAGGCTTGGATCTGCACACATGTAGAAATCCACTCAGTGGAACACCAAGCCATCAGGGGAGAAGGCAGACAGAAACCAGAGGAAACAAAGGCAGAATCTCGTGGTTGGGGGCAGAAGGCTGAGTGGTTTGCAGAGGCAAGGCGGGGTCGTCAATGGGAAAACAGTCGGATAGTCTGGCATAATGCAGAGAACGACCTGGCAGTGAGTGTGTGTGAGCTAACAGGTGCACTGAATGAGGTGATTATGTGAGTGAGAGATGGAGTGACAGGAGAGAAGTGGCAGAGCTGTGACATCAACAACTAACTTCTCGCCTAAAAACATCCTAAAATTACTTTCCGTGACTTAACAACAGTAGTATTTGGACATTTTGAACTTCCAGGTGTGTGTTTTCTCCTCCGCCATTGTTTCCTGTTGCTGGTGCAAAATGCATTCTGGGATATTTGGCTGTCAGTCAAGCAGATCACAACCACCTAAATGACGAGTGGGTTTGTGTCTATAGATGCATTGCTTGCTCTGCGATAAAACAAGTGACCCATCCCCAATGCTGGAGGTGATATGCTATCATTGCCTGCTAGTGTGCCTATGTCCTTTGGACAGCTAGGGAGACATTGTTCCTGCTTCTTCTGTACTATAGATACAAGGAAGAGTGCAGTAGAACCATGGGGTGTATAAAAGAAGTGAAGGTGGTCACTGTAATGTCACCCGTTGGTTTGTGGACTACAGTTTTCGAAGCCTGGAGTTTGGCCGTCTTGTTGTTGTTTTTCAAACGTGACACTCCGACCCTCACCTCTGGTCGTGAGCTTCGGGTAGAGATGGAAAGAATGAGATTGCGGATACAGGCCGAAATGAGCTTCCTTCGTAAAGGTGGCTGGGCTCAGCCTTAAAGATATAGGGTGAGGAGCTCAGACATCTGATCCGGATACCTCCTGGATGACTCCTTTTTCAAGGATTTTCGTTTTCCTGTAACAATAGGAGCTTTACTGCATGTGTTGCATTTGCAACAGAGGAAACCGACTATAAACAGCAAAGACCCGTGAAAACAGACCATTTCGTTAACACGTGTGCCAACGGCAACATTAACGGACAAGTTCAGGGATTGATTGAACCAAAAGTCTGGCACATCGTATCGTCTTCACTCCTCGGTTCCATCTAGAGCAGGGGTCTCAAACTCATTTTCACTCCGGGCCACATCAGCATCACGGTCGCCCTCAAAGGGCAGGTTGTAAATGTAAGACTGTGTAAATGTAACTACTCCTAACATATTGGTAAATAACTGTCTCTGCATTTGATTGTTCAAGTGTGAAAATATTGTACATGCAGTTATATAAAGGTAA
The DNA here is from genome assembly GCF_004355925.1 of Anarrhichthys ocellatus. NCBI lineage: Eukaryota > Metazoa > Chordata > Actinopteri > Perciformes > Anarhichadidae > Anarrhichthys > Anarrhichthys ocellatus. The sequence continues at coordinate 158,459 of NW_022280066.1, read as the reverse complement.
AAATATATTTAAGCACATTTCTGTTATTATAACTTAAATCCTTTTAATTTAGGGTTAAGAAACCCACATTACTCTATCAAAGATCAAACTATTAAAGAAAATAGCAAAGACAAATATCAAACAAGTTATTACAATAACTTTGTTCAACGCTTAAAATCCTTTCAAGGGTGTGTTTGCACAATCCCACGTGAAGTATTTCATGTGTTTTAGAGCCACGTTTAAAGTAGTCTTCAATGTACTCACAATACATTTCCATTTCAAGTGTAACCAGCCAAAGAGCTGCTTCTATGACTGTGTTTAAGTATCTCATAATTTAGACTTTCTATCTCAGAATTATGACTTTCTATCATAGTTATGACTTTCTGTCTCATAAGTTCGACTTTCTATCTCAGAATTTCGACTACAGGGATATTTTTATTGTCAAGTCTAACTTTTAATTATTTCTTTTTCTTTTTCTTTTTCTTTTTTTCTTTTGCTGGTGGATTCGGGCCTTGAGTTTGAGACCCCTGGTCTAGAGCCTAATTTCTTTTGGTTGGATTGATCTATTTATCATCCGAGTATATGGAACATCATATGAAGTCATAAATAAATCAGCAGTTTCTAGAGACTGTGTGCAGTTTCACTTTTTTTCAGCTTTTTTATCAGTGTTTTTATGTTTGTCAGCGTGTGAGAAGGGGGTGAGTGTGAAAACACTGACAGAAACCTCAAAGCTGTTGACAGTTTCTGCGGATAATGTGATGCTGGAATGGTCTGCATTAGGTATTTGGGGCACATCTGTGTCTGCATAGATCAAATGCGCCAGGTGCATCATTTCAGCCCTTCCGTTTGATCCATCCCTTCATTCCTGTCCAAGCTGGAACAGCCCGAGCTGACACGTGGATGCTTTGCACGAGTATACACAGTAAAATAAATACCCAGCCACCGTAACTTGCGTGGCCTACTTTCAACAGGTAACCGAAGCTTGAGAGGTATTTAAAAGTGAAAGAGGAATTATAGTGCAATGTGTGTGTGTAATTGCAGAATATTTCCTCCCACTACTTTCCCACACACGCACTCATACGAGAGAGGCCATCTGTTGCTTGAGTGCCCGAAAAGCAGCAGTCTGTTTAATTTGAAGCGATTTGTTTGCCTCATCACTTTTTAGTGCGGTCAGTAACCTGGTCATTCCAAGTGATTACGGTTACGATCATATTATACTGCTTTCTGTGATCAAACTCCAAATACGGCTGTAAACTTAAGGGCTTTTTAAAAACAATGAGAAGACGGAGCGCAGATAAATTGATAACTTAACATAAGACCCCCTGTTTAAGCATAATATTGCAAAAACACCAAGTAGTTTTGATGCATAAACATAACCAAGTTGTTACATGTTTAAAACTTCCGCCATGCGACCGTTGCACCTTAAATGGAACGGTGTGGAGTCATTGGTAAGCGACCTATTCTGTTGTTTAGGTATGAGGACGTGTCGATATTTGAACTGATGGAGATGCCTCATCTCCTCAGTTCCAGTCGCCCCCGAGTGGATTCCCAACTTACTGGACACCATGTGCATTGGTGGAATAGTGGAGCTAGCATAGCTAGTGTGACCTGGGTTTGATTTGCCAATGCATTGATTGATGTCAAAAAAGAAGAAAAAAAGACAAAAACATCGATGGACTCTGTCAGAAACACACCTTTAAATCAATAGCACTTTAGTGTATTAGGTATACGGTTAGCTTATCTTAGCATAAAGAAACAGCTGGTCTCGCACACACTCTTCATCTGATCCTAGTGAAATAAGTCATTAGGAATATTTAGAACTATTCCTTTAACCATGAGGATGCACATGTATTTATAATGAAAACTTCAACTTTTTTACAATTGTCACACATGAAATTTGACTTCTGCATTTAAACCATCTGAACCATAAGGAGCGGTGAACGAAGGTCGGGCACTCAGGGAGCAACTTTAAATTCAATGTCTTGCCCAAGGACACTTGCCGGGGATCGAACCACCAACCTTGTTGACAACCCACTCTACCCGCTGACTTACAGCTGCCCACGTTATGTATATATATATGTATATATATACATATATATAT
>NW_022280066.1:80441-131379 GCF_004355925.1 Anarrhichthys ocellatus | reverse complement strand
TCTAGATCTAGATCTAGATCGAGATCTAGATCTAGATCTCTATCTAGATCTAGATCGAGATCTAGATCGAGATCTAGATCTAGATCGAGATCGAGATCTAGATCTAGATCGAGATCTAGATCTATCTAGATCTCTATCTAGATCTAGATCTATCTAGATATCTATCTAGATCTAGATCTATCTAGATATCTATCTAGATCTAGATATATATAGATATCTATCTATATAGATATCTATCTATATAGATATCGATATAGATATATATATTTGAAATTAAATACTATTACTTAGCTCGTTTACAAGATATGTAGTATTATCTTGTCTTGATTTTGTCTGAGGGGGGTCCCCACAGTGTCAGACTGCCCTGATCTTCATGCTCAAGGATATTTATACCTGCTACAAGCAAAACTTACAGAAAGGCTAAACACGAACTGGCTAAAAGCTGCTAACTTTGTGTTGCTCTGTATGTGTTTCAGATCCTGTAGACGTTCATCCTGTCTCAGAATCAGTACCCGTCAGTTCATTCTCCGTGCAGGGCGTTTCATAAGTCAACAGCAGGTTGCAGAGATTCAGTTTCAACAATATAAGCAAAACCAGGATTTTAAGCGAGAAAGGGTGGCAGGCAGCATGACAACCAGTGTTAACTCTGCATGAATGTGACTCATTATCACACGTCCAGAGATTGTTAGAGAGAGTTTTTATTTTAGTGCGTAATGAGCATTAAAGCCTCAGAGGCTACAGACATGCTAGTGTGGCTAAATCTCCGTAATCTTAATTACCTTCATTAGGCAAACATACTACATACAACATTACATACAACATATGTGACTCCGTTTTATTTGTTGAAAACAAGAGCTGATCCTTGCTTCCACAAGTTTAATTATACTAAATGATTTTTGTCAATCTTCCTTTCCTTCAGACTAATCTTGCCTCTTCTTTGTAATCGAGAACCATTTAATTGACGAGCTCTCCGACGCTAGTCTTAATTTGTGTTTGATTAAAGGCAGGTGCAATGGGAAGGTCAATCAGTGAGAAATGCAGACAATGAGAATGTGTTGCCTGCTACAGGTGCCTTGTTAGTGACTACGCTCAAGGCTATTTTTCAATTAACTGCTTTCTAGTTCTAAATAAAACATCTGACGGTAAGTCGAAGTGTATTTAAAATTAATTCACAACTGCATTATGAAATATTTAACACTGCTATCTAAAGTAAGGAAGAGGCTGCAAATAACCTTGAACATAGTTTTAATTGTTCAAAGTCTGATTCATTTGGAAATAAAATGTTAATGTTTCTTACATATATCATGACTGCAACAAGCTTCATGCTAATCTTTTGAAATGGCTTCATTTGATGTGACCAATGTGTACTTTACAGACCAAACTAACCCTGATACAGCGGTCAGGCTCATAGTAGTTCATTGTTACTCATACCTAAACGACAGAATATGCTGTTTGCCAACGATGCATATAACCATTAGAGAGTACCATCGACAGGTGCACGCTGTGAACACGTTCTTAACATTGTGAACTGAAAATGAAAATAAAACTAAAACTACTTTAAGATATAGTTTTTTTTTGTTGAGTGCGTTATGTAAGATACGCAATTAAGTAGGTTACATAAGTAAACTTATGTACATAATTTAAAATAGGTCAATATTGTTTTGAATCTACATGAAAAGGGGGCTCTTGTGTGAAAGTCCTGTATTTGTTTCATCCATCTTTCCGCCTAAACCTCCACTGCGCTGACGTAGTCGCTTTTTACACTAAGTCACCTGACTTCCTCCTTTTCTCTTGTCATAATTACCGTGACCACTAAAAAATCGTAATGAGTTGTTAGCACAGAAGACCTATATGGCCGTTTCACCGGGAGGATAGTCCGCTTTTACTGGAGTGTGGTGGCAGCTAAAGGCATTACTTTACTAACCTCACGATCTGAATTTGTCTTTCGCAGCTCTGAACATACCTGTGGTTTGTGTCTGCACCAACAAACAACTTTGCTTTCTTTTAACTATGAAGGATATTTTCCTCCAATTAATCAGGCAGTTCTAGTTGCAGATATCAACCATTATTTATCAATAGGGGCATCTGCAACACCTACGAACACAGTACACTAAATCGTTCCTTAAGAAGCAACAAATCGAGAACTAACTGATAATAAGGAGCTCCTAGGATTACTGTAATTTGAGGACTATGTATTCGATCAGGGGTTGGCAACCTATACCTAGCAGTAGCTTAACCAATGGCATACCAGCCATAAGTGAGAGAGAGTTTTTTGGAAATGTGGAAGTGCCCTTTCATCCACATGCCAAATACCTCTATCACAGCCATTGGAAGTTAAGCAGCATAATTTAGGGTAGTTTGATTGATATTTTTCCCTACCCGCATTCCCCCAAAGACCTGCCCTACTCTGCCTCTGATTGGCTGGTAATAATTGCCTTCTTTGCAGAATTTGTTTAAAGTTAAATGCTTATGAACAAGATTGGTGGATGGTTGGTAGGATTAATGATTGCAACTCAGATGTGGATGTTGTCATAAGGATGGCAGCCTTCTTGTATAGTGCTGTCATATGTTTACAATGTCGTGATTATCGAAGAGAAAATGTTTTTTAAACATGTTGCTATGCACTTTGCCTATATGGATCGAAAAAAATATTACAAACCCGTTGGAGACAATTTTGAAGTGGTATGATAAACCTAACGTTGATATGGCACACATTAACAGGATTAACAGGAACATTTAAAAAATGGCACTTCATATCATAAAGGTTACCAACCCCCGTATCAGAAGATAAGAGTAGATTAATTGAGTTACTTGAGAACACTCTGCTAGATATGATTGGGCAATAAACTAAACTGACACTATGAATCCCTTACCAGTCTAATTAAAGTCCTGTTTGCATGCTTAGTTAATTAGCACCTCCAATGAGGCTGTCATTTGTTGAGTACCCACTCCTGTCACGCACCTCGAAGCACAACAACGAATCACAGCTGCAATTCTGCTTGTTGAAGTGAACATCCCCAGTTGTCATTCAGACATGTTGACGTGTATGGACTGGGAGTATAATGTACGAACAAATGTGAAATAATTTGTATATACATTTAAGTTAATGGACAACAGTTAGATGGACAACAGTATTCAGTACCGTGAAGGGTATTTAGTTTCCTATGCTCTAGAAAATTACTTGTGGCAGTGCTGTGCTGAGATGTACGCCAAACGGGAAAAGAAAACTTTGCAACAGGAAGTTGAATCAATCAATCTGCTTGCTTGACGGGCAGGTCTGCACTACGCAGTGTTGGCTCCTCTGTGACACCCTTTTATGCATAGGTTCTCCAAGAGGTGTGTGCATATTTGAATGTATGTCTTGAGTCCTTAGTCTGGGTTTATACCAATCAGAGGAAGATGAGTGGAGTTTTGAACAGTGTAATTCAGGGGTCTTCAACGTTTTTCAGGCCAAGGACCCCCAAACTGATAGAGAGATGGATTAGGGACCCCCGACCATATATATTGCATAACATTGTTTTATATTAAACTAGGCCTAGTACCATGAATACCTCTTTATTGTGCATTCAATACTAAGCTTTTCAAATAATACACAGGTTCATATATTCATGTTTTTATTTTAAACATGTGCAAGGTACAGTGAGTAGGGAGGCCGTGCCACTGCCATTCATAAACACACCTCGTCAGCTGATACCATTGCCAATATCAACATTGTCTGTCAATTGCATGATAATCATGCATACAAGTTATTCAAATTGACGTTTTCATTTTAAACATAAATATGGAAACGAAAATGAGTGATGGCCTATTAGTGCCACTGCCATGCATAAAGATACCCGTTAATCAACCAAAAATTTCGCAGACCCCCTGTAGTACCTCCGCGGACCCCTTAGTGGTCGCGGACCCCCTGTTGAAGACCTCTGGTGTAATTCATCAAGAGTGCCGTGTCAGAATAAAAAGTGGAAGCTTTAGTTTGCCTCATAATAAAGCTATATGTAAGTACTGCAGGAAAAGAGTTGGTAGCTTCAACAGAAAACAGCAGCAGTTTGTTTCAACACCTGAGACACAAGCATGTCACAGCCAGGCAAGTGGATAGCGGGAAAGAAAACATCAGAAAATTTCACAAAGTTTATTACAAAAGTGTTTGCTAATGGCTCTCCATACCCTAATATTTCCCACTGATGCATTACCAAAGCCATAACCTGTCACATTGCAAAGATACGGTCCTAATTGCAACAATACAACTGCAATTGTATTGCATATATGTTATTTTCAAGAAATTGCAATCAACTTGTTTAACAGGTCAATGGGATTCATTTGACGAAGCATTATATCGATGCTGATGGAATATTGTATAGCAAGTGCCTTGAAACTGAATTTCCCTGATGACCAGATGGCAGAGATGCTCACCGAGGGCCTCAAAGATGTGCTGGCAGCTTTTAACCTGGAGGAGGGGAGTCTGGAGCTGTACCTGGTTAGCATAGTATATATAGACTATATTCCAATTTTTCAATAAATAAGAGACTAAAATCAGAGACGAAGGCCACCGCAGCACTAAAGCAGAGACCAGCAAAGGGACTCAAACTATTGTCTCTCTGTAGACGTCAGCAAAGACGCGCAGCTACTTGGTGTCACCCTGTGCTAGAAAGCAGGAAAATCAACTAACTTGTTGGAAACAGCATGATGTGCACAGAAAGGACGTGCAGTCACCACTGTTGCAGCTTTTAGGTTTGAAACCAAAGATTTGAATCGGTGTGTTCATTGCTAAAAACAAAATTAGAAAAAGGAGTAGAATGGACATTCCCATTCAAATTAACAGCAGGATGGTCAGAGCGGCATCCATTTTTATGTGCACTGTTTCCATTTCAACCATTGAAGCCAATTCATTCTTACTCCAACTCGTCATCAAACGACACTTGATCAGTGGCCGTAAGCTTCAAACCTCTACATACCCCTCTAGCATCAGTTTTGGACGTGGCAGGGTCAGTTTCCACTGACAAATACAAGTTTCTAAATAAAATCAAAATAAACCTTCGACTTCACAGGAAGTTGAGTTGAGGCAACAAAACCAACTAGTTAAGTTCAACACACTTTTAACTTTAACTCACGTCACTACCGATCTTGGTTGCCTTGCTGCGAGAGAGGAATCGAGGATTGCCACCTGATGAGCATCGACAAGAGACAGACAAAAGAGAGACGCTGGCTTAATGTGGACGGAAGGCCGAAACATAGTTCTAAAACGAATTAATGAGACGTACTTCACACGCTGACTTGTGTTGTCACCATAACAACTAGGAACATTGCCATTTTCTTTGGACATAGTCAATTGACCACGGCAAAGAGTTGCATGTCTGTTATACTCATATACTACTTCTATGGACTTTATACTTTAACAACAATTATCTCCTTTTCCAAAAAAAAATGTACACTGTTTTAATTGTCGGAAGCATATTTTTTAAAGTCCTACAGTAGTGTTTACATGATTTACTTTTGGGGCCATTTTTTGCAATGGCAATGAGATTTAGTTAACATGCAGATATTTTGGACTCCTGTAATATTGATCCCCCTTGTTTATTCGTATATGCTCATGCTGTTGGTCTGATATTTCCAGCATCATTTGGAAGGCAGTGCCACGTTGATTCATTAGATCGACTCACAGTTGGCAATGTGGCAACAGATGGAGTAAATTGGACTCGAGAGACAAGATTAATTTCTGATGTGCTATGCTATCCTTTTATAATGATGTTCATGGGTGTGCATTTTAGGAAGATGCAGAATCAAAACGTCCAAATCATCCATAGTTTTGGATATTTATACTCAAAAGATTCTAGCCAAGGAGTATGAATGATTAACTTCCTCTGGGTTTAATGCCATAGATTTCCTAAGCTGGTTGCTATTGCTATTATCTCAATGAGCTTACACGCTCTTGTTTCCAACACACTACCACTGCCAGACAGATCATCACATAAAGTTTAGCTCTTACGCTTTCCTGTAGGAGCTCCACTGAAAAAACTAGAGAGCGGTGGATGTAAAGGCACCCGTCCGAAGCGAACACTCAGAGCAATTGATGCAACTTTCCTTGCAGGCGTCCCCGCTCTGCCTGTGATGTGCGGGGTTGTTTCACACTACCCAAGCTGTATCTCATATTGGCTGAATTTCTGAGTGTGTTGCCGTTTTTTTCTTTTCTTCATCTCTGCCGCAGTTTTGCTTCTTGGCACTGCTTATCTTCTCCCGGCATATGAGGAGCACCTCTAAAATGTCTTGAGTGCGTGCCAGGCGTTTGGACGGGTGCCTAAAGGGGCAGCACGCAGCTTCCAGTCCCCCTCGGGCCGCGTCAGGAGTCTCGCAACCGGCCGTGCGTTCACGGGGCCATGCTATGGGACCATAACTGTCCTTCCTGTGTTCTGACAAGGCCTTGCTCTGGGCTGGTAAACAAGTCTGCTCGTTAGTGTAGCTATTGTAAGCTTTCTATCGAAAGCTTCTTCATCCCACAGGCGAGTCGTTTCAGAAGGTGCTCTAATTCATGAAATCCTTTATTTCTCCGTGGAAAAAGTTTAGCATTCCAACTTTTGCAGAGCAAGTGTCTCTACTGCACCTTTTTCTTATCACACCAAAGTATTTCTTTAACACCTAAGGGAATACACCTAGTTAGTTAAGAGCAACATGGAAATATACTGCTGCTGCTTTCAAGACAGGGAGAGCTTTCTTCTGTGCCCCAATTTAAACTGAACATGTATATTGGATATATTTATCAAGAAACTATAACTTTGACGAGGGAGAGATGATGCATGTTTTCATACATGGTGTATACAAACTATTCAATGTTTCAGTTATTGAACGTGTGGCTGCTAGGCCAGTGTGTAGCATTTGGGGGATTTTTTTAATGTTGCAGAAATGGAATATAATATTCACAACTATCTCTAAATTGGTGTATAATCACCTGGAACTGAGAATCAATGTGTGTGTTTTAGCTTAGAAGGAGCCCTTACCTACATCGGGAGTGGGTCCTCTTCTCAACGTCCGACACGTTTTGAACCACCATGTTTCTATAGTAGCCCACAAGGGACAAACCAAGAACGTACCGCATTTTTACGTTACCTGAAGAACACCGTAGTGCTCCAATACACTTGTAAAACTGCAGTAAGCCTGCAAAGCTGTGGAACGGCAAGCTGCCATCTGACTTCCGCTCATCAAGTAGTGTTATCATGGTAGGGATGGCCTCCAGCGAGGAAATTCATTTCAAGAACAAATAAAAAAAATAAAAAAACTGCGCACATAATCCGTGGTGGGTTCAATTTCCAGCCTGGTATGAACGACTGGACAACCAGGCTATTTGTGAAGATATTTAGACACCAGGCACAGCTACGCAGTGTTTCGGCTGCGATCCGGCCACCGGAGCTTATTGTCAACACTCAAGACGGCTTATGTTACCACCAATGCTTTTCAGAAGCGTCCCAGAAACAGCTATCCGCTTTGCTTTGCTAAAAATATGTGCATAGTCCGTGTCTCTCCTTTGCTGGTTGAGGGGATCCATCTAAACCGGCTTCTTCAACCACCTTCTCTGTAGTCTTTCAAGTAGATGTTTTGTGAGTGATCAGGCACTGTATGTGAAATGCATACAGTGGGTACGGAAAGTATTCAGACCCCTTTCAATTTTTCACTGTTTCATTGCAGCCATTTGCTAAAATCAAAAAAGTTCATTTTATTTCTCATTAATGTACACTCAGCACCCCATCTTGACAGAAAAAACAGAAATGTAGAAATTTTTGCAAATTTATTAAAAAACAAAAACTGAAATATCACATGGTCATAAGTATTCAGACCCTTTGCTCAGTATTGAGTAGAAGCACCCTTTTGAGCTAGTACAGCCATGAGTCTTCTTGGGAATGATGCAACAAGTTTTTCACACCTGGATTTGGGGATCCTCTGCCATTCTTCCTTGCAGATCCTCTCCAGTTTCGTCAGGTTGGATGGTGAACGTTGGTGGACAGCCATTTTCAGGTCTCTCCAGAGATGCTCAATTGGGTTTAGGTCAGGGCTCTGGCTGGGCCAGTCAAGAATGGTCACAGAGTGTTCCAAAGCCACTCCTTTGCTATTTTAGCTGTGTGCTTAGGGTCATCGCCACAGTGATCTTTGGGTTCTTCTTTACCTCTCTCACCAAGGCTCTTCTTCCACGATTGCTCAGTTTGGCTTGACGGCCAGGTCTAGGAAGAGTTTTGGTCGTCCCAAACTTCTTCCAATTAAGGATTATGGAGGCCACTGTGCTCTTAGGAACCTTGAGTGCTGCAGAAATTCTTTTGTAACCTTGGCCAGATCTGTGCCTTGCCACAATTCTGTCTCTGAGCTCCTTGGGCAGTTCCTTCAACCTCATGATTCTCATTTGCTCTGACATGCACTGTGAGCTGTAAGGTCTTATATAGACAGGTGTGTGCCTTTCCTAATCAAGTCCAATCAGTTTAATTAAACACAGCTGGACTCCAATGAAGGAGTAGAACCATCTCAAGGAGGATCAGAAGAAATGGACAGCATGTGAGTTAAATATTTTAATGAATTTGCAAACATTTCTACATTTCTGTTTTTTTCTGTCAAGATGGGGTGCTGAGTGTACATTAATGAGAAATAAAATGAACTTTTTTGATTTTAGCAAATGGCTGCAATGAAACAAAGAGTGAAAAATTTAAAGGGGTCTGAATACTTTCCGTACCCACTGTATATGACTCTATATATATATATATTACAAAATGTCTTAATTACCTTAGTACTAAAAGACAAATTAACCAACGCATCGATATTCTGCAGGCGTCCGCATCCATCTCAGTTCCAGCTCTTAGAGCTGGCGAATCAGCAGTCCTATGTGATCCCACTGAGTATTCGGTACTTCCTGTTCCAGACACATCTGCTTTAACTGGTCCCCCTTCTCAAGGCCTGCAAAAGCAGCAAGAAATCTGGTCCTTCTCGGACTCCTCAGCCTAAAGGTGCGTTCACACCAAACGCGGCGCAAATTATTCGCGCGAGTAGATTACATACAAAGTCTATGCACAGAAGCGATGAGACTGGAGTGACGCAAATTTGCGATGGTGCGGCGCGATTCGCATCAATCGCTATAACGGCACAAACGCCCCAAACGTGTGAGTTGAAATTTTAAGTTGAAAATGGCGTGACGCTGCAGCGCGATAGCCTATCAGCGTTGAGATGTTTCTCCTGTCATCACTGACGTCCTGCCATTGTTGAATCAGGAAACAAATACTGTATCCGTCTGTGTTCAACCAGAGCTCTACGATACCTCATATCAATAGAGACCGAACCAAAGTGTGTGTGTGTGTAAACCTTGCGGAGAGAACTAACTAAACATGAATTCAGACCTTATACAAATCGGCATCATTACGTAGTTATTTCGGAGTACCTTTTTGTCGGTTTATTGACGTTAAATCACAGCCAAATCAGTTAATTTTGGGTTCATACAGCTTTAGTAGACCAGCCGACGTGTGGCTTGCTAGACACAGTGAACCCAGACATGACGGCGTTTAGTTTCCCGGGATATCTGGGACTTCCACAACACGTACTAAGCAGAAATAGGTTATTTTTTCCATGGTTGATGGCGGACAGTTGAACGGCTTCCAGGGCGATAAGCCACGCCCCCTCTCCGGCACGTCCAGCGCGATTCACACGAATGAACACAAATAGTGCCCGGCGAGACCGGCGGCGCACCGCGTTTAGTGTGAACACGGCATAAGAGGAGAATTGTCTCTTCCCTCTCTCGCTCTCCCGCTCAACAGGCCTCATCTGCTGCTCTAGGCCACTTCGCTGCTCACACCCTGAACACACAACCATGCAGTCTCTGGTTAATTCCATCCAATGCACAATTTCAGTCCCTGGAAATTCTTCAATCTCTGCTTCATCATCAGGAACCTTGCTGCCACCCAGGCTCCCCGTGTTGCAGCCTGCCTCCGTCTTCAACCAGCACTTCACAACTCAAGCCACTCTACATTCTCTTGTCTGTCCCTTCTCCTCCACTATACGCCATACATCCCTCCATCAGCGACATTATCTTGTCTCAGGTTAAAAACCCTTCAGGGTAAATACGTAAATCTATTAGCCTCATCCTTCCCAAGTGCAACAAAAAGAAACTCTCTCAAAGACGCTGACTCTGAACTCTGGTCAGTCTGATCCCGAACATCTCCTGCTGTGGCAAAAAATCTCAAGTATGCACTAACCAGCACCAGAACTGCTTCTCAGTTGTTAGGGAGAGAGAGAGACGTAAATGAAGGATTAGTTATCAGATTTGGTGAAGTCACTGATTAATGTCTCATGCCCAACAGCATAATAAAATACTAGAGAAACTGAGACGGCAAAAAATTCTGGCTCCAATGCTGGAAACTTTCTTATCCTTCCATGATAAGCTCGATGATCTAAGAAGAAATATTTTCTCCTCTGTTCTCTTTTTTGGCAGTGTGCAGTGAGTGATCACACACTGACACATCTGGGAGAATATTTTGCATAACAACAGCAATTTGTGGTGAACATTGTTTTTTTTTTTCAAAATGCTGTTTTTATTTCTGTGAAATTGTGATGAAATAATCCAGTTCCCTAGTGCTCTGATGTCCATTATCAACAACCGCAGAAATAATGAGTGCCACACATGCCACATCCAGCCCTGTGTCATTATTAGACTCTGAATTGCTGCAGCTCACAGAGATGTCAAATAATATTTTCATGTTGGTGGGTTTTTGTGTTTTTAGGCCGAATCTTTGCATTATTTTGTCAAATGTTAAAAACTGCCATTTAATAATCTCTCCTTTACTTCTGAAAACAAGTCATTTTGACAGGAGGAAATTTCATCACAGTTTAAAAACTGTTCAGGAGCCTAGTACAGTCAAACTTTAAAACTATAATAGGAAGATGCATTGAAATGAAATAGTTCTATGATTTAGCAGTGGCCTGTAATCCCTGAGATAGAACAGAAAAGCCCCTGAAGCAAGAGGGGATGAGCTCTACAGATGGAGAAAGAAGGGCGGACCAGAGAACAATGCTTTAAAGCGACAAGAAAGAATGAATTCAGTCCATTTCACAAGGTGCTGTTTATTGGCAATTACAGTCGAGTGCTTTCGACAGCGCGTGGAAGTGAGAGTGACACCACTTCACTTCTCCTTGGGTGAGGATAAACACGGCTGAGGTGAATGTGAGGGCCGTTCAGCCACAAAGTCACAGTCAGACTTACAGTTGCTGTCGACTCATTCACACGAAAGGAACAAACCACGGGACCATAATGGCATACAAACTGCTGCATGTACTGTACAAAATAATGTATGCCTGACTCACGTTGTTATTAGATCTCCCTCAGGTGTAAATGCAATCTGTATAGCATGACCACATTCTTCAGCGTCAGTCAGACCACAACGTGATGGGGACCGCCCATTGTTTCGATGGCCCATTCTTCCGAAACCCCAATGTCTGGCCGACAGCCTGTTATCCTGAAACCAAATGTAGCCCCGGTGTAAAAGTTAGGTATTAAAACAAGCTAGTTCCTAATAAAGTTGGATGAAATAACTCAGTAAGGAAATATTAAACTAAAAGTAATTTAGTTTCATAAAGAAAAAGTGGCTTACTGAGAGATTAAGATAATTTAGTAATAAATAATGTACGATGTAAACAGGTGAGTAAGTAGTTGAAATAAACAGCTCTAAACAATATTGACGGCAAACAGTGGGTTAAACTAAGTTAAAGTTAAAAAAGAAAAAACACTGATTGTGCTTTTAGTTTCAGATATGTTGTTTGATTGGTTACTCTGGGTATCATTCAGCCCCACCTGCGGTAATTGGTCGTAGGTAAAGCAGAGGGCGGGGTGAAAAAAAAAGAGAAAAAGAACGGAGAAGAGGCGCGAAGAGAGGAGAGCGAAATAAATAGAGAACGTGAGAAATGCAGAGACATGCGAGGGTAGACAGTGAATGTTTAGGTTAGAGAAGAAGACTGTTAGCTGTGGACAGCACTGCACATTTACTGCTTAATCTCAGTTCATTTTGCCCGAGAGTTTAGTGCAAGTGTGTCTGTAAAGCTAACGTTGCGGAGTCGCTGGACCAGAGGCCGCCATTGCTGACCGGAAAAGACTGTTGGTGTGTTACTGACAGGACTTCACCTCCGCATTCAACTTGTTTCATCTTTTGGAGCACAAAACGCTGACGCTGAACTGTGAGTTTTAGACTTTCTGTGTCTTTGCTCTGCTGAGGATAAGATTCGGGAGGCAGCACCACTTTTCTTATTTTAGTGTGTGTGAGTGAGTGTGTTAAAGTCAATTTAAGTATTCTGTTCTACACCGAGTCTGTTGTAGTAAAAAGGTGGACAAAGGGATAGGGATTTTGCAAAGAAAGTTGGAGATATTTAACTTGTATTGTTTTGATATAAGCCAATTCAGTTTTGTATATTTTCCCAAGCCATTTGTTTACTTAATAAGTTTTGGTTTCATATTATTTTTGAAAGTACTATTTCTTATGTTAAAGGGGTCTAATTTGTGTTATTGGTGTTTAGTTTCTTGTCCCCCGAAAGGGTAAATATTATTTGAACATTCTAAAAAGCAGTCAGTAAACTTTACTTACTTTTCATCTCAAAAAGTTGTCTGTGGTCAGTTATATAAAATAGTGTGGTCTAAGTGATTAGATGTATTGCTAAGTTTGACAGTTTCTTTGTTTATTAAGTAAATCAGGTAAACCTTCATGTTAGCTTCCTTAGGATACAGAACCCAAACACCCCATCATTCCAGTTTAAAGGGTAACTTAGGTCTACTCTATAGAGTGTTGGGGCGCTACACAAATACTCATTTTTCATTGGCCTATTGCTCCAGTAATACACACTCTGCAACAAAGAGAAGCACATGGCTAATTATTATGCAGAAGGACATCAACCAACCTTCCCAAATGTTTTTCTTAGTA
Organism: Anarrhichthys ocellatus; assembly: GCF_004355925.1. NCBI lineage: Eukaryota > Metazoa > Chordata > Actinopteri > Perciformes > Anarhichadidae > Anarrhichthys > Anarrhichthys ocellatus. Next base: position 118,456 of record NW_022280066.1, on the reverse strand, counting down.
TGGGAAAGACATGACTCACCCTACTCTGCCTCTGATTGGCTAGCACTTGTTGCCTTTGTTGGTTGGGTTGGTTCAGGACTGAGAATTCTGATTGGTTGTAATATTAGGGTAGGCCAATCAGAGGCAGAGAAAAATATTGCACCCAAGGTTGAATGTCATTCTTAACAATAATTAGAAAAGAAGAAGAAACCCTTTTTATTGTCATATACATATACACGAAATTTGTCTCTGCATTTCACCCATCCCTGTATATAGGGAGCCGGGGGTTCAGTGTCTTGCTCAGGGACACTTCGACACGTGGCACATCCCAGTTGAGGATCAAACCGTTGACCCTGTGGTTACCAGACAACCCTCTTAAGCCAGTGAGCCACGATCGCCCCCATTTGCAATGTGCTTATATGTGTTGCAGGGGAAGTGTGTATTTTTCGAACAATCTTCAGAGCAATTGGCATTTGTTTTCTCTGTTGAATATACTTATTGTTAGTCGCTTTGGATAAAAGCGTCTGCTAAATGACTATTGGGATTTTAGAACAATGTGTCGTCAGAACAATGGCGTTGCAACAAAGTTACATACGCTCATCCACACCAAAGAAGTGGGGTCAGATGTGACTTTGTGACTGCAGGCTTGGTGAACTGCCACAGCTGGCCAGCAGACCATCAACTCAATTGTTAACCAGATCCCCTGATTGCGGCGCTTCCATTTGAATGAATTGACATACATTTTCAATACTGGTGTGTCAAGGCCTTCAAATGTGTAACTCGACATCATTATTTGCTGTACACATAACCACATAGATTACTGTTGGCATATGATGTTAATACTGACCGGTGTTTATTTTTTTGAATTCATATTAACATTTAAAGTATGAATTTGCTCATATCTAAATCAGATTTTTACCTGATTCACATCATTTGTATAAGTGTGTTAATTTGACTGTTAACATTCAATGGAGCTTGAGAAAAAAAGATTAAGTTCATAATGGGTGGCCAGCAGCAAAAAGAAAGCAATATTTGGATAGAATGTATGTCATTTACATTAATGACTAGATGATGTATTTTGCTTGAAACTTGAAAAGTCACAGATGCACTAAGAATAAAAAGAGAAATGAGGTTTGCCAAGTACACGACAGTGAGATCTGTTCCTTTGCAGCAGTCAGCTGTATAGTCTCACCACTGGGCATAATTACCATGCTCGTCCTCTGGATCACAGCCAGAAACTGACACATCCCCAATGAGGCAGCAGTTTGGGAGAGCACGCCCTCAGTCCTCTCCTCAGACCTTTCCATTCTCTCAGCTGGCTGCAATGCACCATTTAAGGACCAGTTTTAATACCAAACCGCTTTCTTTAACTCTCTTCCACGGTTGTCTGAGAGGATGTTATGGCATTATACTGCTTCATGATCTCCTTTCATACATCACTTTGTGGGGTCATACACCGATGCGTTTTTCCCCTCAGCAGCTCTAAGGGTTGTTTCGATTTCCACAACGTTGACTTTCTTCTGTTTCACTTTTTTTTTTCGTCAAGAGGATTATAGAGTTTCTGAGGCAATGTCATTATGTTAATTTCATGTTAATTAAAGTTCTGTGCATGCGGTTGCCATTTACAGGGAATTGGGTTTCATCAACAATTGCATGTATATGGGACTACTGCATAATCGCATACAATACACCACAGTCTGAACATTTCATTTGTGCAAACCTGCTCACAACATTATGATTAAGATGTCTTCTGGCACTTGCTCTCATGTCATACCATTCATTCATGAGTCTGTTTGTGCAGGGAATGTCCCTTGCCCTGTTTCTATTGGATATACATTGAGTAAGAGCTTTTGCAACGACATGATGTACGTCGATCACAATGTCACCCGCATAAGCGCAAGAAAGACAAAAATGTTTTTGTTCGGCCAGAAAAGGTTTTGTTCATCAACAAACTGGGATAGCTTCTGATGTAATGCAAGCAGGCATCATATGACTGTCTAAAGAGAACAATCATACCTAATACAGGCGTGTATGAACAGCACGTAATTAATTCAGTGTGTACAAAATTTTCATTTACTGTTTATTTTGTGTTGGCCAGAACAAGTTTACATGGAAGAGCAAATGCCACTTTTGGTTGTGACCTTCGAACTACAAGATTTAAATTTGTGTAACAGTCGATTATAGAGCAGTAATATGTGTAACAGTCACATAATACTAATATAATACACTTTATTCATAGAACACCTTCCAAAACAAAGTTTTTATTATAAATGCTAAAAATAGAATATAAAGGAACCAAAAGCCAAAAATGAAAAACATAAAAATGAGGTGGAGAAAGCAGGTTACAGCAGATACCGTCTTTGGCCTCAGCCTCAGCCCTGTGACAGCGTCTGCTGGTGAGTGGCATCGGCAACGCTGCAGTGAAAACTTAAGGGCTCTGAAACAACTGATTTGTATTTGTTTTGTAATAAATTCTAAGCAACGGTGAACAATAAGCTCCTTCTGGATTTCTTTTTGGAAACAAGGCTGCGAGTCAGACAAACTGCACCCAAACTCTCTACGTGGTAAAAACAATAGGACATCAAAACAGGGGTTCAAGGAAAAACCAAACTTTAAGAGCTTTTGCCACTACACTACTACCATAGTGTTGTTACTAGTAGTAATAAAGCAACATTTGTAGTGTATAGAACACATTTATAGTTTAAACCAATGTGTTTCGGCTTGTGGCTGTCACAATCAGGCTTTGCCTTGGGTGTTTTGTGTGGTTTTCTGTAGCTCCTCACTTCCTTCACCTGTCCCTAATCAGTTCATTCAGTGCACCTGCCAGTCACACTCTCCCTCATCAGCACAACTCTCCTCACCTGTTCTAGTCACTATTTAAACCCCTGTCTTTCACTCACTCACTGCCAGATCATTGTTTTGTTTCCTACCTACCCGCCTGTTTTGCGCTTCCTGTTCCTGGTTTCTCAGTCTGCCCTGCCTTTGCCCTGCCTTTGCCCTGCCTTTGCCCTGCCTTTGCCCTGCCGGATTTCCCCCCTTGTTTCGTCCTTGGATTACCTGTTTTTGTTTCGTGAGTTATTAAAACCCTTTTGTTCACTACTCTGACTGTCTGCATTTGAGTCCTCATTATGTCCCGTGAGAGTGGCCTTCATTTGAGTTATCATGACTCAAATTACAGACAATCCTATCCATCACATCCACACACACAGGTGGGTCGATATATGGTCATGTGGCTTCAGGCCAATTGTTGCCCCCGACTGGCAGAGAGGTAGTCAAAACATAACGCACACAATGCTTGACACTACCGGTTACACACCGAACACACATCCATTGCAAAAGGCATTGAAAGGAAGAGAAGTATTTTTAATACGGAAGCACATCCTGCTTATGATATTGATCTTCTACTATTCCCCTCCAGTATCTTAATAACATTAATTACACTAAATTCAGCAAAAATGTAATTTATACTTTGTTGTTATGAATCTGCTCACTGAGGCCTACTTTATTGATTTGGGTTTAGCATTACCACTCGTAATGAAACTTGTGAAATATCACCACATTGCAGTAATTTGCTATTTAGGGAGGAACGACTGCACAGGAAATCCATACAAATTAATAAAAGTCATCGAGGCACTTAGAGTAAATAGAAGAAGATGCCAATATTACTTTGCATTCTAATTCCTAAATCTATTCCGTCGAGTCATTATCACCAATATGCATGTAGAGCATGAGAGCCCTTTGAGATTTATTAGCATTATAAAATTATATTAACTACTGTCACCTGAGACTTTATTTACCGCATCAATTAGCTTCTTTTTTTCCTCATTTACTTTTGCAGCCCAGGGACATATTGGGCTCCCTCATCCCATATGGCATTTTATGCTGACATCACACACCTCACTTTGTGGCTGTGCAATTCAACCATTTCCACTGCTACATTGGTATGCAGGGCTTTCTGTTTAGAGGGATGACCATCTGTTTTGTCTAAATAACAGAACCGGTTTGGATATATAATATATGGAATTAAAAGATATGTCGATATATCAATTGTCGAAGCACTGCACAACTGTGGGAGTTGTTTCTTATCTCACTTGCTGTAACAAATAGCAGAACATTCAAAGCAATCTGCTGAGGGCAGATAGGAGCCCGTCCTTTTCAAGTGAAACAGGCATGACATGTTCATACTGTATCAATATGGATGATTCAACACAATCCTGGCATGTTATTGGTTGCCCTGTCTTTGATGGCAGTCCTACGGCTCTTTGTGTGTTCATGGTGAGTTGCTCTGAATCAAAATCAAAAGACGCATCCGATGATCTGCCAGGTTCCATTATCGTTTCCCATTGTGACGATTAGAACTAGAGCGGGGAAGAGAAGCCGGCTAATTAGTGCACAGACATGTTCTCTATGTGGGTCTGCCCCGTTAAAGGACATTGTTTGGGTATACGTTTACTTCCTCGAGGCAGGAAGTTTGATTCGTCTTTTGTAATGGACGTGGAACATTTGCTCAACTTCTTTCCGAGCTGAGCACCAAGTGGAATGGTGGCTCTGTTATATACAAGTACAATTACTTGAATGTTGCCATTCCAATACCACCAACTGATGTTGCTGCTGTTTAAACCGTTTTTGCTATGGTTGCTATTGCTAACACACCACTTTTGTCAATATCACGTTGCATGATGTTATCTGCATCTTTTAAGCTTATCTTCTATGATTATCATTTTATTGCCATAGAGCCAATAAACACGAGGAATACAGCACAAATGAATGTAATCTAACCCAGTGTGAGATTTAGTGGCATCTAGTGGTGAGGTTGCAGATTGCAAGCAACTAAATACCCCTCAGCTCACCCCTCCCTTTCCAAGAGTGTCGGAGAACTCCGATGTCCTTCAGCTAGAGATCTGTATCTTTAGGATTGTATTCCTACAAGGAGCTACTCTTGTCAATACTCTGCTCTTCTACATGACTAAATAATTGCTTTTAAAAACAGAATTTATAAACACAATTAACAGGATTAGAATTTATACTTAAAATATATAGAAATATTAACATCTCACTGGAAACAAATGTAAAATGTCAATTAATGAAAATAACATTACTGAGTGAAGTTTATAAAAAATGAACACAGTCGTTCCTCTTGACATCCTGTCTTCTGTCTTTGGGCCAGTTGTGCGCAACTGAAGTTGGGGCTTTGTTGAGAGAAAGCTGAAGTTGCGCTTATGTTTTGTAACACCCTTACACCTTTGTGCTCGTATAAACACAGCGGCGGCGGCCGATTGAATTAGGTTTCACTTTCGTTTACATGTCCCAGTTTCGTCGTTGATGTATTGATAAAGTATTGGCTTTCTACTCGTAAATATTTTATGGCATGTACAGTAACAAGTGTAGTTGCCGTCAACTTGAGTATCCTTCATTTCACCTGGTTCGATTCACCACGGCGGTGTCTCTGCTCTGGCTTCGTGTGTGTATGTGTATGTATGTGTGTGTGTGTGTGTGTGTGTGTGTGTGTGTGAGTGTAGTTGTAGCAGCTCGGCCCGACAGAGAGCAGAACAAACGAGCGCTGCAGCGGGACGATAATTGACATTAAAAAAAGCACCAATAAAAAGCATCAGTAATGTCTGGGCTTATCAATACATCCCTACCTTCACAACATGTCTCATGCTGCTGCTTACCTACTGTGGGGTCGAAGGTCACAATCTGAGTGGTCAAATATGCAAAGTAATGAAAACTAAACGCAAACATGAGAGCAGTTATTAACATTAGCACACGGCTAAAATCACATACCATACTACACTATTTATGTTTTCTAAAACATATTGGATCAGCCTCGTCAGTGTTCTTTTGTCATAAAAACCTCAAGACAACAAGCTCTACAAAAAGGTCAGAATCTCAAAATTAGAATACAAAACGTTATTTATGATTGTGCTCTCTTCATACAAATGTCAGGTTACTTCTTGAGTTGGGGATAGCAGCACAGTTTTACTTCATTTTATATCACAACTACATGTATATACAGACACTAACATAGTTTTGGCAGGTGGGAATATGAAAACCCCATAAAAACTTGGAAAACCAAGGCTGCATACTTTTCGGCCATTTTGCATATAGGTTTAAAAAATGAGTCGGTGTGCACTTGTTTCAATGGAATTGTATCAGGGTTGTCATCTGCTCGTATTTCATCCTATTTGGTACATGTGCGAGCATCCTTGCACAGATAAACTGAGCAGTGCTGATGAATTCAAGAATTCCAGATTTGCTTCCCTTTCAACCTCATCAAGTGGTATGTGTATTCAGTCATTGTCTATGTGACAATCGCAAATTGCAATGGAAGAGAATTGATGTAAAAGAATAAAAAATGTAAAATGTTATCAACACATTTTCGCCTTTGCTGAGAGCAATCTGTCTGACATCTCTGCAACAGCTGGCAACTGAAGTTGGGGCTTTGTTGAGAGAAAGCTGATGTTTTGTAACACCCTTAATGCCGCAGGATTAAGAGCTTTTGTGTGCACCCCAGATCACCTCATACCAAAATACAAAACCCTCTATGTAATCTTCTTGGCCTCATCACTGTCTTGAGGGAGTGTCTCTATCCCTTTTAAAGTGTCCTCCAGTATTGCATCAGTGCAGCCTTTGCCTGAGATACGTGAATGACCTGTATTCAGTTGAGTGTTTATTTTCGTTCTGCACATTTTTAGCGCAGATAACCCGAATGAATTACGCTCTTTGGCTTTTTGCTCGCGGTACTTTTGTTGCACTTGCAGAGGCTTGGTGAGTGGCGTTGTCGTCGGCTCTCCACCACGCTCTCTGCTACACTCAATGCCTTATTGTGCATGAAATCTACGCAAGTGAAATCATCTTTGTGGAAGCTGAAAACAAAGGATCAGATCCGGCTCAATATCAAGTTCAAGTGTGTTGTCTTTCCTCTCCTAACAAAAACAAAAGCAGGATCAATATAAAGTGCCTCCAGAGCCATAGTGCAAGGCATAAAATTTGAGAATTAATACGAGACAGTAAAAACAAGCAGCTAGAAAATAGAACATAAAAATGGGAAATTAAAATAAAGCACTAAAAACATGCTCTAAACAATAGGAAAAAAGAACTTGGAAACAAGATTGAAGAAAAAGTGCAGAGACATCCGGACGGGTCAGCAGTCCCCCCCCCCCCAACAGCAGTTGGTGGCAAGGCGCCGGGGGTGGATGAGATCCGCCCTGAGATGCTGAAGGCGCTGGACACTGTTGGGCTGTCTTGGCTGACACGCCTCTTCAATGTCGCATGGGGGTCAGGATCAGTGCCCATGGACTGGCAGACCGGGGTGGTGGTTCCCATCTTCAAAAAGGGGGACCGGAGAGTGTGCTCGAATTACCGGGGTATCACACTACTCAGCCTCCCGGGGAAGGCTTATGCCTGGAAAGGAGGCTCTGACCGCTTGTCGAACCTCGGATTCAAGAGGAGCAGTGCGGATTCTGTCCCGGCCGTGGAACAGTGGACCAGCTCTTTACCCTCGCAAGACTACTGGAGGGGTTCTGGGAGTTTGCCCAACCAGTCTACACGGCTTTGTGGACTTGGAGAAGGCTTTCGACCGGGTCCCTCAGGGGTTCTTGTGGGGGGTGCTGCGGGAGTATGGGGTGCTGGTCCCGTTACAACGGGCCATCCGGTCTCTGTACGACTGCAGTAGGAGCTGTGTCCGCATTCTCGGCAATAAGTCAGACACGTTCCCGGTGGGTGTTGGCCTCCGCCACGGCTGCCCTTTGTCACCGGTCCTGTTCGTGACTTTCATGAACAGGATATCTAGGCGCAGCCGGGGGGTGGAGAACGTCAGGTTCGGGGGTCTCGGGATCGCCTCTCTGCTGTTTGCAGATGATGTGGTCCTGTTGGCCTCCTCGGATCGTGACCTCCAGCATTCACTGGGGCGGTTTGCAGCCGAGTGTGAAGCGGTGGAGATGAGAGTTAGCACCTCCAAATCTGGCCTGGGAACTCCTCGGGATCCCCCAGTATGAGCTGGAAAATGTTGCGGGGGAGAGGGAAGTCTGGGTCAGCCTGCTTGGCCTGCTGCCACCGCGGCCCGACCCCGGATAAGTGGAGGAAAATGGATGGATGGATGTATCGTTTATATTAAATTCTCCAAAAACAAGAGATTCTGATCGAAAATTTCACAGTTTTAGAAAATTATCCAATGTTTGTTTGGAAATTTGTTTGCTGTACTGAGGGAATATCCTTTTTGATTTGAGACTCATCCTTGTAATGGTGAATGTTTGTTTTTTAAGAACAGTGGCTAAAACAGTGAGTAGTAGCAGGTAGAAGAATGGAGCCTAACAAACTACTCACACCCTTGCTGGTGATCTTCACATTTATAAGCAGGTCAAAAAGAGACACTCTTCTGATATACAGTATTAAGGGGCCCTGTACAAAGATCTGCTCTTTTCAGTTACATTAAATACAATATACACTAAGCTGATGCTGTCCCAAAGGCTGGAACTAATCTGCTGTGGTTCTCATTAAAAAATGATGTCTATTAGATATTAAAGCGAAGTTAGTGCCGTGCTTGACAGGCCACTCTGCTTGGGTTGCTCTACCTTGCCTTTAACGCACTCAGCGATGCATAACTGACAAAGGATTGCCAAAAGCCTTTTTATTAAATTTAATCTCAGAGCTAGATCTCTGCTTTGTTGTTACAACACAAGGAGAGCAGAACGAGGCGTGCAAGACAAACATCCCCGTGATATTGTTTACGGCTCTTCTCCCCCGCCTCCTCCAGCATCACCTGGAGAAACGCACTAGCAGATGCTCTGACAGCATGTTTTCTCTTCATCAGAATTTATAGCCAGCGATGTGCGGCAAAAGAAAAACTCCACACAAGGCCAGTCACCTCCCTAAAGCGTAGTTCCCCTGCCTTTAAAAACGATAAGGGGGCTGAAGCAGTGCGGGCACATGCTTTCTCCCATCTCCCTGATGTGTTTATCAGGCGCTGTCGTGGAGAAAAACTCCAGATCAATAAGGCAATTAGTACATCCCATCCCCTGACTCTCACCAGGGAAGATGTATTGGTTGCGACAGCAGCCGGGGCACAGGTCATTTCTACATGGCTGGCTGGATAAGGAGAGCCATGCAGGTTCATGGGCTTGGTACTGTCACAGGGCACAGGCATGCCATCTGAGGGGGGCTGGAATATCAAGGTCTGTCCCCATGTTAGAGAGGCCTGACCTTTACCACATGTTCACACGAACAAACCTCCAGCTCTGGAAGCTCTGCTGGGGAATGGCTGCAGAAAATAAACCTAAGATCCCAATATCAACAGTGACTTGTTGATCTTCACTGAAATTTCTGTGCGATTCTATATATTCCTTCTTAATGTCTAAAAACAAGTTCAGAGACACTGAAAAGGTGTTTATTTTATGATACATTTTAAAAATTCATTGTATTGGTATTTGATTTGTTCTTTTTTTTCACTAATAATAATAATGACAACAGTAATAATGGTGATAATAATAACAATTGTTGTGTTTGTTATTAAATAGCCCTAGCCCTATTTTTAGGCCTCTGCTCGAAAATTGCATACTCTAGAGAGTCCAGAGCTCTAACTACAAGGTCTATTTTAATAATTTTGATGGTCTAATACAGGTAACACTTGTGAGATGTGTTGAATTGTGTAAATATTGTGTATATGTTACTGGTTATATACAGTATGGCACAGCTCATATTGAAAAAGTTTCAGGTTCGCCTGAAAAAAAAGCAATTTATTGAAAATATTTATTTGAAATAATGCAGATTGAAGCCTAAAAATACTCCAGTCACAGCACATGTTTTACATGTCTCCACAACAGATTTTACTTCCATTGAGTGAAGCAGGCCAGCATAAATGGTCTGAGTCAAGCAAAATTCTCATTTTTGGAACCAGCAGTTGCGCTGGTGTATTCTAATTTTCTATACTATATAACTAAATATTAACTATATATTCACTTGTCTTATCACTAAGTGTTCAATAATCCTAATAAAGCAGGTTGGCATCATTTGGATTAATTTTGAGCAGTTTTGAGCTGTCATATTTGTCATTCATAAAATAAATTCCTCAGTGTGTGTGTGTGTGTGTGTGTGTGTGTGTGTGTGTATATATAAAGCTTGGTAAGGCCTGTGATTGGCCGATTTAATCATGTGACACCTTGTTGGATCCGGAAAAGTCCAACTGAAGCCATGCGGGGGTGTTTGAGGAGCTCTGGTTCTGTTTACTCACTGAAAATCTCTATGCTGGCACAAACCCCCTGTCTACATTCATTGGTCCAGCTGGCTGAATCCTTTGCCATTTTACTCACACACACAGAGGGGTAGACGTACTGGAGAGCTGCTGCATATTTGAATGGATTAGCAGCGTTTTTTGTTACGAAAATCAGCAAAAGGTACGTGGCGGTTCAATTTTTTTCTGGGGAGCGGTGGGTTGATGGTTGGCTTAACTTATATAACTTTTGAACGGTTTGAAAGAGAGTGATTTGGACAAGTCCATTCGACGCTGGGTGGAAACACGCCCCTAATGCATGTGTCCTTCCACCATGATCGCTGCGCGCTTTGCCATGAGAGACCCAAACAAAGAGCATAGTATGCAGATTTTGCCCAAAAAAATGTTATTGTGGTAAATCTTATAGATATCTTCTAGATATGATCTTAGTTCATGTATAATTGTGTTTTGCAGTGTGTAAAATGGCTGGTATGATGATTTTTGCCCAGACGTTTGTCGTTAATTCGGTATATAATGGGTGTGGAGGATTAATTATATTTGTTTATGAAAAGTGCATTCTACGACACGGTACCATGCTAAACGGTCTCGCTCGAACCCCAAATGGGGCTCGGTCGGGCTAAAGAGGTTTTAATATCAATATTAATATTACCATTATTGTTACTATTGTTATAATTTACAATATATTTTATTGCATCACCTTCTGAAATTCTCGGTTGTACAAACGCTTCAATAGACAATCGCATTCATTCTCAAAATATGGACTTGAAGGGGATAATGAGGACGGTTTAGATCAGGGGTGTCAAACTCATTTTCACTCCGGGCCACATCAGCATCATGGTTTCCCTCAAAGGGCAGGTTGTAACTGTAAGAATGTATAACTGTAACTACTCCTAACATATTGTTAAATGACTGTCTCTGCTTTTGATTATTGTTTATTCAAGTGCAAAATATTGTACATGCAGTTATATAAATGTGAAATGATATTTAAGCACATTTCTGTTATTAGAACATGAATCATTTTAATTTAGGGTTAAGAAACCCACATTACTCTGTCAAAGATCAAACTTTTAAAGAAAATAATAAAGACAAATATCATCAAACATAAATTACATTAACTTTGTTCAAAGCTATTTTTGTCACATCTCTGCATTACTAATATCCCTCCCTGCCGTCGTCCCGTGCATGGCAGCTACATCCAAGAGCTCCTCACTGACAGTCAAGTCTGCCTTGAGCCTCTTACAAACATTGATAGATGATGTATCTCGTCTCTTAGCTAGCTGTGTTGTGAGATTGCTGCTAGTTCCTGAACTCGGTCTGCGATGGTGTTTCTTCACAAACTGACATTTGTAAAAGTCTGTATCTGATCGGAGCTCACCTGCTCACATACCTTTAGCATGCACTGGGCTGTAGCTTTTGTAAATATATTCTGCTGTGATTGCACTCTGCCTTTTAATTCTTGGACAATTTGATGTTTTTCTTGGAGGCTAAATTTAGCTCCGTGTTTGGTGTCAAAATGCCGATGTGAGTTGTATCCTTCATCACCGACACGCATCATAACACAGAAGACAGACCCGTTTTTCTCCCTGAAGCACAGACATGTATTCGCTTTCCATCTTCTTCCCTCTGCATCAATTTTTCTCTTCGTGGACATTTTGGGATTATTTGTCGATCTTTTTCAACTCAATCACTTGTTGGAAAACCGCTTTACGGGCTGTTCCCTCTCCTGTCCACCTGTTGTGATAGCATGTTGTCTGTGTACCGACATTAAAACTCTCATAATTTCAACTTTGTATCTCATAATTTCGACCATGGGGATATTTTTATTTTCAAGTCTAACTTAAATTTTATTTTCCAAAATAAAAAAAATAAATTTTTTTTTTTTGCTGGTGGATTCGCGGGCCACATAAAATGACGTGGCGGGCCGGATTCGGCCCGCGGGCCTTGAGTTTGACACGTGTGCCTTAGAGCATGATTAAACCTAATTAGGAGTAAGACATTGAATGATAATCCATGGGGCTTCAGTGCTTGCTGCCTACTCTCTCCCCGTGGAGATGGGTGGGGCCTACTGCTCTCGACACCAACGTCAACCGGGGCGGACTGTGCGGTCCCCGTCTCCTCCCGCCATGCTTTGTGGGTGTGACTTGCCGTGTCATCACCATTCATATCCCCAAATTGTTTACTGGAGCACTTCATAGATCTAGCCTCTCTTTTGCTCTCAGAGTGCTAAAGATTGATGCATTTAACTTCAAAATGCCCCTGGACTCCTCCGGAGGGTCCGCAGTCCCACAGTCTCAGAAAGTCTGAGACTTCCATCTCTGTCACTTTGTAATAACATTAACTATGTATATTTAAATAGGTTTTGTCTCCCCCCTTTTTCTGGCTCTATGGATATGAATTATGGAGTTGATTGCATATTATATAGTACAACAGAAGAACTCCCACAATCCCCACTGCCACACATTCGGTCAAAACTTCAAAGCTTATATATCTACCTGTTCTTTGACTCTGAATATGTATGACGGACCCAAACCGAATTGTCAATAAAACCTACTTCTGTCCAGAAGGGGAGCACAGCATGAACATCCCTAGCAACATCCACTGTGTATGACTGTGTGCAGATATGCAAAGTCACATGCTTCAGAGGAAACAGGGGAAACACAGGATGAAAAAGAAAAAAGGACTCATGGGAGACCCCTCCCCCCCACAGAGTTTGGAGAGAACTGAGACGCACTCTGTGAAATTTCAATGAGTCGGAGTCGTCGTTACCCTGAGGTTTGGTATTGATGCACGGGCTTTTTTCAAAAACACCTCTGCTTTAACCTACATTACGCCCTTCATGTGCCCAAACCTAGAAATCCTCTTATCTCCCCCTCCTCCTCTTGCTTGTCCCACTCTTATTTTATTGTTTTCTGGTTGGTTGTAACAAAGATTCCCATTGGCAGGAAGCGTTTCCTTTCACATTTTTCATTAGAATGTTGTCCTCTCAATCAAGTTTTTCGTAAAAACAGCAGATGGTCTTTATTTGCTGTGAACCTGGCAGATGACGGCGGCGTGCACCTGAGGATTATCTATTGGATGATGAATTAATGCGCATCACGCTGCCGCCTCCTTTGAGAAATCACTGCTAACACTGTACACCGAGTCGGGCATCTTTAATTAAGTCCCGCTGAATAAATAACATGTGTTTGGGGCTGACCCTGGAGACAGCTGCTTTCTGGCGGCGAGAACAGCAGCGCCAATCTGACCTTTCCTTTTCCGAGCTGCGTATCTCGTCTCATGGGTCTCCATTTTCAATTTAATAGGCTTTGTATTTGTTGCTTTGTTATCCGTTGCGGTCGCGTGTTAGCGAGTCCTGGTGTACGCTGCACTCATCTCTCCATTAGTGAAACAAGTGCAAGGCACCCAGACAGCACAGTCTCCTCCACGGTGAAATCGGTCTTTTCTGAAATGGACTTATTCACTGTTTTTATAAGCTTGATTCAGTGTCCATGTCCCCATTCGCTCACTTTTTGCGTTTCCGAGTTGGACTTAAAAGCAGCTACGCTTTTTTACAGCATGATCCCTCTTCCAACCCGGCGAGAGGAGATAGCAGGCTGTCCTCCTGTTTGTGAACGATCACTGAGGACATCCACTGACGAAGGCCGTCGATATTCGGCAGCAATGGATGAAGCCATGATTCACTCCTCCTTGGCTTTGCTGAGAGGCACGACAAAGCTTCAGCCTCTAGACGGCGGACTGTATGTCTCTTGTTTGTTGCAGGTCAACATGTTGCGACAAAGAACTCGTCGATTTATATGAGCCAACCCGAAGCCAGGGCTTTAACGTGCAGGACAGTGAGACAAGGATCTGGAAGGGTGAGGTCTTACTCCAGTGAAGACAAAATGTTAGAGTTATGTTAGTTGCTGCTTATTTAAAGCTGTTATTAGAACCGTTTGTTCCCAAGCTCATTCCAATTATGTTTTTTTTGTAGGTGGATCCAATCGCAGAACATAGACAAAGCTGCATGTGAAGTTGAACAATTTGGAGTAGATGGAGACAGGGTCGAAGAGAGGGGATGGCTGCAGATTGTAGGGGAAGCAGGTGGTATGGAGAGCGTTAGAGCAGCTTGGCAGGCAGTAAAAGCAGGGAAGAGATTGTCGGCGGGCAGGCAAACGGGTAAACAGGAATCCCTGACCACAGGGAACAAATAAGAGGAGAACTATGCTCAGAAAATACAAGCGCTTGATAATACCTGAGCTTGGCTACCGCTGAGGCTTGGACAACGATCTGGAAAAGAGAGGGAGGAGAACCGGGGTTTATATGCTGTGGGTTCATGGGCTGATTGCAGACTGGTGTGCTGGTAAGCAGGGTCCAGGTGAGAGGGAATTAGACACACATACACACACAGAGAGGCAACCTGGGGACATGGAAATCACAAGGGGAAAGAAGGGGCATGGATTTTGGCTGTGACAATTCCTCTAGATCTAGAACCTCACAAAATAAAACTAAAAAGTGGATATGAGAATGAGTTGGGTGATTTGAATCATTTTGATTCGGTAAACAAGAGTATCAGTAAACAATTGCATCACCGTTCAAGACTACCCCCTCGTTCATATCGATGATGCAACTGCATTGTCATGGTGGGAGTCAGGCTCAACCAAGCAACACACTGACTTGGCCAATCAAACGCATGCAAGCACACAGTCGTGGTAGATAAAAAGATAAAGTAATCGTCATTGTGATAACTGTCCAGACTCTCCGTATCTGATAAACCAGGAAGTAACTGTACTGACAATGTCACTACAGTTCACTCACCAGTGATGGGAGCTGCAATACAAAATCCTGACACTAATGATTCAGCACATGAAGCTCAGCTTTAGATTTTGCCGTTTTTTTACACTTGCAGCTTGCAAAGAGGAGACTGCTGTCCACTGTAATAGATAAATATTGTCAGGGATCTGGAATAAAGCTGTTGCCAATGTGCGTCAGTGCTGTTGTCAGTCGTTCATGCTTATTACACAACATAATTACACATTCAATAGACAACTTGTGTTGCTTTAAGTGCGTTTTTCCCCTTCAACCTTCCATAATTTAACTCCATTTAATCCCCTACAGGTCGGTGATACACATCCCTGTTAAGTCTCAGCAGCTTATGCTCTCGCACAGACTCACCTGTGGAAGGAGTCTGCGGGGAAAAGTTTCAATGGTTTGAAACTGAGCGGTAGATCGCAAAGTGTCCAAGTGGGTGCTTTCTAGCTTTTTAGTTAAACAAAATGGTGTCCCACATGGTCTATATTGGGTCCTATTTCATTTACTGTGTTTTGAATGGGTAACACACCCTTATGTATAATTCTGCCTCCTCCTTAACGATTGTTGTTCGGAGGAACGTCTTTGACTTTAAACTTGTATTAAATGTTGATTTAGCCAAAATTGTGTGCCTCTCAATATCAAAGTAGCGAGTGTGTATCAGATTGTTAGTGTAACTAATAAGGTGTTTGAACGAGTTTCAACTTAAAGATACCTGGGTTTTTTTTCGACAAGACAATCTGTTTTTTTAACATCATATCGAATGTCTTACTAAAAAGTCAGGGCAAAGTTACTCTTCTATTATACCAACAAAAGCTATTTTTGTTCTTCTACAAGGAAAAAAAATCATTCAAGTGATGCTTCTATCAGCAATTGATTATGGTGATGTTTCTTTGTGCATCCAAGTTCATCTTTGAAAATGAAAAAATATACGGCATTTAGATTTGTCTCATATTTGGGCTTCAACATTACAGTTTGTATGTAAACGTGTTATTTGTTACTTTATACAAAGGATGGAACATTGGTACGTAATTCTGTATAATTACACAAACTTTCTTTCTGTCTGTGTTTGCTACTGACAAAAAAAACGATAAGTAGCTGCAACTTCCGGTCATGCGACGTCATTCCTAGAACCCGCACACTTTTTGGTGAGAGCGCTTTTAAAGTTTTTTGGACCCTCATCTTGGTGGAGCTACCGAGACATTTTAAACTCAGTGAACTTCTGAATTGGTAACTACTTTACTTTGAGTCATCTCTTCAGTTGGGGCAGCAGGTCCATTGGCTGAATCCACTACTTTGGTCGAGTGAAATGTCTCAGTAAATTTTGGATTCACACATTGATCCAACTTTTTATCTCCACTAGCAGGTTGAACTCTAAATATTCAAGAATATTGGTTCCCAACCTTTTTGTCCTGTGACCCCATTAAAATAAAGCAGTCTACTTCTGACCCATCATCACCAAGTTGTCTATGGGTTTTTTACTAAATCAACCAAAGAGTGAACATTAAAGTTGCAGTTGTTAATAATTCTCCGTCGTCACGTTAAACTACCTCTCTCAAATAACCGTGCACGTTTAGGTGCTTGCTGTTGCATCTTTATTTTATTAGCCGGCTACTTAAATCACGATAGCTTCAAGTATAATTCATGCTACAAATGCACTTATTACCTGCCTTGTAAACAGCCTCACAGCTTCAACCACCATCCTGAATCACTGTGAGGTGGAAGATTGTAAAAGTGACAGCTACTTCACTTGGCTCGTAACACACCTCTCTGTATGAGTGCAAGGCAACGGGGGAAGCCATACGTCTCTGATATCTTCAACCGCAGAGTGCCTGCCTGTAAATCCCACAAGGGGCCAGTCTGTATCATAAGATATAAACACAACAGAGTGGATGCTGGCCCCGAGGCTTTGCAGGCGACCATGATGAGTGCTGTTGACTGCATCAAGATGTGTAAAATCAATAGTGTGACAATGTGTGTGAGCTGGGCAGTGTTAGTCCATCAACAGGACTAGCCATCACTTGTCTCAGAGAGGTACTGAGCTCATTGTTCATCTTGTACTGGTGCTAAAATGAAAACTGGGCAGAGAATGGAAGGAGTATTTCCACATTTTAGGAAATGCACGTATTCGCTTTCTTGACCAGAGTTAGATGAGAACACTGATAACACTCATGTCTGTACGGTTAACTTAAAGCTATCGCCAGTAGCCAGTTAGCATAGCATAGAGTATGGAAACAGTTATCCAAAGGTAATAAATTCCACCTTGCAGCATCTCGAGAGCTCAGTAATTAACACTTTACATCTCATTTGTTTCATCCACCCCAAAAAAGTGTTGTGATTGTACAAAGGGTTATGTGCTCTTTCCCAGAGTCATGATAAACTCATTTTATACATCGTCTTTGTGCGAAGCTAACTGATTGCTAGCAGTAAGCTTCATATTTATCATACATTAGATTGATCTTAGACTCTTCTAATTAAGTGTTGTTATATAAATACATTTATTTTTTGAAGTCTTTATATCAATGACATCTCATTGTTGAAACAAGGTTTAATGCTAAATATTGGTAGGTCATCTTTCTCTTCATCATCTACGTTCAAAATGTTGCTAATATGGACCATCTGCCTGCAAAATGCCTATTCTTACACCAGCATCTTTGTAAAAATGGATACACATTTGACATTCGACCCGCAAGCCTGCATCCGCGCATCGGGGGAGCATAAACTCTGTGAGGCAGATGGATTTGTTGTGTGCTTACGTCCAACTGAGAAAACATGAGGCGGATTCTGCCATGCTTCAATGTCTTCTTTCCCCCACAGAGCCGACGATTTCATGGCCTCCTGCTAAAACGGTCGTTAAATGAGCGTTCAAACCATTTTGTGATCCGTTTTAATTGGAAGCTAATGGACCGGAAGGACCTCGTCTGCACGGGTCCAGGCAAGCACGAGGGGAATAATATGAGCGGAATATGCTTACTACGAACTGCTGACTAAACTCCACTGTGACTGCACTGGCAGCGGCATTGGGAAGCACTGCACGAGGGGATGAGTCAGTCTTGGCCGGACTTCCTTGCCGCCATAATGCCTGCCTGGTTCCCGTTCAGCTGCCGGTTTGTGGAGTAAGAGCATAAGCAGGCAGGCAGAGATGTAATGTGGCCGTGGAGCCACAGAGTGATAATGAAACTGTTTAAAAAGTTGGAAGGATACAGGGGATGTGCAGAAGGGGGTTGACACATACTAAATACATTTCTGTACAAATAATTGTTTTTCTTGGTTCGCAAACAAATTACTCTTGGGACGATTTTCCACTGCAAACTGGACATCCCCCACAAGCTATTTCACTGTGATCAGCCATGCCCCAAATTGACTGTGTCTGAAACACATCAGTGGCTCGAACTGTGGAAATTGGGGCTTAAGCAGACCAAATAGCCATGCTATTACGACAGAGACTGTTTTCCCGTCGCGCCCAAAAAAAGTACATCATCCTTCTCTCCTGGTTCAAACACCACTTTTTTTCACTTGTCACTCCCTGCAGGCCAGGAATCCAATTTAATGGATGTATTCACACAAACCTGTTGCCAGTGACGAGGGGAGGGCGAGAGGCAGTGATGTAAGAAACGGGAGCCCTCTCCTCATTTTAATGAAGATCTTGAATTCCCTTCAGGTGCATGTGGGTGGCGCCGCCAATGCCTGCCAGTCGACCAAAGAGCAACGCAACAGGCCCTGCCCTGGTGTGGAGGCAATTATTGTTGTAGCCACCAGAGCAGAGCCCATGGATCTCATTAACAAGTCTGAAGCCTCTATTATGAAAGCGCCATTGCAAAATCCAGAGATGTAAGGGGAAAGATTTTGATACTTCAATTGGTAGCTTGAAATATAATTACAGCCTCTCACTAGTTACTGTAGATCTGATTATAAACAGGGGTGGCCAAACTACGGCTCCAACTGTGTTGTGTTGCCCGTTTTTAAATGGCCTGTGGTGAATTTCTGAAAATAAACTAGAATATGGCTTGAGCATATTTCTAATAAATTGCACTGTGTGCACATTGTCCATTATCTCTCACCGACCTTAATTATCTCTGTCTTAACCTCTCACAGAAACCAATGTTTTACCGTGTCTACCTGATCTGTTTCACATTTTAATATAAGACAGATTTACATCTGACATTTACGTTTGTGGACAGAAATACTTCTGTATACCATCATGTCAAACGTTAAACTGTTGTAGCGTTGGCTAGTTATTTTGACAGAAGATTCATTTTCTGGTCTAGAAACACAGATTTTCTTGCATTGTGAGTGGTTGAAAACGATGCATTCACTGTCATTTGGTCAGTGACTCCTTAAATATTTCTGTATATGTTTTTACCTGACTAATTGTCCAAAATCAAAAGATATTCAGTTTACACTGATATAAGAGAAAAGCAGAACATCCTGACATTGTAGAAGCTGACACCAGAGAAAAGAAATACTCAAAACAATGCATTGATCGTCAAAATATTTGCCGATAAATTGTCTGTTGAGCCACCAATAAATAAAGCAACAAACTGTCGTGGCTCTAGTGACATTTCTAAACCCAAGCTCCATGACCCGCTAAAAGGAATGACAGGTCAGCGTGTTTTAACATGCAAAAGATGTTGATGCTTTTCTAACTAAAAATAATTAGGCAATTATATTTTGATACCCTAATGACATTTACATAGGAGCAATCTCAGTCAGGGCAGAGTTGCCACCAGCTGCAACGAGCAAGTCGTGTACCAGCATGGTTTCAAATATCACAAGATAACAATCCGGAGGGTGAAAAAATGATTCAGAGATCCTGTGAGATCATCGGTTTGTGAATGTATTATTAATGTTTTGATCTCCAGATTGTGTGAAGCCACCTTGCTTTCGCCTTTGCACCATTCTCTTGCTAATCAAACAGCACTGCAATGTGTTTTTCTTTGATTTCCCGTTGGTGAAGTTTGAGCTTCTGTGGGCGGCGTTCTCTCGGATCGGAGCACTTGTGTGCATAAAGAGAAGGCATCAGAGATAACTGTGCCTAAACCCGGAGAGAGAGGGTGCAATCATTGCCACCACTGCCGGTCCTTCCTCATAGCTCCTATTTCAGCAGGCCTGGGGGAACAAGGCCATGTCGCCACTGTGCTCAAAGAGACAATAATGATGCTGTCATTTCAGTGCCACAGACAGCGACAATGGGGGAGGATAATCATCGGAACTGACTGTGCATAAAATCACACAAATTTCCTCCCTGGCTGCACAATATGTCAGTGATTAGAAGCGACAGGGGCTTTTTGAGGAACCTTGCGGGCTCTTTCATATCAGAGCTCTGAATAAAGTGTTGTGCCCCAGAGGTTGATTCATGTTTGCTGTGTTCATAGAGTGTTGCTTGAAGATAATGTTTGAGTTGACCAACTTTTTAAAGGGACTGGCATCAGCTAGAATAAATCATTCAAACTTAAGCTTTGGTTTAATCACAGTTTGAACCACGCCGCTGATGTTGAAGGCAATCAGTTCGTTATTACAGAATATTGGTCAATTATAATACATTCATGTTCCCAGACGATGAACTTTTCATCAAGCACCTGGAATATCTGTTCGGAGTTTCTGTCATTCATATTTAACAGGATACCTCCTAACTCTTGGAGTTGCGAGATGACGTCTACGATATGGATGCATCGTTCAAAATGTTCAGTCCCGATACAATATCTGGGCTTTGGGTATCGGCCGATAACAAGTACTGATCCCATACCAGTGTTTAATAAATAAGTTGTATGCCTCACTGTGTGGATGAGACTGAGATCATTTGTTTATGTTTAAGGCAACATCAGGCTTGACTTTCCATAAAATGTAAAAAATGTATTAATACATAGATAAAAATTTACTAAATTGATACTTATTAAAATAATAAATCGTAGACCAAAAAAACTAAAAAATAACATTGTACATCTTTTTTATGCAATAACGAACAGGTCAAAATTTGAATAGGAATTTAAATCCCAGTCCATAGTGTATAAAGTACGTAAATATAAGAAATCTACCACATTGGCAAAAATACCTGATCCAGCTATTTCAGTCAATATCATTCTTTGTGCTCTCCACACACATACCTGCATTCAACCAAAGCCTGCTTAAACGTGATTGGTCAATACTGTGTACATCATAGAGCTCACAGTCCCATGGGAGAAAGCGCTTGAAGAGGCCTATGAACGTAAGAAGCTACGCTATGCAGAGCTTGCAGCAGAAGCAAAGCAGCGCGGCTGGAACACAAAAAACTGTCCAGTGGAAGTGGGATGCAGAGGATTTGTGGCTTCTTCGACCATCAGACTGTTGAAGAAGCTGGGAAGCCACGGTCAGGCTCTGCGGCAGACCATCAAGGCAATCTCGGAAGCGGCTGAAAGAAGCAGCCAGTGGATTTGGATCAAGCGGAATGACCCATGCTGGGCTCCAAATATGTCAGCATAACCCACTTGAGAATCCCCACCTGTTAACCATTCAAGTGTCATCCATTCTCAATGTTGTCAATTTCGAGACAGTTGGGCACGGCACACAAGCTGAGGGCTGATCATCCTGCAGCTGGCCGCCCTTGGGGAAGGTGTATAGTGTTGAAAGGCCTACTTGACACAAGGGAACATTACTGATGATGTGTTCTGGGCCCAACTGTCCCAAAATTCTACAACCTAAACCAAACCAAGATACACCCCAAACAAGCTGGAAAACCCACACTGGTCGATCATCAACCACTCAAAACAAGGTTAATTTCCTGGAAGTGCTCACCTTGGCACAAAGGACAGACAAACATGTCCTGTGTTTTTTTTGATTCTACTCGGATTACAAACTGACTGCAACACTTTGAATTACCTTGTTGTTGAAATGTGCTATACAAATAAACTTGCCTTGCCTTACAAAACGGACACTGCTTCCCATACCAATATCTTTTCCTCTTGCCTACAGATTCTGCCTTCATATGAGGTTTCCAGCTTAGCAAGATGTTAAAGGATAGCATGGCAAGGCTAGTGCACATACACCTATGGCTGAAAAAAAATGGATGTGAACATGTGTTTTGACATCGTAATACACCCTTTAGATTAAGGTAACACCGGCACCTTTCTTGTGGCGCCACCCGAAAGACAAATTTATCATTTCCAATTCAACCAACAATTGTGTTTTTGGTGGGTAATGAGCATTACAGGTTCGCACTAGGGTGCATGTTTAGTCTTGGTTAGGCCATGACATAGTATCCATAAAACAGTGGTGGTTGGTCAGTGGACTCACGGGATGTATGACAGTCCAAAAAGCTAAGTAGGCCGTTAATGTGGCACAGTATCCAAGGCACTGCTCCCATAAGGCAAATAATCCACACTTGGGAGTAACTGAGTGATCATTCCCTGTGTGTCCAGCACACATTCGTCTTGTCCTGAACATATTCTACTGCCGCCAACATCAACAATTTTTAATAACTGCTGTCACGAACAGCGGCGGCCGGGACTGGAGGTAGCCGCTGCTCGGAGACTGCGGCGGCCGGAGCTGGAGGTCGCCGCTGCTCGGAGACTGCGGCGGCCGGAGCTGGAGGTCGCCGCTGCTCGGAGACTGCGGCGGCCTGGAACGGCTGCAGCACGGAGGCGACAGGACACAGGGAGCTGGAGTCGGTCGGACCAGCGACAGGACACGGGGAGCGGGGGATCGCTGCGGCCCAGCGGGAGCGGGGGATCGCTGCGGCCCAGCGGGGGCGGGGGATCGCTGCGGCCCAGCGGGGGCGGGAGTCTGACCCTTCCTCTGCCTCCTTCGAGGGTTGAGCAGGCAGTCCATCCGGTTGCGGTCTGCCTTCTGGACACTCCGAGGCCCTCCAAAGGCCAGGCGGGTGCCCATAAACTGCTCGTACCACTCAGGGAGACGGCACTCCAAACCGTGGTCTGCTGAGTCCATTCTGTCACGGGGCATGATAAGGACTCAAGCACAGACAGTCACGTGTAGAGAAAAAAGGGTTTTAATGAATAACCAAACACAAACAATGAATCCAAGGACAAGACAAGAGAGAAGGGGTGAAATCCGGCAAGACGAGGCAGGGCAGGCAGACTGGGAAACTGGGAACAGGATGAGCAAAACGGGCGGGTAGGTAGGAACACAAACAATGACCTGGCAGTGAGTGACTGAGAGACAGGGGTTTATAAGGTGACTTGAACAGGTGAGGAGTGTTGTGCTGATGAGGGAGTGCTTGATTACTGATCAGGGACAGGTGAAGGGAGTTAGACTGGTGCTGAGGGAGTGGCTGACAGGCAGAGTGCTTGATTAGAGGCAGATGAAGGGAGTTAGGCTGATGCTGAGGGAGTGAGGAGGGTGAATCTAATCAAAGACACACAGAACACACAAAGCAAAGCCTGATCGGCAGTGGACAACATGGCAGCATTTTACACTTTATCAATAAATCTGCGGGAACATACGGTGGCACTTTCAATTTTTTTACCGAGGTTGCCACCGCAGACTCATGATACACTGGGCAACAGACAGTTAAGGGTTTTTTCAAAGACGGGACTGTAAGCAACAGACACTACAGAGGCGGCTTTGTGGCTGCAGAGGATGTATAAGATTTAAGAGATTGTTTGGATTTAGAAAATGAAGGAGATAGAGTGCATCCATAAAGATCAATCGCTATTCTTTGGTGAGCACTTTGAAGACACTTCAGTCTGTTGCGAGGGAGTTTTTTTTCCCTGACAGTCACAGATCTGAGCAAGTGTTTGAAACACAAGGTTCCACTTATACCTCTGACAATGAGCCATCGATTTTAGAATCTTGATCCCAAAAAATGTATCTGTGCTAGCAGCCATTTTTACATCATCTCAGCGTGTCCTTAGTCGGCAGCGGTGTGCAGCGATGTCGGCAACCCACCCAACCCGTCTTGAAACACGCACCCCATCTCGTTTGCCGTGTTTGTGAGTGTGATGTTTTTGCTGGGTCATCACCATTCATATTTGCACAACCACTGTGTTAACCCTCTGAACCCCAAAACCCGCAGGAGGGATTGAAAAGCATATTTGGTTTTTTTAACGGCCAAAAATACACCGTTTATCAGAGCCAGAAGCTGTAACAAAACATTATCGACTTTGACAGGACGTTCTCTACAGTGCGGTATTAGTTACATTTATTTAATGATATGAGTACTTGTACCAGCAAGGTCAGCAAAGAAATGAAACAGAAAAAGACGAGTACTAAAATGAGAAATAAAGGTCAACCCTGTAAACCTTCCTCTCAGCAGAATGCAGTTCCATGTGAATAAACCGCACCACTTAGACGCGAATGTGACATTTACTTTTTTATTAATTGCTGTTGTCTGGCAGCAAACAGTATAGCTGTCATCAACAAATCCTGTTTTTAAACACGCTTCGTCAGTCAGCAGAGCTGCTAACGCACAGGAAAGTATGGACCATTAAGTTGGTTTTCATTCTTTAGTTGTGATCCATTGCGGGTTAATATGTTTTCCAGCTGCGGGGCATGTTTTTCTTGCTGTACGTGATGCATTGACTCCTCAACAGTTGTGTTGCTCTCGCTGCTGGAACACAATTTAGAGTATCAAGAATTTCCTATTGACCTTCTGTTATTGTGTTTGTTCATCTGCTGCATGGGAAATAAGAGAAGTACATCCTTTACAAATCCATTCTTTCTGCTGCAGGCAACGAGCGTTTTCATCACCATAATTATATTGATTTTGGCAAAAACGTTCTCATCCTTGGCGCCGTGGCGAAAGAGTAATTACACAAAGCTGTCATCTCCATGATATCCAAGTCTATAGCTTGCTGACAAATAATTATGGAAAAAGCAGACAATTCTCTGTTTCACCATTCCACCTAGACAGTGGCAGCACCACATCCTTTTGTTGTTTTAGGCATTAGTTGGTGGATGTTTCTCTGAATTATGCTCACTTCAATGTTTCAGGACCTTGGAGTGTGTGTGTGTGTGTGTGTGTAGGCAGGAAAAGGTGCATCGGCATAGTTTGTGCCTCCAGCTGTCCAGCTCATGGCAGGATTGAATTAAAGATGATGAATTTTAGTTTTTTCTTGGCACGTCATCATTAAGACAGCAGCTGTTATAAGCTGAAGTCTGTCATTTCGCAATCCTGTACTTAAATCTCTGCCCTCGCACATTTAATTTTAGAGACACCCTGGAATGCACCATAGAGAAGAGTTATGAAGAGGTCTCCAGTCCCGACTGCAGCGCCCAAGGCTCGACTACCAACCGGACAAAGTGAGCATTGTTCTGGACCTCGGATCCTACTGGGTCCCAAAAGCCTGAGGTTCACTGTTTGACTATTGGTTGTATGTAAATAAATAAAAAACATTTGCAATTTGAGCCACTAAACTCGTATATCCTCTGTGGCCTTTTCTTGTACATGGTCCCTGTATCAAAATAAAGCTGTGTTTAATCAAATGATGATGATAATGGAACTTTAGCAGGAGCAGGTTCAAACTGAAATCACTGTCTGCCTGCAATTTTGTAAATCAATCTAAACAATAACCAAATTAGTGATGAACTAAATAGGATCCAGAATTGTAGTTATTGGCCTAAGTCAAGCAATTCTACCTGAAAGGTTGTTTAATGTGGCATTATGAATAACCTTTACATACCTTGAATACCAAAGAGCTACATGTGCTAGCTGGTACATATACAGTACATACACATCCTGGATAGTCAGTGTATTATGAGCAGTAACTCAGATGGCGGTCAGCACGGCCCCAGTTTGGAGAAGCCAACAGGAGTAATGACAGGGAAGGGTAAGCAACATACTGCCATGAACAGTTGAGATCCAAAAGTCACGCAATATAACAAATAAACTAACCAATCAGTGGAACAGTAGACCAGCAACTACTGTGTTCTTCGAAGTCAATTTTCTGTTGTTTTTTTAAAGGAGCCTGGTGGCTTTATCGATAGCAAAGATAGCACATCAGTTCCCTGTTGCAAAGGGCTGTAAAGCGCGCATGGTAAAGACGGCAAGGTAAAGCGGTAAAAATCTCCTTAAAATAATGTGCACTAATACTGATATCTGCTCATCCTGTCAACAACCGCTTCACGTCACCATCAGACATTTCCAGCAAGGAAATGAAGCCGTCATATTGCTCTCTCCAAAAGGCCATTTTACCTTGCAGAACACTGGAGTATACATATTACCACACAATATGCATAACGCTACGCTGAATTCCTTCCCCCACATTGGTTGGCGTGGCTCACATGCTCCTCCCCATAGCTGTAGCTGCTGCAGGGGATTGCCCTGCAAATCTCTCCCCCCGCCCCCCGAGGGTTTGACCCATTACGATAAATGGGCAGAGTAAAACACCCGCTTCTCTACAGGCGTATCCCCTAGCAGAGGTAGCCAACACAGTGCCCGCAGGCACCTGGTCGCCCGCAGGGACCACGTGAGTCGCCCGCAAGGCATGTTCTAAAAATAGTATTAGTCACCATGGATCTCCGTCTAAAAATTTTAGTTGTTCATTTTTAATCAAAAACGCTTGCATGAATGTAGATTTTAAAATGACAATATTTCTTGTCATAAGAGAGTTGGGTACCCAGAGGCGCACGGCGGACAGCCAGGAAGAGGCTGCCGTACCGCACTGGGTTTTCAGGTTCCGAATGGCGGGCGCTTCGTCTTCAGGTCTGTCAGTCCTCGGAACAGTCGGGGCAACACCTCTTGGGTGGCGGGGGTAAAGGCGAGGCAACGCAATCCGACCGAAAAGGCCCAGACTAGAGGTTTGAACGCGGGCGCCCGAAGACACTCGCGAGCCTCGGAGGGTTGGATCCCCCCCTCGGCTATAGACGAGACTGTTTACTAGTTTCTTCCTGGAGAAAAAGGTACCATGAGAAATGGTGTCGGTGACAACAAACGGGGCTCCCGCCATGACGGGCCGGCATGCAGGCTTCATTGCGCAATGTAAAGGTGACCCAGACTTTCTACATTACCACTGCATCATTCACCAGCAGGTGCTATGTGCAAAAGTAACCGGCTTTGATCATGTGATGACTCCTGTCGTGAAGATCATAAATGGCATCTGCTCCAAAGCCAAACACAGGATATTCATAACTGATGATTTGTATAAACATGTGACAGAGTTGATTTGTTGATCATGATTTGTTCAAAAATGTTACAAAAGTGGTTCGTACAAACTAACATGATTTGAAGATATGACAGTTAATTATTTCATAAAAAATGTTAGAAGTGATCATTTTTACAAAAATATAAAAGGTGTGATTTTGAACCAAATGCTACAAATGTGCCTATTCATACAAAACTGTCAAGAAAGATATTTACAAAAATATCAGAGATGTGATACCTCTGACTTTCAAATGTTGAAACAGAATAACAGAAATAAATGTTTAAATATATCTGTGTTTTTTTACCATCATTGTTAATAATTATTGTGAGGAATAATTAACATTGACATGTGATCAGACACTCTGTCTCTTCACACATATTATCATTATTATTATTATTATTAAAAGGTGATCTGTGCAACTTTGTTATTCAGGAAGTTTGTATCAAACAAGTAGCCCTTCGTACTACTCGGTACCCTTGAAGTAGCTCTCAGTTTCAAAAAGGTTGGTGACCCCTGCCCTACAGCCACAACCTGCCTGCACTTGGCTACGTATTAACTCCCCTTCATGCACGAGGCATATTTTCCAGCTGTTGTACAGTACTCGTCAACAACGGTGTGCATTACATTAGAAATGTTGCATTAGAGAGCCGCTGGGGCTCACAGGGGAAAATTGACATCCATAATCCTGGCTGTGGTTTAGAGAGGAGGCAATTTGTTGCTTTATTGGTGATACCTTGTTTGCCTTTCATCAAATGAGGAGGCTGTCTGCGGGATTAGCCAGGATAGAGCCCTGGTTTATTATGAGGGGTATTCTTTAATTTCACTGACTGAATCTTAATCTTAAATGTGTTGTTACTATATCTAATTATATATCTGTGAGTAAGGGAAGGTTATTTGGTGTGGATGCAAAAGAGTCCCAACGGACCCCCCTCTCCCCCTACTCTGGGCTTTGATGTGGCTCGTGCTCTGATTGTGTGAAGCTAACATTAGCCCAAGCCGCTACAACGTTAGACATGTCGGCAGCATCGGCCGCCGGTTAGATACCGAAACACTCAGACGAGTATTTAGTCATAATTAACATGAATGCTCAACTATGCAGCTGTTATGCAGTGTAGCATAACACTTATCAATAAGTGTTATGCTACTTTTCAACGTCATGATTATATTTCATGTCAAGTAAATGTTCAGCGGTATAGTATGGTATCTAACTGTTACATTCAGAGTTTGGTGTTTTCCTTCATTGCCTTCTAAAATGTCTTCTCGCAGGGAAGTGGCTAATGCGTCATTAACGCATTAATTTAATCTCTAAATGGCCACTTCCTCCCATGATATTAATATGTAATCCAATCTAAAAGTGTAATCTGACATTCAATATGAAATTTAAAGAGTGCCAGAACCCTATTGAGTAGCTTATTTGTTTGGTGGGACAGTTTCCATTTCTTTCTCTGTCTGTTATGTGTGATAAGAAAGCGTTGTGATATGGCACTTAATGTGTGTACAGGGGACATACTGTAATAGCCTTCACACAATGGACGCGCTTTGGGATAAATGTCCTTCATAAGGCTCTTCTATCTTACAGCATCCATAAAATGTTGAATTTTCTGAGTGGTTCCATTCATTTCATTTTATTTATTTGACATTTAAGATGCCGTATGTGAGCGTGTGGTTAAAGAAAGAAAGAAGAAACCATTTTTATTGTCATATACACGAAATTTGCCTTCTGCATTTGACCCATCCCTGTATATAGGGAGCAGTGGGCTGCCAATGATAGGCGCCCGGGGGTTCAGTGTCTTGCTCAGAGACACTACGACACGTGACACGTCCCAGTCGAGGATCGAACCATTGACCCTGCGGTTACCAGACAACCCTCTAACCCAGTGACAGTCATCCCCAGTTCTCAGTTCTGCTACACTTCCACTAAATGTCCTTACAGGCAGCTTGAAAATATGTTTCTCTTAACTTGTTCCAAACATCTTTGCCCAAGCAAACTTGCTTGTAGATACAACTACGGCTGATATTAATCCAATGTTCAGCTCTGCATAAAGAAAATATCATTTCCATTACAACTTTTCTTCCAGTATTTTGTATAATGTCTGTCTGTTATTGTGAGGAGCCTCTTCATCTATGAACAGATTACAAATCATTTTGAACGCTTTAGAGAGAGCAGATGGTCTCACTGAGCCAGACAGCAGCCTGCCACACAACCCAAGAGCCACAGACTCTGAGCAGCAACCTGATCAAGTCTCATTCTCATCTCATTTGCAAACATGAACACACGTCTTGTCCTGCACCTTGGCTGGTTGAACCGACACCAAGCAAACATTCAGCTGGGGAAAAGTTCACCGCTAATGTCAGTTTGCAGCCTAGAAAGCTAATAAGCTGCTCAGATGCAGCACATCAGTGTGAGTGCCAATTCGGTCCGATTAGATGCTGGTGTGGTCCTTACTCTTTAGAACCTCTAACAGCACGCTGTGTAATGCTCTGGTTTCTTTGTCTCTCCTTCTCTAAGGTGTGAGGGCGCGGATACACATGTGCAAAATTTGCAATCTTTGCATCGTGTGGACTTAGTTGCAGCCTCGACCAATAGCACGACAAGTGTGTGCGGTCAAGCGTTTGTAGTTCTACCTATGAAATAATTAAAGCGCTATAAATCAATTAGTAGGTTATCCACGAAGTCATGAAGCAAGAAGTATAAAGACCGCAAAAACTCATCCAATGTGGGCAGGAGGGGTGGTGGATGGCTGAAACAAAAAAACGGTCTTTCAACTAGAAGACCATTGCTTTTGTTGCCTAAACATAACTTAAGTATTTAACAATCTTTTCTTAAACCTTACTAAGCATTTCATGATCTTTTCCTCAACCTAAATAAGTATTTCACAATCTTTTCCTACACCTAAGTATTTCTTGATCTATTTCTAATACTAATCAAAGTATTTCACGAACTATTCCTAAACCTAACTAAGTACTTAACGATGCTTTCGAGTATCTTTCTCGTAAGATATCATTTGAGGATATGTCGGTGGGGTTGACCCGGGGACGTACTGGGACCGGGACTCTAGGACCGGGACTCTGAGATGGAGAGGCCTTTTTAAAGAGATCGCTTGGAAAGAGTGATGCAACATTTTTTGGGCTTTATCAATAATACATTTGTTTGTGGTATAAAGAGAATCTGCTGATGCTGGAGACCTTTAAGACACGTCAGGATGTCTTGCTTCTCAGTTACCTGCCTCCTCAGTTTGTATAAGCAGCACATCACCACGGCACTGAATTAGAACAAGACCGGCCAGGCAAGCATGGTGAACAGGAACTCATATCACGGTTTGTCAAGTTCACGATGAAAAGGACTGAACCAGTCTGATTTCAACAAAAACGAGGACCAGACCAATTGGGAGTGGAATTATTGAAATTATTAGATTAGTCCAGTCTGAGACCACAGTTTATATATAGTAATATACAGTAACTACTGACATTAATAATTTAAAAAGAAAAGCTCTATGACCACGGGCCATTCCAGAGTCTTACCAACCTTCCTAATGACCAATCCTCCCCTGGGTTGACCCCACTTGGCACCACCCGTATTCAGCACTAATACTGCCGCATATGTGCACGTGTGAGCGTGCCCTAACACCCGCACTCTGGCAGCCTGCCAGCTGCTGTCAATCAAACATGGACATGCAGGTTGAGAGGAAAAGGAGCACTTCTGAAACCAAACACCTTTTATGAAAAAGAAAACTATAAGCACCGCATTTACACCACTGACTTCCAGTACAACTCTGTGTCATGCCATCTGCAGAAGTTCTCTGATGACTCTGCAGTGGTCGGGTGTATAAGGGACGGACGGGAGGAGGAGTACAGGGCAATAGTGGATGACTTTGTGGAGTGGGCCGATAGAAATCACCTGCGTCTGAACGTGGCCAAGACCAGAGAGATGGTGGTCGAATTCAGGAGGAAGATGACGTCTCCACAACCACTGAGAGTTCTGGGTGAGGATGTGGACATGGTGGAGGAGTACAAGTACCTGGGTGTCTCCATCGACGGCAGACTGAACTGGAAGACCAACATCAACGCTGTGTACAAGAAGGGGATGAGTCGACTCTTTTTCTTGAGGAAACTTCGATCCTTCAACGTGTGCAGCAAGATGTTGGAGATGTTCTACCAGTCTGTTGTGGTCAGAGCAATGTTCTTCACCGTAGTCTGCTGGAGGAGCAGCATTGGAGCCGGAGACACCAACAGACTTAACAAACTGGTTAAGAAGGCCGGCTCCATCATTGGCTGCAAACTGGACACTCTGGAAAAGGTGGTGGGGAGGAGGACACTGAAGAAGCTATTGAACTAGAGAGGGTCTCCACCACCTATTGCAGGGACAGAGGAGCACTTTCTCCAACAGACTCATCCAGCTCCGCTGTCACAAGGACAGATACAGGAGAACATTCCTGCCCTCTGCAATCTACAACAAATCATCCTTCAATTGACTACACACTGCTACACTGTTGTTGTTTGCTGTTGGTGATCCTTGCACTACTGTTTTTTTACCTAGTTAGGATACCATCCTATTTTATTGTATATTCTGTGCATTTTTCTTATTATTTTATTTTCTTTAAATGTATTTTATTCTGCTCTGTTATTTTATTGTATTGTGTATATATTGAGCATCTTTCATACTTAATATTTTTATGTTTACTCTGTAACTTCGTTTGCTGCTGCTACAAACAAATTTCCCCCTGGGGATGAATAAAGTATATACAGTATCTATCCATCTATCTATTTAAATGCATGTCGACACAATTTATAACTACAAAAAGGGATGACTAAATGTGATTTTATGTGGACTTTAAATTGGAAATGTGCATCATCACTGACTTCTCTCTACTGGGCATCAGGGGGCGACTCCTCTGGTTGCAGAAAGAAGTCAGATTGTGTAGAAGATAAAATGACTACTTGATTTATTACCTCGGTAAACATTGTAAACATGAGTTTATGGTCTCAATCTCTAGTTTCAAGTCTTCTTCAATACAGCATGATGTTCATTTAGTAAATGATGGTCCATTTAGAGTCAAATAGACCATAAAGCAGAGTATGTTTTAGGGCGGGGGTACCTAGTGATCGACATGGTTGCTACCGCAGTCTCTACGTCACTCCTCCGCAGTCCAAATATGGTCACTTCCCTTCACCGGTTGCAAAAAGCCAAGACGGCAACAACCGCAATCCAAAATGGCGACCACAAACCAATGTTGGATGTCACCATGACTTCATCCACTTCTTATATATAGTCTATGATTGAAAATCAAAAGTCACAAACAAAGAACCCAAGTACTGTATATAGCTAGTTAGCATGCACTGCATGGGATTTTGGTTATCTCAAAAAAATGTTTTTAACTGAATTGATATTACTTTACTATTTTACTCAGGTACAGGAATAAATAATCATGTCAGTCAACTAATCAACCAATAAAGTGCGAGACTTACTGTATTTTCCTGGCTACAGAGTAATATAATATAAAACGTTTTTCGGCCCTTGAACCTTTGAGCACTGTTGCATTTACACTGAGCACAGCTGATATCACTTAGTGAGCTAAGGAGAGGCTGTACTCTCCATCCTATTATTACAGCAGGATAGCGTGCCACTTGGGGGAAGTCTACACTGATTTGAAGGAGAAAAAAGGAGGAGCTTCGGGATCCATTTACACTATCATAAAAAAAGGAAAAGTGGACAGAATGCCACTCTCCAGCTGTGTGGGACGACTGAAGTGCAGATTAAGATGGACCAGCAGCTACATTTAATCAGCTTCAATTTACTCTAAAACTGCCTCCTGGAAGCACATTCCCTGAAAATAAACCTGTCCTATTAAAATGAGCTTGTGTTTACTGATTACACTGCTTTGTGGAACAGCCCTCTGGTCTCAGGTTTATCACTTTCACTGTTGACAGGCCATTTCCCCCGCCCCCCCCACCCCTTTAGTTTATCCCAGCTAAAAACACAACCGTGATTATTCTGCTCTAGTCACTCATGAAAATCCCTTGACTTTCTTAAGCGGGAGAAGGGTGTGGTTAGGAGTTTACGAGGACATTAACCAATAGTATTAGTAAGAGCACAACAACGCCACCTTAGGAATTTCACCTAAAGAATAAGTTTTGCCCACACAGCATCAAGAATTCAGGAGCCACTCAGGTTCATTATACTGATGAGCAGGAGACGTGGTTCCATGACAAATAATTAATCTTTATTCTAACAATCAATATTCAAAACAGTGTTTCAGACATCATTTTAGACACAACTACTAATAGGGGGGGGGTAGGCCAGCAAAGGTGAGGATCATAAAGAGAGGAAGCACCCCGATCACATGTGGGCACACACACACACACCACCACTTTAGGCTTAGCAGCTCCTACCGGGACAGGGAACACAATTAACCAGGCTTTAAAAGGAAAATAAGAAAAGACAAAACCAAACAACCAAAAATAACTCTGGGTCAAAAAATACACACAGTAAAATGGCTCACGCTAAAAGGAGTTTTTCTCCATTAAAACCACAGTGTGACACTGACAGCACGAAGCAGGGATGCAGTGCTGTCAAGAGCAGCGTCAGACACTGTAGACCAACGCAACAGGTACATCGAAGCCCAGCAGGCGACGCAGCGCGGTAGGGCAAAAGAGCAGCGTTCTCACAGGTGAGCAGGGTCAGCTGTAGCCACTTTCTGTCAAAGCTCTGCTCCAACCCGCCAAAAGTGCCCTGTGAGACAGGACGACATCAAATTAATAGAATAATAATAATTAACACCTAAGTCTATAAACTAGCAAAATACATCACATACTGATCAGGCAACGTTTGTCTGCTCCAGAAGGGGGGAGGAGGGCATGTAGCGTTGCTACCAGCAGCTATGTACATGAGACGCAATTACGATCGTGACACCATAATAGAATAAAATCAGGAGTAATTGAGACTTACCGACACTGATCCGCAGGTGAGTCACCTGTGCAGGATGAGGGGAGGCCAAGAGGTTGTCTACGAAATCACAGAAAGTCAATACAACAACCGAGAAGCATGACTGACGGAAACAATACGGCAGCATTCTTGCATACCTGCAACAGCGTTGGAAGTCAGGCCGACCGGAAGCGGGACACGCGTTTTGACGTCAGGGGGGAGCTAAGGGATGACACCGAGGCCCAGAGAGGGATAAAAGCTCCCTTCTACTACACTTGTTAATGGGGATCAGTCACAGCGTCCATCATGTTTCCAGAGTCAGGAAACAGAAAAGAGTCAGTCTGCTCTGAAGAACAAGACAAAGTTAGTGAAAAATTCTGACAGTGTAAAGTTTGAGACGTGTGACTTCGTCTGTTTCTTCATCCTAGTGGTTTCCTTGTTATGTTTCTCACTTCCTTGCTGATTTCTCGCAGCAACAACTCTTTCCAACAATGAGTTGGCAGCGATTAATACAAACATTTCACCCTCTGTTTGTGTGTGTGTGATGGCTCAGCTCTCAAGCTTTACATTCTTTTCCAATCAGCGAGCAACTGACAGATTATTACTGGAGGCCTCCACTAAAAGGAGGATTTTTTGACAATGTTCTACAGAACGGCTAAAACAAATTGTGTTGACTCACGTGATCACATTACCCTCCATAATCAGGCCCCCTTCTACCTCACCGACCTGCTCCACCACACTCCATCCCATCGGCTCCGCTCCTGTGATGCCAACCTCCTCTCTCTCCCAGTCAGGACCAAGCATCAGACATGGGGCGACAGAGCCTTCTCCATAGCTCCCCCCTCCCTCTGGAACTCTCTCCCCAAACACATGCAAGACTGCACCGATCTTTCCATGTTCAAATCACAAATCAAAACCCACCTTTTCAGAACTGCTTTTAATGTGTGATGGATGTTGTGTGTTCTATGATTTTAGTGTATCGTTTTTATGATGTTTGTAAAGTGTCTGAGTATTTTGAAAATCGCTCTATAAATAAAATGTATTATTATTATTAAAAGTACGTCAAAAGAAATATAGAAGAAAATATAGAAAATGCAATTCACTTGTGCAAAAACCTGGATTTTAGATAACTGCATAGAGACAGAAGTTGCTGTTTGAATAGGCAGTGAGTCTTCCATTCACTGGTTGCAAAAAAACAAGATGGCGACGGCCAAAATAACGAACTTGAGGCTTCAAAACACAAGGGTTAACTGTTTCATTCTTTTTCTTTTTTTTATACTTTTCTTTTCTGGTGTGATCATTTGTGAAAGAAAGAATCAAACAACTGGGATAGTTGAAGCATGCACTGTCACAGTTACTTTACAGCATACCTATTCATGTGCATTACATTTTAGGAGACAGGCCTGGGTTAAATCTTTTGACCTCTTTTGAACTCCATCTCTACTAGGCGGAAGTGCTTCCTCTCCTAAATGAACCAGCGTTGTGCAGAAACAATATTTCTTCAGCAGCCTGCAGAAAAGTGGACTATCAACCATCGAGGCCCATCAGGCGATTTGAATTCATTCAGAGAGTCATCGAACCCATCCAATTACACCAGTAATGAAATCAATTTGGCGATTAAGATGGAAGGAGCAGGTGGCGGCCACCACACCCGGCTGAAAACCTCAAAGACCCTTGCCTGAAGGTAACGAGTCACAGGAGGAGGCATGGTCTATGTTTTGTGTGTTTATTAAAGTGTGGTATAATATCTATGAATGGCTCCACGTCTTCCTGTATTGGATCTGAAAGCCAGAAACATCAACACAGTAATAATTGGGTCACTGGTATTGGTCAAACAGCTTTTAGGCCACCAGATGTATTATTTAGAGCAGAGGTCTTCAACAGGGGTCCGCGACCCCTAGGGGGTCCGCGGAGGTACTGCAGGGGGTCCGCGAAATGTTTGGTTGATTAGACCAGTGATTTTCAACCGCTGGGCCGCGGCACACCAGTGTGCCGTGAGAGATCACCAGGTGTGCCGTGGGAAAATGTCCAATTTCACTTAACCTCTTATCATTCCTGTAAAATTTGCCTAAAACGCCTATCCAAGGCGTACCCAAAGTAAACTGACAGCTCTTATTGAACCATTGGGAGTACATGTATGGTTTAAGTCTCTATTGAGAGGTAACACTCTGACGTTTCTTCACAAACAGTCAGAATCACTGTAAGTGCTACTAGCATTGAGCTAATGAAGCTACAACACACTGAAACAGAAGGTTTTTATTTCCGCCTAGATTTTCTTTGGCCAACAGATGCCTGCAGTTAACTATGGCTGGGATTTATGAGCTGGAAAACACAATGGTACCATAACTTCAAGTCACGGTAAATAGTAGAAGTTCAAATTTGATAACACGACAGATAATAAATATTTTACACATGGTTTACTAAGAGTACGGCCGCGTAAAAGCGCATTTCGAGGATCGTAGACACCACGTCAAAATGCCCAGCTTATGATAAACTACAGCTTATTGATGTCAATATATGGTTATCGACAACATATTTTACCATTGTCAACTTTCACAGATTCTTGAAAACTGTCAGTAACCTGACTTTGGTGTTCAAGATCGGTAACAAGTACCTCACGGACGGTGCGAGATTTGAGTTCGCAAACATTTACTTAGCTTGCTTTGCGTGAACCTGCATAGCGTTCTCTTCGTAATTTCATTGGCTATATGAAACCTGACTTTCAACAAGATCTGTTGCAATTGGCTCGAGCTTTACTCAAAGAAGAGAGGCGGGCATTGTCTTTCAAAGCGGACTCTCGTTGGCTGTTCCAGAATGTGACCAGGCTATGGAAGCTCCTATTGGGTCAAATGAGGTGTCAATCTAACCGGCAGAATGCAGCCTCCATTTTGAGACACAGAGACCGGCAATGTTTACATGTTAACGGGTGATATGACTAAAAATACATAGAAAATTATCAATATCTGCTGGCTAATTTGAAATGATGCAACAGCCCTCCGTGGGTATTGATGGACGTAATAATGTGTTTTGGACTAAATCTTTTACTAATTGGATCGTGTGGACCCTTAGCAATCTAGCAAGACCGTTTTTGCAGGACTATCAACGATGAGGGACACGCTATGAATCATAATCGGTGAGTCACGGCAATATTTGATCGGCTATTTTTGGAGTGGTTGTTTGACAGAGCAGTTGTGTACATGGCATAACTGGACACTGAACATAATGAGTCCAATAAAATATAATTTACTTGTTGCAATACTTGTTACAAAGAGTGAAGATATTTTCAGACATGTATTTTGGATTGGACATTTTATGGGTTTTAATTTTAAATTTAATTTTTTTTTATATATATATATATACTTTTAAATGATAGTAAAATGGATGATTTATTTTCATTATTTTAGCCGATTGTTGTAAATGACTATAAAAGTAATAATTTGGAAAGAGTGTATTATGTTCCCTTTTGTTGCAAAACCAGCAAAATCATACTTAAATAAAATGAATGAGAAACAAAAAAGTACAACGTAATTACTATAAGGATGCATACAGAGAACGGGTGGCTCCGGTGACTCAACTAAAATCATAAAACTGATTTACGGAAGCTGACCTGTTGTAACAACAATGTGTGTTCTCAGGAAATGTCTCAGGAAATGTGGCTCCGCCCCCTCAGCTCCGCCGCTTCTTGACGGGTGCCGAACTAGTACCGCTCGCCTGCCACAGCTGAGGCTTGCCGCTGAAGTGCCACAGACTGCCGCGGAGTGCCACAGAGTCCCGCGGAGTGCCACAGAGGTGCCAGTGCCACAAGAAGGATCTTGGCCCTGCACGTAAAAGTCTCCACCGCTGTGTTCCCGACTGCGCATTTTGCTGATAATTGGGTGCACTTGGCACAGAGATCATTTGCCGACTTTGCAGCTCAGAAATGTAAATTTGAACTGCTCAGCAATCCGTTTGCAGTTGACGTGGAAAGAGCACCTGTGGAGCTGATAGACCTCTGGTGATGTATACATACATACATATATATACATAT
>NW_022280066.1:54212-64212 GCF_004355925.1 Anarrhichthys ocellatus | reverse complement strand
CCCAACACCGGGCAGGACGTTTGGCATTTGCCAGAGAACACCAAGATTTGCAACTTCGCCACTGGCGCCCTGTGCTCTTCACAGATGAAAGCAGGTTCATACTGAGCACATGTGACAGACGTGACAGAGTCTGGAGATGCCGTGGAGAACGTTCTGCTGCCTGCAACATCCTCCAGCGGTGGGTCAGTAATGGTGTGGGGTGGCATTTCTTTGGAGGGCCGCACAGCCCTCCATGTGCTCGCCAGAGGTAGCCTGACTGCCATTAGGTACCGAGATGAGATCCTCAGACCCCTTGTGAGACCATATGCCGGTGCGGTTGGCCCTGGGTTCCTCCTAATGCAAGACAATGCTAGACCTCATGTGGCTGGAGTGTGTCAGCAGTTGCTGCAAGATGAAGGCATTGATGCTATGGACTGGCCCGCCCGTTCCCCAGACCTGAATCCAATTGAGCACATCTGGGACATCATGTCTCGCTCCATCCACCAACGTCACGTTGCACCACAGACTGTCCAGGAGTTGGCGGATGCTTTAGTCCAGGTCTGGGAGGAGATCCCTCAGGAGACCATCCCCCACCTCATCAGGAGCATGCCCAGGCGTTGTAGGGAGGTCATACAGGCACGTGGAGGCCACACACACTACTGAGCCTCATTTGGACTTGTTTTAAGGACATTACATCAAAGTTGGATCAGCCTGTAGTGTGTTTTTCCACTTCAATTTTGAGTGTGACTCCAAATCCAGACCTCCATGGGTTAATAAATTTCATTTTCATTGATAATTTTTGTGTGATTTTGTTGTCAGCACATTCAACTATGTAAAGAACAAAGTATTTAATAAGACTATTTCATTCATTCAGATCTAGGACGTGTTGCTTAAGTGTTCCCTTTATTTTTTTGAGCAGTGTATATATATATATATAGGGAGACTTGTTGTTTTACAAAGTTCATTCAGCTCCAGTACGCCCCCCCCCCTTCCCCTCACCTATATAGTCTGAGGATGGACGGAGAATGGAGAATACAGCTGCCTCTAACAAGTACTTTCTATATCAAGATGTTGAAATAAAAGGTCCTGAAAAAGTTAACTCCGTCTCCAAGACAGAAAGATGCAAAAACTTTACAGTGTTTCACTGTGAAATTCTGCCAATGAAACCAGGGAGGTAAAGGCTGTGGTTTGATGCTTGAAAAATACCAAAGACAGACTCGCAGCTGCTGCTATGTGCAGCGCCTTTGTTATCGGTAGACGCCAGTGAAGAGAGCTCTCCCTCCTGTAAGACATGTCTCAGACTGACTTTCATGCCGAGTTCGGCTGCTACTGCACCGTCCGTGTATCACAGCTCCTGTCACTGAAGTCGCGGGCAGAAAGGAACAGGATGGAAGCGGGGAGCTCCTGGGAGACTCTTGAGAACAGTGTGGACTAAGTGAAAATGCTGTAGCACTTGGGCTGACGTTTTAAATGCGTGTCGCACTCCTAAAAACAAATAAATAAATAAATGAATGACGCGGAGGGGGTTCAGGCCAGGTCGGCGCCTTTCGTCTGCAGAGCACGCACTTCTCTCTCTCTTTAGAAAAGCAAATCTCAGCTTGCTATAGCTGCTAAATGATGGAGAGACACAGCTTTGGGGAGGAGAAACAGTTCTGCCGAATGCATTGGAACTCTGGAAGCCCTCATTCAGCATCTTTTTCTACATTTGTAAAACAGAACGCAGGCTGTAATGATGGCCTCGAGGACGGCCCTCTCGCTCGCCAAAGCAGGGGATGTCAGGAGTCTGCTTGATGCTGCTCGGAAGCTAACGATTCTGTTAAACTCTGAGATAAAGGGAAGCGAAAGATGCTGAGCTGAATTGTGAAAACAGAATGAAAACGAAAAGCTGCATTTTCTGGGAGGTGTAAATATGGAGATTTGTGCCACCGGAGATTGTATTTCAAATACACGCATTCCTATCCAATATGCAACTCAAGCACACTGGAGAGTGTACTGGCACTATTACTAGTTTTTATTTCCAGGTTTTGGATACATCTTCATTATTCATGCCAACTGGATATACGGCCTTATTG
Source organism: Anarrhichthys ocellatus (assembly GCF_004355925.1). Taxonomy (NCBI): domain Eukaryota; kingdom Metazoa; phylum Chordata; class Actinopteri; order Perciformes; family Anarhichadidae; genus Anarrhichthys; species Anarrhichthys ocellatus. The sequence continues at coordinate 62,161 of NW_022280066.1, read as the reverse complement.
AGCTGCAAAAGAAAATCAATATTTTTACATCAGCAATGGATCAAATGTCGATTTAAAATGTGAAAGGGGTTGTTTTTTATGGCAAGCCAACAGAATATTATCACCAACTCTGGCATTCCTCTCAGCTTTACAAAGGCTTTTAGCCTTGAGCTCATTGTTTTCGCTTTTCCAGCCTGCACATACCGCTCTCATCTACCTCAATTCCAGACACGTGCTCTGATAAACCCGCTGTTCACTTCCTGCCCAGCACCAAGCGGCTTATAGACAAAGTTAGCATCTAGCTGGTGAATACAGGTGGGCATTGAGAAGCTGAAGAGACAAAAAAGGGGAGCGACTATCAGACTAACATTCAGGAATACAACTCCAAATAAATGTTGAATGGGCAAATTGTTTGCTGACATGTTACAACTTTATATAGGTATGTCCATATTGTGTTTCACTGCCCCAAAGTGGCCAATAAACAAATATAATGCAGCAGTAAGATAATTTAGAGACCATCTTGTGATGGTATCATTCAAGCTGACACGACAAATCAGGCCAAGGTCCTCCAAAACCAACCTGCTGGAACGTGCCAGGTTTTGAATGGATGCCGCCTAATGCACACTTCATCCTGCTGTGGCCTGTCTGTGTCAGGCACCTCAGTACACCAAGGGGCGGTGTTTGAACCGAGAATGAGAACGGGCTTCACACTCTGCTTATTGGCTGGGGGTCACCCCCCGAAATGCTCTTTGCTGACGCCCAGAAAAGAGTAAACACAGCAAAATAAGAAGATAAGAGAAAATACAGGCAGAGGTCAGCGTCTCTGTAGACGCAGACACGGCCACATATTTCCAGTGGGTGATAAGTGGTGATTGAGAAGGAGTACTTTTGTAACGGTGTATAGACATTATACCTTTAAAGTACAAAAGTAAATAATAATAATAATAATGTAGTGGCCTAGTTTTATCTTTCTTTTTCAGATACAGGTCTGGGTAAAATGTAATTGAAATTAATTTAATATATTGATATCTCTGCTGGCTGGCACTAAAATTGTTCTACAGACAAGTGGGAAATTACATATAAATTATGTTTGTGACTCATTAATCATTTCTAGTTTTCTCAAGCAGTGGAAGTGAATGTTGTTTTCCAGAAGCCTCAGCACTGAACTGAGTGTGCATGCTTTGTTGGCTGCTTCAGTCGCTCAGACGTTCAATGTCAGGCTGTCTGAGCCAAAAGAGGATGATAAAGCATTTGCAGAGCAATTTCTCCCCCAGCAGATCCAAGAGGGGAGTTAAGATTCACATTTCCAAATGCCAAGACACAAGTATTTTCATTGCAAATGTCAGGAGGAGAAAACGCAGCCTGCAATTTTGTACAGTTTGATGCATCAGGGTTTCTAAATAGTTTTTCCACCTTGAACGAGATAAATATTTAATGTGAATGTAAATATGAATGCGTATGCTGAGCAGTGATCTTTTCCAGCGTGAATTAGAGTACATACATTTCAATTTTAGAGCAGAAAATGAGCACGTGATTATATGTAGGTCTCTTGTAGATTAGACTTTTTAAAAAGTTTTTTATTGCTGCATTATCAAAAAACTTTGTCGTGTCTGTTTCTACACAATCACTATGTCCGTTCAGGGTTTTACGCATTGCTCGTCAATGTGGATATGCTTGAAAATGACAAGTTCCACTGGAAGACGCGATCGAGTTGCATCATGGGAAAAGTAGGATTTGGTCTCCTTGTAGCTTGACCAATAGAGCTCAATAGTGAGGTTTCAGAAGTGAAAATTCCATTCATATTCGGAATCGAGGCGTAATGGCGGGAACATATTTTGAGTAGGGGGTACGGGGGTTCTGACTGAAACAAACCTACATTTTTTTGTTGTTCTTGTATTACTATATATATATATATATATATATCTATATATTTATATATATATATATATTTATATATATTTATTTATTTATATATATATATATTTATAAATAAGGGGAATAAATAAATAAATAAATATAATAAAGGGGATGGCCGGCCCAGCTATGCCAACAAAGTAAAGAGAAGGTCTGATTACAACACACACAGGAGAGTGACTTTATTCTCTACTCAGGTAGACATTACTCCTCTATACCTTTACATAGCAAATGGTTGTTTTCTCCTAAAAACAGGATTTTTATCAATCTCATGATGCTAACTTTAACGCTAAATCTGCTAACAACCGTCGTCAAAATTAAAGGTCGCCGGCTACAAATCGAGGATACAAAACTGGGGATTCCCCTAGACGTGCCACGATGAGTTTTATCAGCAGCTCTCTTCTCGTCTCTGCTAAAAGTGCGAGTTTTGCCCTGAAAGGTTTTGCCGTATGCTCTTTAGCAACATATGCTGAGGTCAGCGCAACAAGCTGATTGGCGTGTGAGTGAATCACACTATGGTGAAACACCCGCCCTGCTCGGTTCCCAGAGAGAGAGAGCTGTGTATAGGACGAGAACTATTACAGATGTAATTTCCATTTACATTGGCATATAGCCAAGGTGGAACTAACTTAAGTGAAGCTCCTCCTAACGCACAGTTTTAATACATTTTTTTATTTTATGCATAGCACAAGAGACGCTTTCCAGTTTTATAGCCCATCGTGATCTGTTGCCTTCAGGGAAAGTCTTTGTTCAGTCTTTGTCACCTTTTTCAGCCCTGATGAGTTTGCATTCCTGGTTATTACATTTCAGCTGACTTTATTAAAAAATGTCTTGTATCACCTCACTTTGCTTGCCTTGTTTTCCCACCAGCTCTCTCACATTGTCAGTGCTCCTGCTTGTTATATATTGGTAGATATTAGGTAAGCAGCAGTTTCCTCACTTTCCCCATGGTATCTAATGTGATACAGCCCGCTCCTCTCTTCCACCTTATATGTGTGTGTTTTTCCCCTCCCCGCCATCCACCATCCAGCAGATGATTCGACGCACAGGATCAGCATTTATTTTCCACCCCACTTGTGCATCCCAGGCACATCCCTTCCTCTTAAAGACAGCAAGCAGGGGAGAAAGTGAAGGAGAGCGATGGTGCCCTGTAGGAGGGAGGAGCGTTGACTGATGATCCGTCCCTGCTTCGCAGTTGGTTGCGAGTGTAAAAATGGCCTCAGCTTCACATCCATACAATCTTAACTATAGCGAGCAGGCGGGGAGCTCGCTCCAACTCTTAATGCCGTGCAGTTGCGTGCGTATGGTTTCGGCGGAATCCAAGTGACAGATGCAGACAGAGAGTGTGATGTATGTTCCCCATCGCCTCCACTGGATGACATTAAGCCTATATTACATTCCCCATTCCCTGTTTTGATGTAACTATGGCTTTGATTATCCAGCATTACCCATAACGCAGTCGGTACCAACAACTTTCCAAAATGTATTCTTTTAAAGGCTTTGGCGAGAATTTATTGTTCCATTTCCAGTGTGCACTTGACTTGCGTTGGCCGCAATAGAATCAAGGCTTGTGCAACTGAGGATTTGTTTTCGTGTTTGAAGGAAAATGCAAATTTTCATTTATGAAAAAAAAAGGGAAATTGCATGCACCTGGAATCGCCCCTGACTCCACACATATCCCAATGTCTCTATGGGCATCCACGTCTCCAGGTGTGGCAGAATTTCTGACATTCAGTTATGTTGGCGACGTCGCCACTGTGCATGCCCCATTTATTGATGATGAATGCTTGACAAGGGATAAGCAGATTTGACAGTTTTGTCATGGGAGACCATGGGGGGCTTTTAGAGTAAACCCAAATGGGGTTAAATAAAAACAAAAAAGATGAAGTGGGGGGGTCATTGGGCTCATTATAGCTACATAAATTGTCCAGGCTTAAAATAATGAATGCATGTGACAGCTCAGAATCCAAGGAAAGCATGTGCAATTACAACAGCTTATGGTACAAGGACAGAGTCCTGAGGAAGCGTAATATGCGAGAGTCTGACAGACAGGGAAAGAGCACATCTGCATGTATAATCCTGAAACCTCACTGTGTGTTGCTGAGCATTTAAACGTGCAAAAATCTATTCCTGTCCGCTCATCATATGCAAATGCATAAAATTTACTTCTGCATCAACCTCTGCTGACGTTTTCCTCCACTTTTCTCCCCGGTAGATGTTTGTTCAATTTCTTATTTTTTTAATAATCAATAATCAAAGGGAGCACATACAGTACAGATGTCATTGGGTCCTTACACCCACTCTGGATTACCCACAGTGACTGCTGTCTTGTCTGTCTGTCACTTCCCAAGTCCTGCCAGATCAGCCTCTCCTGCATCGGCGGCATCTAGAATGAAGGATCTCGATTCTGGGGGAGAAATGCTGTAGGGGTGGTTGCCATAGCAACTGCTCATCCCCCTGTCTGTGCAATCTGATCTTGTTTATCGAGTTCTTCTTCTCGTCGGTGCAGCTGCATGGAAACAACCCCTGATGTACAAAGGAACAGCGTCAGATCGGAATAGGAATTGATCACAAAGGCAATAAAAAATGCGGCCTCTAAGGATCCCTGAGAAACTCCAGCCAGAGTGTTAATCAGCCCATTCATTTGTGGAGTCCAAATCTATTGTGAAAGTCCTCATGCTTAAAGTATAACAGTTTTTTCTCTGTCTTTCAGTGCAGACAGGGTAATTATGTTGCCAAGAAACATTAACTCACCTGGCACGAGCCACCTCCTCTCCCTTTACCTCAGGCTACGTACTCTGAAGTCAAACCCTTTTGCCCACAGGTCTGAGATCAATTGAAATAATATAATAATGAGTGCAATTACAATATCCATGTCAAAGCAGGCACCATTAATAATATATGTATGTGTGTATGTATGCATTATATGGAATAATACAGCCTGCATGACCAAAAGTATCAAATAAAATAAACAAACAAGTTGGAGCACGTTTGAGCATTAACACCGATAGGCGGTTGCTGAACATGTTGTTCCAAAGCTACCTGCATGACTGCGCTACAGTGCAACAGCCTCCACTTTTCCAGGGCGGCTTTCTACACGGAACCCGACCATGGCATCCTCACTGCCAATTCGTCCAATACCGACGCTTGGTCTGATGCCAACGCACTGAGGCACCCTTTAGCGTCTGTATGAGACGCACCGGGCTTTCAATCTCCAGCGACAAAGTCTATATAGGTAGGGTGGCATGGGCGGATGGACAGGTCAAACAAACACAGGACTTTCACCCAGAAGACCACTGTTAGCGTAGACTGCGAGTTGTGTAATTAACGCCCAACCAAGTACTTTTGTTGCCTAAACCTATCCAAGTACTTTTGTTGTGGTGAGTAAACCTAAAAGCCAAGTAAACTTACCAAGTAAGTTTCTTTTGAAAAGAGACTATGCATGTCAGGAGCGGAAACTGACGCCCTCCCTGAGTCCAAAACTGAGAGGGTTACCTAGAGCCTCACAGTTTGAAGCGTAGGGCTTCTTACCAAGCAACAGTATTTGACGGATTGGGAGTGAGAATGTGTTGACCCACCAGTGGGGATCTGCTCCCATTAAGCCACATGTGAGGTCAAGCAATAACGTTGGGCGATAAGGCCTGGCTGGCAGTCGGCGTTCCAGCTTGTCGCAAATGTGTTGGATGGGGTTAAAATCAAGGTGTTGTGCAGGCCGTGTCTTTATTCTTTGATTTGAGGGTTGCTGGAAATGAATAATCAATCAATTAATTTTACTAAGTAAAAACTCTGAACTAAATTTGTACCTTCAAATGGCTAATTTTTTTAATTTTTAAGGTGCTATAAAAATGTTTGTCTCAAAAATTACACACAATGACTAATGCATAAGTTCAGGACAAAAATGGGTAATATCACAATATTTGAGGTGCTACAAAAATATCTTTCTCAATAATTCCATACAATGACTGATGTATATGTAATCAAGGCATCGTTGACTTAATAATTGTTGATAGTTGTTTAAAAAATGTAATAACAACAATAAATAACAACAAAGAAATAAGAATAAAATTGAATATGATTGTCTGATTTTGTTTTTTGTTCAAAAAATCTAAGAAAACACTTTGAATCTGTAGACTACTGCCTAATAGTCTTATTATTGCCATTTGATGACAATTGCTCATATACTGTAAGCCTAAATAAGTTTTTGAACAAAGGTTAAATGTTATTTCACAAGTTTCAAAAAGTGCCCCCAATGTTTTGAAAATGCCCCTGGGTTTCAGTCAGTGGGGGCAAAAATTGCCCCAAAAAAATATGTAAATTTCCTACCCTGAGGCTGTAGCAGAAAGAATTTCTCTTAATTGGAATAAATTTGGCTGTATACAGTCAAATACAGTAATATTGTATTGCCTCTTACCCAGTGCATGCTGGGATTGGCTCAGTCCCTCGACACCCTGCCTAGGAAAAGCTCCAGAAAATACAGGGATTGGTGGCATCATGTGATCCGGATGGAATAATAATTCACCCATTGCGGCCATCTAAATTCATTGGAACAAATAGTTGAGTGTTAAAAACAGAGAGAGTTGAGAGAATGCTCCAGAGGGATTCAATGATTGGCCAGTTGGGAATGTAAATTTACAGAATATACTCGAATGCACTCAGATAATTTAATTCAAAGGTCCGATTCCAGTATCATTCCACTGTCATTAATTATTACTGTAATGAATCACACACCATAATGACAAACATTGAATGCATTATGTATTTTCTATACCAATCTCATGAATAGGTCACTTTCTAGGTTTGTTTATCCTTCTGAAAAAAAAAAGAAATCCAATTTGGTAGTAACTGCCATGTCATTGGTATGATTGGTGTAAAAACCTCTATTCTAATAGGTCTTTTACAGCATTCAGTGGCGCACTGTCAGCAGGTCTCTCATTTGAGTATTCACCTGAACACAAACAAAAATTAGTTTGTGCAAATGCTGGGACTCTTCTCTTGTACAAGGACTGAATTCGTTATAGGAAAGATAGGCTTTTAATAGAAAATCATAATACAAGAGTCAGGGGCACAGGCAGTTAGCTGAGGTTAATTTCATTCCTTCCTCGCTCTCTGGCAGCAAAACGCTATCTCTCCGCTCGCACATTTAAAAGGAGGAGTAATTGAATCATTTGTGTAGCAAAGGCATTTGAAGGCCGCAAATTTCAAAACCAAAGAGCAGAAAGTAGGAACTTCTCCGCGACACAGGGTTCCAATAAGCTTAATTTTAAGGGATGTCAGGAGTAACGATGACTTTTTTCTTTTGTTTTTTTGTTTTGTTTTTAAGAGCATGCAGGTTTGCATGCAGCATACAAGCAACGTCTGAATTGACAGTTGGTCATGATGAAAGCGGTTATAGGTCACAGAATCACAACATCATGTCGCTTATTCATCTGAATCTGACTGAGTTACCATGACAACACCAGGAATATTCCTGATGATGACAAGAGAAAGTCTCTCTGGGGCCTTTAGCAGTCTGGACCAACCCGAGTGGCACCCCAGCAAAGATCAAAACTGATCGTTCGAGTCTTGCTGCTCATCAACGTTTTTGAGAGACCCTGAATAACGGTTAACGGTTAAAAGGTAACAACTAGTTAACTAATGGAAATGGACGTCAACTTGTATGGCACTTTTCTGGTCTTCCGACCACTCAAAGCGCTTTAACACTACATGTCATCATTCACCAGTCAATCCTCTGATTGAAGGGCGACCCTGCTCTACCTCTAACCCCAGCTTCTTTTCTCTGAGAAAATGACCTATAACTGTCAAATAAATGTTGTGGAGTAACAGGAACAATATTTGCCTCTGAAATGTAGTGGGGAAGAAGAATAAGGTAGCACTGAATGGAAATACTCACGTTAGGTACAAATAGAAATTGCACTTAAGTACAGTACTTGAGTAAATGTACTTAGTTACATTCCACCACAGGTCATATTGTATGCATTTTCTTGGAAAGAAATCAAATTATTTTACGAGCTATTTCCTGAAGTGCTGTAACTGATTACAGCACTTCAGTTTTATGA
>NW_022280066.1:23186-54112 GCF_004355925.1 Anarrhichthys ocellatus | reverse complement strand
CCCACACACAATTTCACTGCTTGACAATAGTGCAGCAAAAAAGACGAAGCAGACAATAAAAATTCAGTACGCTTTTTTTCCTTTTTCTTTCCTAAAGAGCACTTGTCCTGACACTGAACAAGTTTGTACCAATGTCGGCAATATGAGGCAACAGCGAAACAAGTGAAACTGCTGGAGTGCGATTCATCTGTAACAGGAGGGAAAAGACAGCGAGGTTAAGGAGACAGACTGCGGACCATTTGTTGCAGTTTGTTTTTGTCAAGAAACAGTCCACCAAAAATCTGTGAGATCAGAGGAAAAGCTCAAGTTCTGAGATTGAAAACAAAGAGGACACTGCATAAGATAATGATCATTAAAAAAATAAAAGAGTTCGGTTTCAACTTAATTACAAAACACAAAACAGGCATGTTAAATACTACCTCATTCATTCGGTCATTACACCTATCAAAGAGGAAATAGGGCCGGCCTCTCAGTGTGGGGTTGCTTGATTCCTCCTTCCATGTGTGTGTGTGTGTGATAATAATTGGCATTGAATAATGAAAGAAAACATGTCAGAAAGTGTGAAAAGTAGTGATGAGAAAAAAAAAAACATGTGTTCCAAAGAATCTGTGAAGTTGGATTGTAATTTATAGCTTCCGAATATGAAAAGTAATTTCATGACTAAGTGGGAGAGGAATAATGAGTCGCAGGAGTATATGATGAGGAGTGTCGCAGGTGCACTGTTAAGTTTTATTAATCATCTGCATTTAAAAAAAAAAGAAAAAATCGACAGTATCTGGGGTTGTGCTGGCTTTTTGCCTTTTTGATCGGAAGCAAACCTGAGTGCTTACCTCAAACTGCACTCTAAGGGGATTCTACAGAACGGTTAGGACCCATTTCATCCCATCTTCAACATCACCTCGAGCAAGTAAACAAACCCACATCTCTGCCTGGCGTTCCTCTGCACATCTAAATTCGGCGGCTTTGCAGGGAAAGCTGACGAACATCCGTCACGATTGAATAGTGTTACTTGTGTATCAAAAGATCCGGCGCCTCCATTCCGAGTCGCGGCATCTTCCCGTCAGCCGGCGCCGCTCGCTCTGCTTTTTTTTCTCTGCACAATCTCCAAAGTGTTTTGACAGTTCCGGAGAATGTGCCGACTGATAGCAGACGGTGACAGGATGGTGTCACGCACTCAACGAGCCGACACTGAGGATTCATCAAAGGGTCATAGCTTCACTTGCGCGGTGTAACAAACCCGACGCGGGCTCGTGACAGTGTGTCAGACGTTTACGAAGCTGCTCTTCAATAACGGGCCACGAGGCGGAAGGTGGCGCGACCCGGCGACCCCTTTTTTTTAAATATCTGGGACAGTTTTCCGGACGATTGTGGTTTGAGGGTACGGAGCATTTTATTGCATCCTGTGCAGTTGTGCTAATGGCTAGTTGCATGTCCAGGCCCGAGGGTTTTTGAAAGCGTGCTGCATGCTTCCTTGGGGGGTGGTATGGGGGAGCTATGAGGCTCCCCCATACCACTGAGTGAAAGTGAAATGGTCATGTGCACACCAGTGTCATGGAGGTCATCACGATGTTTCTAAATCATTAAAGCGCCTGATGGCCGCAATTTATGTTGAAAATTGTATTCCTTCTCTCAATCACACATCTGAACCTACAGACATATTTTTTTAGATTCAGTGATGTACACCTACGACGTTATAGCACCTGCAGTCTCAGTCGTGAAAGAAATGTAAAAAGATAAATCTGCTTACAAATCACACAAACAAATTGTGTTTCCTAGAACGCCAGACCTAACTTGAGAATCATGACTTTTTTGAGCTTTAAGCTTCCAGTGAAACATCCAGTGAAACATCCAGTGAAAGATCCATGGGCACATCACAAACTGCTAATAGCTAATTTGGCACATTTATAATGGTTCCAATTGTCCAAAATGTAAACAAATAACGGCTGGAAACAAACAGGAATCAAGAAAAAAATAAAACGTCCTCTCTTTGCATATGAAAAAGCCAAACAGCATTACTATAGCCCCGTTACTCGTGCAAAGGCGTTTTCCAGCCAGGTTTGAATTTGAGCGAGCTTAATGAATACGAGCAGTAGATAGTGCGATCTTTGTGATATCGACACCATCATCTAAAGTGCTCTCGGGCGCCCAATGTGAATACATTACCCCGTAGACATTTCAATTGTGGTGGAATGGAATGAGAAAATGGTTGGGGTTTTTGTGTGCATTGCTGCCAGCTATGTGCGGGCAAGCTTCCCTTAATTGGTTACCCTGGCCCGCAAAAGGCAGATGTGAGAAAGCACTGAACTCAACAAACTTGCTGCCGCAGACTGACAAGCAATTAGGCATTCGAAAACCAGATTCTTTTTTTTAAGCTGCACTTTTCAGTGACAAGAAATGCACATTAAAATCAAAAACTGACTTCACAGTGGGGTAAGAAATCCTAAAAAGTGACAAGCCTGCAGAAATGTATATTTTTTCTATGGTGATGAGGATCAAATCCAACTGTTCACTGGTGCTCATTGGTTCTGCTGTGACATCACACGCTTGGTTTGTTAGATACATCCAAATCCAGACATTCAGGGGAACATGCGGTTGTCTTGCGTGGCAAGCTAATTACCGCCTTGTGTTGAGGAAACGTAATCATTTAGTGATGTCTCGACACCGCTCTGCAACATTATGATGCCTTAAAAATACATTGCTCACTGGGAAGGCTTGGGAGTGCCCGGGTCTTGGGTGGTAACTGGGAGGATGCTAAATCCTGCATTTGAAGGAGGAGGCCACATTCTGGCTACAGTTTGTGAGCGGCACGGGACTGCCCTCCGATGGAGGGTTGGTGAACTGCTGCTAGTATGCATCAGACAACCCCTTCAAAAGGCCAATATTGTTTCCAGTAAAATACATTTAGTGGCTGCATTTTCCAGAGTCACCATCATTTTTTAAAAGATGAAAGCTATCTTATGAAAGCACATTACAAAGGGCTACATTGAAATGGACTATTTTGCTCTGGGCCCCCCCTCCCCATTGTGTTCTACCAATCGATTGCTTTAGTACATGCATGCTTCAGGTTATGTATTACCTTCTACCATACATGTAAAACAGTACATGTTCCTCTGAAACGTAGTGGAGCAGAATGATAAAAAGTACCATGAAATGGAAATACTCAAGTAAAGTACAAGCAGGGATGGGAAGAGAACTAGAATGTCATACTCAAGTAAAAGTACTGTTACCTTCAATAATTACCAAGTATCAAAGGAAATCGCGTTTATTTGTCACATATACAATCATACACAATACAACGTGTAGTGAAATTCTTTTGTGATTATCTCTAGAATGCAACTGACAAATAAAAAGAATAGAATAGAACACTATAGAATAAAATATTTATAAAATAGTAACAATAAAATAATGTTTCAGAGAAATGTAACGATGACACGATGGTACAGTTGTACAAAGGTGTATTCAGATAAAAGTAGTTCAGTTAAAATGTACTCTGAGTTTACACTGAAATGCATTAATGTCCAGATACACTAGTGGAACAACATCACACCACGGAGCCCTATGTATAACCAACAATAAGTTAATTTTCTGTAGACTGCACTTGCGGCATACAACGTATTATTAATTATAAATATACAACTGCCTTTGACAGTCAGTGTAGCCTCACTAGAAAAAAAACACAACTCAGATAATCAAACAATAAAGGACAGACAGTAAATAAAAACAAGCGACAAGCATTATTAAGAAATGAAATAGCCATAGACTTCTTATGGACTCAACAGCAGAATGAAATATCACAAAGGCAGAGAACACAGAAGTGAATGTAATAACAATATAAATGCCACAGTGGCTGCAGCCACAATCACACATATCCAAGCAAAGAAGAGACTGCACAGTTTTAACACAATGCTTGGCATGCACACACACAACGTGGTTGCTATTCTCATCTGTGGAGCATTCAATAAGTTAGTTATACTCGCCTGCCTGAACGTCATCCTGAGTCTTGTGCACCGGAAAGTCGTCCACCATATGCTCCAGGTTCAGCTTCTCTGCTCGTTCTCAAAAAATGTAATATGACTAGATCACTCAGCCTTTCTATCCGACACGTTCTCACTCACAACTCGTCACGTACGTCAGGACCCCTCGGCGTCACTTTTTAAACACACCGGGTGACGAGTTGGGAGTGAAAACACGCTGCACTGTCCCACTGTACAGCTCAAAGTTTGTTAACTCTTAACGAGGTCACGTCAAGGATTATTGCCGCAAAGGGTCACCAAACAGCAAAGAGACACAAAACAACTTCAAAGAGACACAAAAACAACCGCAGAGAGACAGAAAACAACAAAGATACACAAAAAACAACCGCAGAGAGACACAAAACCACTTCAAAGAGACACGAAACAAACACAGAGAGACACAAAACCACTTCAAAGAGACACGAAACAAACACAGAGAGAGACAAAATAGCCACGGAGAGACACAAAACCACTTCATAGAGACACAAAACAGCCACGGAAGGTACAAGTTTCTCAGTGATCGCAGACGTCACTGCTGGAGGATCCACCATGAGCATTTTAGCATGTTTGCTTAATCTGCTCATGTGATCAGTAATTAATCAAAGCAGATGCACCCTTTTTTTTTTTTTTTTTTTTACTATGCGGAGGTACAATAATACTAAGCATAGCTAAACCCCATAATGACAACATCCTCATTTCATTGCATCATTGTGCTTTCTTTTGGTACTGTTCACTCACTGCTTGTCCCGGCCTGGGATGCTGTTCCCCCTCGCAGCCCTTACGCTCGGCCAGTAAACATTTACAAACATGTATGTTTTCCAGGAGTGTGAGCTGTGTGCAGAGTGTCCCCGCTCTGTTGCTCTACCCTCCTGCAGCCTCGCAACACACCTGCAGCTTCTTCTCTGCACGGTGCAGCCGCTGATGTCTTCTGTTCCATTCTCACGCCGCTTATCTGGACTTTTTCATGTTTTTTTACTCTGTTACGAATGTAGCTTCAAATGTAGCGAAGTGCAATACTTAAGATAAAGTACTCAAAGGTGATGTCAGAGAAATTAAGATAATATCTATTGCCTCTCAACGGCTCTCGACACTGGGCAGGTTCTCCTGTGAAAGGTTCGATCAACGGCTCGTCCAGTCAGCATGTCACCAACTGTCCTTGGGCAAGATACTGAAACCCAAGTTGCTCTTGAAGGCTGTGTGAGTGTGTGACAATTTAGAACCGCATATTAGAACCTGTTGGGCAAGTGGCAGCCTCAGTCATCAGTGTATGTTTGTGTCAGTGGGTGAATGTTGAGATGTAGTGTTTCCCAAAAATAGAAATTGAACTGGATGATGGATTAATTCCACCTGGAAGAGACTGCATCAATTCCTGCTTCGTTTGACAGTTTCAGTCACATCATCACCTGGGAGAAAATATATCCATTGATTGATTCAGACTGAGACACCGAAGCTGTGTGCAACCAATTCTCTCATCTCTGTGGTGCAGTGACATGGCTGTAGCAGTGGCAGGTGGAGCTTTTGTGGCAGGTGGACCTTTTCATCCGTCACATCCCATTTGTCTGCCAATTCATCTTTTTTTGTTGATACAATCATCCCGTCTCGTAATTCATTATTTGTCTCCACGGTATCTCTGACGTGATTACAATAAATAGGATTCTGATAAAACCCTATGAGGACATTACTTTTGAATGAGTGTCTCGTTTCCACCTTTTGCGTGATTTACTCAAAAGCGGACAAATGAGCGCCCTGAAGGACAATCCGAGCTCGTCACGCACACTGAAGTCTTCCTCATTCCGCTCGCTAACTCAAAACTCGGCTGGAGAAATTAAATTTCACGTGGAAAAGGTAATTAATCATTTGTGGGGTCCTTTCTCTGGCCCCTCTCGGAGACCTCCCGCTCAAAAAACTAATAAAAAAAACACCTTGACATTTTTGTAATTCCACCTTTTCTCCCCAGCGCAACGCACTCAGCAGCTGTAGATAAACTGAGGGGTCACATTGCCGCAGTACAGATATAACACGGCTGTATGTTAACCCATTCAACCCCCACCAGTCACAACTAGTTTCAGCAACAGATTTACTTTCTAAGTGTTTGAGCAGTGTCACCTGTTAGTCACATGACCACAGCTGTTGATTTATTATTTTGAATAAAAAAATATTCCCTGGAGAATAAAGAAAGATTGTCACAAGTAGTGGAAAGTAACTTTTATATTATTTACAGTGTTGTTCTTCAGCACAATTTTGAACTTTGTACTTGTGTTTCTGTTCTGGTTTCTCTATACTTCTACTTCATTACAATTCAGAAGGGAATTTTGTACTCTTTACTACATTTCTTTGACAGCTATGAAAACCAGTTATACAGTATACGAGTTAAAACTTAACTTAACCAGTTAAGTTTGGGCACCCCATTAGAAAATACTTGTACAAATAATTTACAAAGGAAACGACAAAATAACCGTAATATTTGTTTTGGTGGAAGACTTGTCAATATTACACAAGCCTCTACACAATCCGTGTAAAACACAATGTGGAGCCGTGCTAGCTTGGCTATGGGAGTCTGCACTGAGGGACAGCAGTGCTAATATTAAAATGCAAATATGTTCATACTGACAATGCTAATATGGTAATGTTTAGCAGGTGTGATGTTCACCATCTTCATTTAGAGCGTTAGAACGCCTCTATTTGCTAATTGGCACCAAACAATGTCTGAGGCTGATGGAAGTGTCATCCTCTGGGGACCGTAAATGTCGGTACAAACTTTTATGCCAATTCAGCTGTTAGATGTTGAGTTTGGACCAAAGTGGTGGACCGACCGAGTATTGACATCCATGGAGCCGCACATTTAATGTGGCTAAAAATGGTCATTTCAATGGTTCATTTTTTCTTTAAAAAGGTATTTGAAACCAAGATTGTGATGTTTTTATATTATATATACACACACATAAATCCTTCTGCCAAGGAGTATAACTCATGTATGTAAAAGTCTGACATTTAAATGGTTGTGTGAATATTTTTGTTTCTATAAAAGGCACTGATTTAGTTTTGAGGTCGGTGACTGCAGTTTGGAAGCGATGAAGTCATTATTGATGTCGCCTTTTTACTGCAACTGTGGTGTTTGTGGCAACATGTGGCAGAATGTCAGAGCAGAAAATAATTCAGGACTCCTATTGGATGCAAGTAGCATTGCTCAGTTATTAGCATCAACAGGGTTAACTGAGAAGTCTGGATTACTGATCTTGTTTTTCCAGCTGTTCCACATCCCACAGCACCTCAAATCATTTTTTTTTGAAGGTGCAGCACAAAAAACGCTAAATCAACTATCAATGCTGCTTATTGAATGTCAATACGTGACCCCCCCCCATCCGCACTCTCCCCTAGGCACAGACAATTACCTGCCTGATTGTGAACACGGAGGCGGCGCCTACACAAAGGAGAAATCACATGTATTCAAACGGGGCCTGCTCCTTCAGCATGCAGAATTACGCATCCCGTAATTAATTTGCCATTAAGACCGGATTGATGTCGTCGTCACGATGCAGACAACCAAGCCATAATTGCCTCTGGCGTTGCGTTTCGCAGCTTTGCCTCATTACTGAAACAGATGCTAATTTAGCAGAGCGGCTTCAGGTTGACAGGTGTGTGAAGTAGTTGTGTGTGTGTGTGCGTTTGTAGATCGTTCCGCCGTGTTGGGCTACATGTACAGTAAAGTGTACCGCAGAAAGGGAATACATCATAATATACAGCGGCATCTTCATGACGGGGGTGTTGTCCTTTGGTGGAGCATCTTGTAATCCTAATGAATGGGAGTAATTGGTATGCGAGGAGAAAGGGACTCAATAGCTCTACGAAAACAAACCCATTCTGCTGAATTATTAAGCTGTTTGACAAAATGATTTGCTTTTGGTCCACTTAGTTTTTCCTGTTCTCCAATTCATTAGGGCTAATTGTCACCTCCTATATTTTCTGAAAAGCACTTCATAAAACTCAAACAGACAAAACTGATACTCTGAAAGATGTTTATTCTTTTAACAATAAACCCCGTTATGAATTCAATGTCTTCGAGAGAAACTATACAAACTAAAAAAACGACCCCCCCCCCCCCCAATCAGTTCAGGTCATTCAACACATTTACGTCATTTTATGGAGTGGCCGTTAATATCAACAGCTGCACAGCTGGTGTGATTCACCGCCAGATTTTGTCTGCTGCTGGTGAGTTCAGAGTCCACTTCTCAGGGCTTCCGCCGTCCACCAATATGTCCTCACATCTTCCTCGCCCGTTTTTTGGGCCTTTGGTTGAAGACGGGCGAGGCGGCCATCAAGGAGTCTGGCGAATGCGACGCGTAGCTGGCATCTGACGCCGCACCCCCGGGAGAGGGTGCCATGGCTCCTCCCGACTCGCTCAAGGTGGACATGGGCCCGCCCTCCTCGAACACATCTCCGCCCAAGACGGCGTGGTGGTGATGGTGGTGGTGGTGGTGGCCAGCGCCCTGGCCCTCCTCGACATCCTGCGGCTCCATTTTTACCTGTGGCCACAGTGGGGAGTTGTTGGTCCCACCCCCACCTTATCAGAGAGGAGCACCAATTTAGCAAAAAAATAAATAATCCAGTGCATTTAAAAAGAGTAGTTAGTCAATTAATCAACACTCATACAGTGAGCGGTCTGAATTGTTTTTTTCGACTATAAATCCAGCTTCAGACTACGGTTGGTAAATTAGCCAACTGCAGAATATCTGCATCTATAAAAACGATATAGGTACTGTTTAATCAGGACCATGTACACTCTACACATTTTTGTGAAATCAGCCTCATAATGTAAGCAGCCTTATTACAAGCAGTGCAAGAGAGCTCATTAGGAAGCTGCCAAGTGGTATTAAGAAGGCTGGGGGCGCCTCCTCATCAGTGCCAATCGGTACCTCCGGGGCCTGAGAAATGAAGCCACCATGAAAGTGCCAAAATACTGCAGTACCTGGAATGGCCACTTGAAGCTGGTTTCAAAAGTGAGTCAATCCCTATAGACCCCCTTGTCAAAACGTTTACAGCCTGGTGCAACAAAAAACTTTTTGATCTCTAAAGTTAATATACCCATTCATGACAACTGTATGGCGGAGGTGAATCTTTATACGAGTCACCCGTTGAAATTATATTACGGCTTAAAGTTATGCATGATTTAAAGATGTGGCCCCTTTGAGGGACAGGTTTGCAGTATGCACATTTTGATTAAAACCTTTTTTTTGTTTGCCAAACATAGTATCCCATTAAACTACAGCTGCACCTTGCCAACCAATGTAGCTAGCTAGCGCTAGCTGGTCGCTTAGCGTTTGTTATGCTAGCGGTACTTGGCCCGCTGGGCCTCGCTCTTCCACGACTACACACTCTTGTCCAAATACGGTCAATCCTGGCTCCGAAAACCAAGATGGCGAAGGCCAAAATGTCAATCTCGAGGCTTCGAAGCGGCAGTTTTCAAACCGACCGGTGACGTTTGTAAAGAAAGTCTATGGTCTCACCTGAGGCGCGAGGAGAATGGTCACCATCCAGACCCGAAGCCAGCCTCTCACCGTGGGCCCCGAGGACCCCCATGGGCAGAGCTTGGTCCCCAGAGGCCAAGTCAGCCTCAGGCTCCTCGCTAACGGGGAAGGAGATATCACTCATGGGCTCCTCCTTGATCCTTGGGGGCTTGGAGTCCTCCAGAGCCTTCTCTGGGTTCACCAGTCGTTCATATTCCTCCGACAGATCTTTGCTCATCTGGAGGAGGAAAATCTTATATTCGTCCAATTTCACTGGTGAAAGCTCGTAGATAAAAGACATGCAACAGCTGAGCCTACATCATCTAGTATTTGAATTCATCAATATGAAACATGATCCAACACGTTGTGAAAACTGTATTCGGTGATTTGCCAAAAGTTAATAAACACAAAGAATCAGCTCTACTTTCTGCTCTCAGAGCTCATCGGTTGTAAGTCTTTAGAAGTCACGTTGGCACCGGAGACAGTGAATCTCTCAGTTTGTATTCTGTCTCACTTCCAAAGCAGCTTGCACACAAGTTGCCGTACGGCCCATTGTTCTTACTCGTACAAAGTTCTTTATGCTTTCTGAGATGACTCAGCATTGTTGTGGCGAAGCCCTGGCAGCTTACACCACCTTTACAAACATCTTTTCAGCACTGTGCCAAACAGAATTATTTTCAATATCATTTCATCTGCGGACTGTTTCTCCAATTAATTGTTTAGTCTACAAAATGTCCATAGTTTTTCACAGCCTATAATGACATGTCCTAGTGTTTTCCCCGAGGACGTTGGTTAGTGGCGGTGATCTATACTTCAGCTGAGGTGGGACATCCCCACTATGAAATGCTGCCAAGAACCCTTTCTTCAAATGTCTTGTATGTGCATCCCAAAGTCCCAAATCCCCCAAATATTCAATTTACAATCAAAATAAGTGAGAAAAGTAGCAAATCCTCACATTGAAGAAGCTGGAACAAGAAAATGTTTTTTGCATAACAACAATTAATTATTAAACTTGCTGAGGATTAATTTTCTGTAAATGGAATATTTGTTCACTGCATAGTAATATGCTTTGTGATGCATTGCAACTTTCAGATAATTGCAAAAGGAAATACCATAAATAAATGTGTGCGCACATAAAATCCTTTGTCGTGGTATATGTCATTTTATATCTTATATCTATATTTACTGACATATGACACATTTTCTGGAAGATCAAATGACATAAATTGGCAGGAATATCTGGTTTTAGCCAATCCACCTGACACCTCGTCACATTTATGCATAAAGAACAGTGCTGCTCATTGGTTTGCAACATTGGCCACAATGACATAATACAACCACACATATTAAAAAAAGATTAGCACTGTATAAAAAGTGAGCCAAGATCATGGATGGTTAACGTATTCATATCGTCTTACAGGGTAGATTGTCAAATGGCACAACCCATTAACGGTTATGACCCATTCCCAACCTCACCTGCAGCATGTAGCTGTGATAGTCCTTGATCCGCACTTGCCAGAAGCGCTGCAGGGCCAGCACGCTGCCAATGCCCACCTCGTGGAACACTTGCTCCACCACGTCTGGGAAGGAACTCGCTCCTAGCCGAGCCTCGCGGTCCACCGCCACGCGCAGCATGCGAGAGAGGCGCAGGTAATGCTCATTAACGAGGTCGGTCAGGGTCTCCAGCACGCTCTCCTGGGCCGACTCGAAGCCAGCGTGGGCCAAGATGGTGGCCACAGACTGGTAGAGGAGCGGCCTGCAGGAGGGCCAACTCAGCTCCGTGACGGGCTCGCCTTTACCCCTTATAATGGAAAGAGCCAGAAGAGATGAATGATGACTGGTTGATAAATTGTCTGAGATCTTATGTGTGAAATGCAATATTTATCTTGGCTCAGCCACACAGTCGGTCAGATTAACTCACTTATAGAAGTCACTCTCAGGGTCACTGTGGCGGAGCAGGAAGGGCTGCCGCGGGGCTTTGCTGTCCACGGGTAGCAAGTCATCTGGCATAACAGGTGGGGTGGGAGGACGCAGAGGCAGGTTGGCATCAGCCTCCTCTAGCTTGCTGCCACCCTCAGAGGACGCCGAGCTCTGACCCTGAGCCGCCGACAGGAGACCACGGAGGCGACGGGCATGCTGACACAGCTGCACTGTGTGGATGGTGAGGCTGCAGGGCTCCGAGGGGATGTCCAACATGGTGGTGGGCCGCGGGCGCTGGGCCGAGGGCTGGTGCAGGGGAGGGTCCTGCATTTCCACCGAGCGGAACTCGCGCTGGAGCAAGTCAAAGGAGCTGCGACTGGGAGGAGCCCCCGCCGGCCCAGGGATCTCGCCCCAGTAACGCATCATGGTGGGTGATCAAAGCCGGAAAGACACGGGCCGGATTCAAACTCGGATTCAATCTGGGATTTGGAAAGGTGGAGAGGAAGTAGGAGTGACCATCACAATCAAGGATGAAGTTGGTAAAAACAACATCACATTATTAATAAGAACAAAATGGAAAACTATAAATTTGACACCACCTTCAATCAACTTAAAATAAGATTACATCTCTGTTTGGCTTTTCAAAATAGCTTAAATGTTGATGTTTTTGCTGATTCAGAGTGGCAACTAAGTTAAACTTTAACTGCCATGGGACGATCACGCTAAATATAACTCAAAAGCTGCGGAATGAATAACTGATTGTATGGAGGCAAACGTGCACAACTCTGTTTTAAGTCCGGTTACAACAATGTACTTATCTTCTGATTATATAGACACATCTGACCAATCACAAAAAAAAAGCAATTATAGCCATGCCTTTATGATAAAAAAGACACTATGAATAGCAGGTAACGGTGATGTAATGTTAACGTTAATGCTGAAAAAAAGGTATCGGAAAACGCAATTAAGTGGACTTAATGTATGCCGTATACAAAAGTAAATTGCATTGATTAACTGAAGCTCTGAAGTTGAGGTTTAACACGTATGTTTGTTTGCCGAAAATCAAGACAACAACTTATGGCAGGTGTCTGCCTGGAGTTTGGCACAGCATGAGCATCCAAGAGAGAAAACAACAAACAACTCATTCATGGAGGAGCAACGACGAAGCTACGAAACAGCTATTAGCTAAGTACGTAACATATTTGTTTAGCTAGTTAAATTATATAAAAACTTAAAACGCAACAACTACTCACATTGCACAGGGATGGATAAAGCGTCTGCTAACATATGAAACCAATATCCCTTGTATGTTTGAAGGAAGTTGCACCGGAACTAAGCATTTTCGTCCGTCTTGCAAATAAACTCGGCTGAACACAAAACAAGGTATTTAGTTCCGCAACAAACCATTTATTTTGACTTGTATAAAATACGAATTTCATCAAAATGCCGCTTACCCGTGTTTTAAAATTATTTTTCGACTCCAATTTTTAGGTGAATTAATTCTCAATTGGCGGATTTATAGAGGCTTAGAAAACCCGGGCAAAATTCACAGTCGCACCAAATAAACATGGACGCCTCCCCGCTGTCAGACCTGTGTGTGAATAATTCGGATGGAAAAATGAACTCTGCAATGGAAAAGGACGAGCGCTCGGCCACAGAGAACGAAGGCGAACACGAAACGAGAGCCGACCAAGAAACGAAGGACACTTTTAAAAAACCGGCCCCTTTCGCGGCGCCTTCCCTCGCCAGCAAACGCAGTAACGTCGCTGCTCCGTCCAAATCAACAGCGGCCGAGGCAAAACGTGTGAAGGAAAGTAACAAAGCCGAGGCTGTAGACGCCATTAGTGAGGGTTCTTCGGGTATTGTAACTGAAAACAGAACCACGGAAACGGGCCAAGAAGAGGACGAGAACCGCGGTAACGTGAAAGACAAGACTGTGGCTCCTGTCAAAACCAAGCTCGAAGCTAAACCCATAGTGCTTCCTGCTAAAGGGCCCCCAGTTGGTACGTTCCCCCCTATCCCATACACAGAGCCGTCCTGGGGCGGCAATGCTCCGGATGTCCCCTATGCTCTGGAAATCCTTAAAAACGGCACCATAGTGGACACGGTACCCCTCACGCTGAAAAGCTACTTCGTAGTTGGACGTTTACCGGTGTGTGACGTCTCTCTGGAGCATCCCTCCATCTCCAGGTACCATGCCATAGTTCAGTACCGCCGACAGGCCGGAGAGGGAGAGTCCGTCGGGGAGGAGAGAGGGTTTTACCTCCACGACCTGGGCAGCACGCACGGTACTGTGGTGAACAAGAACAAGGTTCCCCCAAAGACCTACATCCGGCTCCGCGTGGGACATGTCTTAAAGTTCGGTGGGAGCACGAGGCTTTTTATCCTGCAGGTAAATCCTGACGGATTATACACCTCCACTTATACACTGACATGAATAGACAACATAGACAGCTTTGGGATGGGTCACTTTAGTCTCCACTCCAGTCAAGGGCCGGTTATCCAATTCTTTAACCTTGGAGCTCATATAATAACATTCACTAGTTCTATTTAGGACTGTGATTCATCATTTTATTTGTTATTGTTTTACTACATACACAAACGGGGAAAAAAATAAACATACCAAAATAAGGGAATACAAAAACCCTCAGATCAAATATCTTTATTATGCAGCCCAGACTATTCTCATAATTGATTCTATTAACCCTAAACTAAACCTGCCGTAGCTTCTTACGGGTCTCAAACAAGCGTTCAAGCCTTCAAAAAACATGCTGAATATATTTTTCATCAAGTAAGCTCACAGACAAATCGGAGAGATCCTGCATCTGCGACAGAAGCAGAAAGATTAGTTCAAACGCTGATGTCAACAGACAGAAAATCACTCCTCAGCAAAACAATCATTTATCAAGCAAATGCTAAACATTTTTATACTTCCAGCTTCCCAACAATGGCTAACTGCTGATTGGCTTTCTCTTTGTTTTAAACTGGATGTTTTTAGATTCGTACAAAACGAGCCATTGGAGGATATATATGTTAGTGTAGATCTGTGAATCTTGTGCCAAGCAGAAATTTAGCAACCACAACTTTATTCAACAGCAAAAGAATATATTTGAGAACTATTTTGATCATCCTTTTTTATTAAGTAGAAATGACAGTCAATTGCTGGTTCCAGTTTTGTATCATTGTTGATTGAAAGTATTTCATTTTGGACAAGAAATCTGTAGATGCTGCATTGTGGGCATTTCTGACTTATGTATTTAATAGACTGCACCAGTGTTTGTTGTTTTTAAATGGGTAGGTAGCCCCCCCCTAGTGGAGCACCGAGCCATTGCACAAGAAGGTGGAGTGAAACTAAAGTTGAAGAGACCTTTTTTGTAATGAATATCATTAATCATTAGCCACTACTAGCATAACACATTCAAATCCCACTGGAATCTCAGTGGTGCGTTGCACTGTGGGTAATGTAGGCGGCAGATTTTTGACAAGGAAGCTGTGTTTTCCTCCTCCCACAGGGTCCAGAGTTTGATGAAGAAGAGGAGTCTGAGCTAACAGTGACGGAGCTGAGGGAGAAAACCCGAAAACAGAAGACAGAGCTGGAGAAGAGGATGATGGGAGACGGTTCTGATGATGATGACGACGGCGATGATGGTGGGGAGAAGGAGGGAGACAGGCAAGGCGAGAGCAGCAAGGGCCAGAGCAAACTGTCAACCGAAGACTCCGGCTGCTCGTGGGGAATGGGTGAGCTTTTCCCGCCTGTCGTTGGATCATGCCACTGTATGCCACTCTCGGCGAGTAACTAAAGTAGCACGGTAATCCCTTTTTCTCCTTTCCTTTTTAATTCCACCTGTCTCCATTTACCGTTTACCAACCCCGCAGACCAGGAGGCCATTCCGGAGGAGGACGAGAACGAGGAAAACCCTTTTTCAACAGAGTTCCAGGAGGACCAGGAAGCCGCCTACCTGAAAGACCCAAAGAAGGCTTTGCAGGGCTTCTACGACAGGGAAGGTGAGAAGACGTCCTGTTAATCCACAGACGTGCGCTTTCCTCTTGTTTTTTTATAGTTCTTGTGTTTCTTGAATTTCTCGACTTCGGCATCCTGTCATTTTAGGGGAGGAGCTTGAGTTTGAGTACGAAGACCAAAGCCACGGCACCTGGCTGTGCAGGATAAAGTGAGTGACGTGAAAACCCCCAAATCTACGATTGTGCAGTTTAAAAAGCGTTGCCGTCAGAATGCTTGTAAAGTGGGTGTAGTATCACACAGTTCACGTTTCTGTCAGGCTTCCGGTGGACGATGCCGTGGGCCGGCAGCTGGTCGCCGAGGCAACCCACACAGGGAAGAAGAAAGATGCAGCCATCCAGTGCTGCCTGGAGGCATGTCGAATGCTGGAAGCCAGAGGGCTCCTCCGCCAGGAAGCAGGTGCGAAGCCGAAGTATGGACCACCATCTGGAGAGGTTCTGGCTTGTACTTATCCCTGTTTAACTTCCTATGCCTAGTGTCCCGTAAGCGCAAGAAGAAGAACTGGGAAGACGAGGACTATTACGACAGCGATGACGACACCTTCCTGGATCGAACCGGCACCGTGGAGAAGAAGAGGCAGGAGAGAATGAAGAAGGCGGGAAAGGTCGATGAGCGGCCCGAGACCTATGAGTCGCTGGTAAAAAAAATATGACTCGGGAATATTACAATATTCTGCTGCATGTCGCATGCTCACACTGACATGCTGATGTGGAGCAGGTGTAATGTTTCACCATCGTAATTTAGCGTGTTAGCAATGCTAACATTTGCAAATTGGCATGCAACACAATATGCCAAAAACTGATGATAGAAATGTAAGATGTTCTTACATTTCTATGATAGATTTTCTATAATGTAAGGTGTAAACTGCACGACTACTGCGATGCTCAGCACGTTGTTTGTTTCCGTGATAACACTCATGCATTTGATCTTCATGTAGGTGGCCAAACTATCAAAGGTGGAGACGGAGCTGGCAGAGGCTCAGAAGAAACTCAGCGGCGGTAGGGGAGGTGAGTCATGATGGGCTGGGTCCACTGTTCACTGTGGACGGATGCTACGATACCAACAGCTGCTCGTTGTTTTAATCTTGTGTTCTCATCTCCTCCTCTCAAGACTCCTCCGGCTCCTCGGCCGATGACCCGCTAGATGTCTTCATGACCGCAGTGCAAAGCGAGGCGGCGATGGACGCCGTGGAGCGCAGGAAGCTTCACGTGCACGTGGCCAACCTGCGCAAGGACGCGCAGAGGCTGCGCAAGCTGGTGGAGCTCACGCGGCCCGCCCGGATGCCTTCGCTGCTGCCGAGGTCAGACACACTCTCATACTGCTGAGAATATAATGGCAAATACAAACACATTTTTTCCTTTCAGATTAAGTTAAGGACAAGCACGGGAATGTGTTTTACAGAGACGAAGCACAACTCTCCATACTCTGTAAACCACGCCCACCGGAGGGGGAAAACAACCCACGGGTTGAAATGCTAACAACAATGCCTGTAGCTAGCTAAAAGCATCAGATGTCAGCATTGTTGGAGATTATTTCAGCACGCTACGTCTACCGGGGGGGGGACTAAAAACAATGACGGGACAAGTTAGCTGTTAGCAAGCTACTGTAGTTAACAAACATAACACTGCGTCGCTCTCCGAACACAAGTTGCACAATGTCAAAATGCTCTAGATTAACTTCCAGAAATATAGTGTCAGTTCTCCCATTCTTCCTGCTGATGCCTCGCATCTTATCGCCTGTGTCCTTAGTCTTCGAGGTTGGTCAGCTCATTAAAACCTAGTTGTTTTTAGCCTGTTGGTCGTGCATCCCACCTTCTCACAACACAGTCAATGGAGAGCCACATATTGTTTTTCCCCTCCACTGTGGGCGGAACTTAATTGAGCTCTGTCTCTGTTGCTTCTTTTAAGCATTCTCTGGAGTGTGAGAAGTTCATGAAAAAGTATTTGATTCCAATCTATACCAGGCAGCATTGAAATACTTGAAAGCTTTTTTGATGTGTGTTGGTGTGACAGTGGTAGCTCAGAGGCAGAGAAGCCCAAAAAGACCTTACCGCTGTTTGGAGCCATGAAGGGGGGAAGCAAATTCAAACTGAAGACTGGTACCATCGGGGTAGGTGGTGTTCTTCATGTTTCATAACCCGGTCTAATCATCTGCCTCTCTTTTTCCTTCTTTTGCTCAGCCTATTTCCTCCATTGATGTTTTTCCTCTCTCTTGTAGAAGTTGCCTCTGAAGCGGCCCAACTTGCCCGCAGAGCTCTTCAACATGAAAGAACTTCCACCCAGTGGAGAAGAGGAGGAGGAGGAGGAGGAGGCAGCAGCAGAGGAAGATGAGGATGACGATAAAGAGTGTGCAACTATTCCTGAGACGGACTCTGAGGAGTCCGGTGCATCGATGTCTCTAGAGAGCACTCGGTCAGGGCAGCAGAGACGGCAACCAGCACGGTCACAAGAGCTAAAAGGTATAAAAATGATAAATAAGAATTGAAAAGATAAGTTTTACAATGCATCTCTTCTGCCACTGGGTGGCAGTAGATCTGTAATATATACACAAAAGCGTAGTTTATTTCTCATCATATTTAGGCAGTTATATAAAGAAAAGTGAAATGTGTAACCCATGCAAACTTATGAATGGAATGTTGTAGATTAATACATATCCTAATAATTACACTTTTTGTTTGTTTGTGTGACTTCAAATCAGAGCAAAGCCACAAACGGAGGGCAGGCGAGGAGTCTGCTGAAGCAGCGGAGCAAGACGTGGCCTCGTCGAGTCCAGGTGGCTCCTGCGCTTTTACCGTTTCCATTTTAATCTGTGCCAACTCCAGTGTTGGTTGCCGTGCGTCAGCGTGGTATCCACGCACCATCTCTAATGAGATATATACCCCTACGTCTCCACAGAGTCCAAAGCAGGAGGAGACGGAGGGTCAGCAGCACAGCCCAGCCCCAGAAAGAATGTGAAGAAGAAAGTGATAGGCCCCAGCAGGGTAGGCTCTCTCTCTCTCTCTCTCTCTCTCACTCTCACTCTCACTCTCTCACACACACACACACACACACACACACACCTTTCGTGCAGAAAAGCGTGCCGTCAATTGAATTCTCCTCATGATTGGTCTCCACAGCCACCACGGCAGCCCTCGGGAGAGTATCCAGAGGACGACCCTGACTATTGCATCTGGGTGCCTCCTACAGGTAAAACCACCTGAGTGATCCGACTGTTTGCACGAGACTTGTTGACCAATCGATCGGGTCCCTAGGTCAGTCAATCGGCATGACCGTAACCTCATTGCTCTTTGTCCCGACAAGAGCGACGCAAGTTCACCAAACCTGGTGAATAAGAATTCAAGATATGCAGACACAGGCTTCTAGGTCTGTAACTTGACAAAACACTTGTTGACACTCACACGCTTGTGTTCCTCGTCCACTGTGGACAGGAATGAAGGACACGGTGAGAGGAAGTAGGACAGGCTTTCATGGTCCACTCGTGCAGCTGAAATTGCAGCGACGGTTTTCATTGTTTGCTGAGGAATGCAGATCAAAGTCACTTAAATAATGATAAGATCAGCTGGAAGGAAAATAAACTTTGAAACAGCTGCCAAACTGAGCTTGGATTCAAGGTTCAGAGCTAATCGCGCTACGCAGTTTTATTTTTAGGATTTGTGATCAGTTTTGGTGATTGCATACGAGTCAGCAGTAACTTTACTGTGTGAATTTGCTCTTGTGGGACCATGTACCATGAATAGATGTGTAAATGTGAATCCTTTTGGATTTTCAACTCTTATCTTTGTCATTCACTCACAGATCAGACTGGAGATGGACGCACACACCTGAACGACAAGTACGGCTACTGAGAGAAAACAGAGAGAGCGAGAGAGGTCGTGTCTCCACTCCACCAGCTTTTATACCGTGGATAACACCTGCATCACAACGCCTCCTTAGCTCTGACCATGAAGCCTCTCTGCCCATCCCAGTCCCTATGTGTGGTTCAGCTTTGAAAAAAGCCTGCAACACAGACCACATATAATAGCGCTGCACCTTTCATTATCGTTTCTTTCGGGGGTGTACTTCCCTTCTCAGACTGCGATAAACAAAAAGAACAGCGTTCTAATTCACATTAAACTGGCAAGCTCGGGGAGCAGACACTGGGCAGTCAGCCCACTGGCACTTTCCAACCATGACAACAGCAATAGAGATGGGCTGCACTTAAATTATTTGTCCTAAAAATACATCTTTTTTTTTTTTTTTTTTTATAAATTCTATATCATCCAAGCGAAAATGGGAAAGGGACAGAGCAGGAGAGGTAACTGATCTGAATTCAGCTTTCTGCTCTCTGGCTGCTCCTCCTGCAGTTACATCCGTATCCCTCCCCTTGTTAGAGAGAGAGAGAGAGAGAGAGAGAGAGAGAGAGAGAGAGAGAGAGAGAGAGAGAGAGAGAGAGAGAGAGAGACTTTTCTGACCATCTGGACGGCTTACTGGATGAAACGCAAGCTGATAATGACTCAAGCTAAGTGGAGTGTGTGTCTACACACACACACACGTAGCCCAACCTTCTCAAAGTTCTCTTTTTAACAAGATTGTCTTCATCAGTGAGTCAGCTATTGGGGCGTTTGCCTAGAGCAGGATTCCCACTCAGTGCCGCTTCTGTTTGGTTTACCACCACACTCTCCACCCTCTCTCCTGTCGGGATGGTGAAGAAACTGTATTTTGTTATACAAGTGTAAAATAAAGAAATTGTCTGCACAAAACCTGTGAGTTACACTTTAGTGCTCTCTACTACATTTGGCAGCCAGCCTTCCTCTCTTGGGGTTCCAGTTTTGACGTCAGACTTTTCGCACACACAAACAAACACACCTACCTCAGGGTATGATCCTGCTGCGTTGGCTGCAGATCTTTGCCGTGATGTTCCAAACAGACGAGAGGTGTCCTCTGTCGGATCCTTCTCATACGCACTGAAGATGCTAATTCAGAGTCGAGTGTTGACAAGTCTGCGGCTCAGTGTGTCCAGTCACTTTGATAAAAGGCTAGTGACATACATACATGGTAAACTTAGCTTCAAGGTAAGTATTTTGAAAAAAACAATAGAAACTGTCTTTGTGGGGTCAACCACGCCATTGGCAAAGACAAGTATTTTGATGACGGTGGTGGAGAGTGCCATTTAAACATATCTGTCCCTTCGCCATAATATGTATTGTATCTTCATCGGAATCAAAAATCTCCTAAACAAGAGGCCACAGGGCATTTATTGATTCATTTTGTGCAACAATGGACCACAACATGTCACAATGTTACATTCACTTCGGCGGAATCTTAGTTACAGTGGTGACATAGACCCGCTTTACACCGTGCGTTGAAATGCGTTTTTGTATCTAGGTATGATTTCACTTTGACACCGGCTAGTAACACGTGTCTGAAAGGGGCTGAGAGGATCCGCGTGTTGCATAAGGGATGGGAGGATGTCTGGCCATGCACTATCCCATTGCAGTGGGATAGTGCACCGAGCACTATCCCACTGCAATCGGATCAGGCCAAAACGCATTTTTCAAACAAGGCGTAAAGGGGGTCGTTGCGTTTATCGTACTGGTCGGCTCATTTCAGGAGCCAAGAACTCGAGTTTCATTCGATACAACAGGAATGTGATTTCAAGGCATTAAGGGATCTTTAGAAAAACACTGGGATGTCTTGGATACACCAGTGTGGTCCTCTTCTACCTAGAATAGTAATGAGGTACAATATTGGACAATAAATGGCACACTACAAATAGGCTATGGGTAACAAAGCACTGGTTACACTTGCCAAATGTGCGGCGAACTATTCTTGTGCGTCCTCGCCTCCGCATACTTTCTCTTTCTGCACAAACAGTGGAATTAATGCAAGGAGAAGAGGATACAAGCACGTAACTGACCTGGACTAAAAGTGACAAGTTCATTTAGAAAGCGTACATCGTCAAGGTCAAAGGTCGGCTACACACGTCATAAGTGTTTCATCGTAGCTCGTTGTGACCTGCATATTCAATAACACAAGTAAGAAGCATTTTCAGACATACGAATGTGGCCACTGTCTATGTTTGTCTCAACAATAACAAGATATCCGACGACTCACGTCGCCATGTTTAGTACATGAAGTTACTAAGAACCTTACAAGATGTCCAGTAATCACATCAAAGAGGAAACCTCGGAACCGGTTGATTGTCTTGCATGCATTATTTCCCTCGAATGTTGATTAACCCAGAACCAATTTCAGGTTTCAAAAGGCTTCACCTCGTCCCTTTGTACCGCCTTTTGACCTGCAGTCCATGTTTGTTTCTGGATCGTCCGATCATAAGATCTTTTTCAGAGACATTCGCAATACCTGCAGCATCCTTAGAAATGTTGTGTTTAGGCCCATTCTTATTCTCCGAATGTTCCCGTTGATTTCATGGGGGAGAACGATGATCAAAAGTGACAGCTTTGTTTTACAGGGGGGATTACCTGAGTGTGCAATAGTTTGACCGTCGAAAAAAAGTCTTTTCTGGCGGTCGGTTTCATAAACAGTCGCTCCTCGGACTCGCCGCAGAAGCCACCAAAAAAAAAAGCAGCTGTCTAGGAATGGAGAGAGAAGGGGAGGGGAGAGGATCATCTGGTGGTGGGTGAACTTCCTTACGAGCAGGGAGGATCCTCAGACGGGGGCACCGCGCTCAAGGAGCGGAATGCGAAGATGGAGGGGTCGTAGGTGTACCTGGGTGGAGGACGACTGCCTGTCAGACTCTGTGGACAGAGAGAGAGACAAGTGATCAAGGTAAGTAACAGACCAGTTAGAAGCAGGTGTTTGGAAATGGTGTGGATGACCTGCTGTCCTTCAGGTATGATATTGTTAGTCTGTTACAGTCAGTTCATGTCAACAGTAGTGATGTGTACGGATTCCCCCTATCGATTGGGCACGAATGTGAACCGCAGATTACCGACACAGTTTAACGTTAACCATCACAGTGTGAAATAAAGTTTGACTGATGATCATTATCCGCCAATGTTCAGTGAAATATGTGATCAGGACATCATTCGTTCTTTTCTAGTCTCTGATAATGTTACTTTGTAAACAACCAATCTGTGTTTACAAGAGCTGGTAATGTTAGCAGCACCGCTAACAGCCAACGAATGTTCTTTTCAGTTACATTAAGATGCGTTCAGGCTCTGCTCAGTGAAAATGAGTATTGGGCGAAGGTAAATTATAACATCACATGTGATCTTGTAAATGTAGTGTTGGTGAGAAACCTGAATAAATCCAGTTGTTTGAAGGAGATGTTTTCACGGCAACATAGATAGATATTAGGGATGAATTATGACCTGTTTACACTATCTCTAAACAGATTATAATACATCATAAAAACTACTAATGACAAGATTTGTTTTAATCAATACAATTGCAATCTTTAATTTCCTAATCATTTGAATTGTGTGTTTTTATGAAAAAAAAAAAAAGACAAAACTTTAACTTTTAACTTAGTAAAAGGATAACATTTTGATTTGTTGATGGTTCACACTGACTTCAGAGTGGTTGAAAGGATGTTTGGGACGGTGGCAAAAAAGCCTGTATCCTTGTAGACCAGCTGCTATAATCAAACAACAAAGAGATCTGTATCTGCCAATATGGATCATCAATGATCACCAATTACTTTCGACGGCAAAAAAAACGTGATCAGGGATCTCTAAAAGTTGTGTTGGCTCCCTTTTTTCTTTGTGCTGATCCAATCCGTGACTCTGATCCAAACAGGGACTTTTATTAGAGATCCGCTCCTGTGATCACATCACCCCTGTTCTCCAGAATCTCCACTGGCTCCCCGTCCCACAACGGATCCAATACAAAGTCCTTCTCCTCACTCATAAAGCCCTCCATAATCAGGCCCCCTCCTACCTCACCGACTTGCTTCACCACCACACTCCATCCCGTCGGCTACTCTGATACCAACCTCCTATCTCTTCCACTCGGGACCAGACATGGGGCGACAGAGCCTTCTCCATAGCTGCCCCCTCCCTCTGGAACTCTCTCCCCAAACACATCCCAGACTGCACCGATCTTTCCATGTTCAAATCACAAATCAAAACTCACCTTTTCAGAACTGCTTTCATAAAATCATAAAAAACTATACACTAAAATCATAGAACACACAACATCGTGTGTTCTATGATTTTAGTGTATAGTTTTTTATGATTATTTTAATGTTTGTAAAGTGTCTAACAATTTTGAAAATCGCTCTATAAATAAAACGTATTATTATTATTTTATGATCCGTTGCACCACTAGTCAACATTCATTCATTTTTCTTTTTTGCAGCAGAAACGTGTGGCCGTGTCACGAGACCATGAGAAAAGGGAAAACCAAACATGAACATTTTCATGCCGACTTGTTTTTTTACATCCGCCCTGCGAATAACATAAAGCGCTTTTCCACTCACAGAGCCAGCCCCCCTCCTCTGAGCAGAACCTCGCTTCTCGTGGCTCTACAAGTCCTCTGTCTAAAATTAGCCCCGGTCAGTTGTCTTTTTTTCCCTCCAGGAAACGGCAGGAAATGACTTTGTTGGATTTGGCAGTGAGGCAGCACTTTCTCCAGTGGGGGGACTGATGCTTGTGAGAAGGTGGACTAAGGAGGATTGGGAACTTGGGACATATTCACTTTAATTAGGACCATTGGGGGGGGGGTATATTATCATTGTCAAACATTACCAAAGACCTCTCTGAGAAGTGAGACATCCCTGGAGCTGACTGATTCTGTTCTGATGTCGAGTGAGTGCCCACTGCTAGTGAAAAAGTACTCCTCAGCATATGAAATGAGGCCCCGTGAGCGGTGCATGCGAGGATACAGGTGTTGCTATGACTTCAGCCGACATCTTGAGGGATTCAGCACTGACAACTGAGCAGCAGTAACACGGCAACAATTCCCAATACCACTTAGTGCTCTTTTATCCACCAATTTTAGTATAAACCTGCAAAAATGGAGACGAGGAAAAAACTAATCTTGGCCCAAGAACGAGGTTACAGTAAACTTGATAGATGTGACTATTCGTCCTGTGGTCACATGTGCAGTATGACGGACATTTAAGGCCCAGAGGGGTCAAGCAAAGTACGGGTCCCGAAAGTACGAGGCCATCCTTCTGTACAGGCATCAGAAGCAGCAGTTAGAAAGTTCAGGAAACACACCAGCATTATCTCATTTGTCTGGTTTCACAAAAGTGCCTTTTTGGGATGTTGTGTTGTCATCATTTATGTCCTGTTGGTCATTGATTTAGGCCCCAATCTGCACATTTGAACAGTTTCCACACTGCGTTACCAGCCCTCTGTTAAAGGAACAGTTCAGTTGGATTACTGCATGGGCACTGGCCCAGGGGGGGGGGGGGCCCAAGGGGTCAGGGAAGGGGGCTCGGAACAAGAGCTTCGGTGTGAAGTGCCTGGTATAAACATTTCCTGCTGGAAGGTCAAAGGGCTCAGTCAAAAGAAGGGGTGCCCTGATCATCCTGATCACGCTTGTTGCTCCTGATCCCAGTGAGAGTCCTTTAAAAAGGTGCTGTATTAGATAATAAGAGCATTAATATAGCAGCAAGCAACTATTGTCTTTGTCAAGATATAGTGGAGTGCTGTATACCTGAGCAGAGAATGAAGTCGCTCTCTCTCCCTGTGTGTGTTGTACTACATAGCCAGGCCGGGCGCGCGTGCATGTGAGCATGCCCCCACTGGTTAGCTCACAGCCGCCGCTCTGCACTGCGCTCAATACGGCGGTCACAGCTGATAGCCCATTCTCAGGTAACCACTGTTAGCTCTGTGAGCACTTTTGGCCGTAGTTTGCACTGTTAGCGCTGTTAGCACACAGCAGTCGCCATGTTGAGAGCTGTGTGGAGGCAATAGATATGCTCCCAATCTCGTATTCGGCACCTTTTAAAACTGTCCATCTGCCCAAACTGAGTCTGATCCAATATTTGTTTGTGTAGAAAATAAAATGGATGCTTCCGTTGATGGCTTGCTTTAATATTTCACAAGTGCCCTATGGTATTTTGTATGTTTGTGGTGAGGAGGGTCAGTGTGGCTGTGCTGTGCCGCTAAGCTTTGGTGAGAAGTTGCCTCTCAACATCTCTACCGTGAACAAAATGTCTGCTGGGTAGTTGAGTCCATCCACAGCTTATTCGCTTTTTTGCAAGGTCGTCTTTGGCTAAGCTAACCGACTGCTTGTTGTCGCTTCATCTTTAACACACAGATGTATGAGAGTCGTATTAATCTTCTCAATCAGGTCTCTGCAAAAAAAAGCAAATCACCCAAAATGTCAGACTATTCAACATGTGTTTGTTAAGCTAAGGCCCAAAAAATGCCTTTACATCACATCCAAGCCAAGCGGTTTACTTTAATCAAAAATCGAAGGCGTATGCGGCACATTTTCCTTCAATTTAGTTTCCCCCTCCGCTCTCCCCACCATTTCCCTCACCTCAATCAATCATCTCCTTCTCCTCCGCCCAGACTTTACGGTGGCTGAAATCAGATGCCATCACTCTTGCCTGTTACAGCATGGGAAGCTCTCATCACCCCACTCTGCCATTCACATCCAACCCCTAGAGAGGGGGGGTGGAAGGCCTCGGCAGCAGCAGCAGTGGCGGCCAAAGCTGTGTTTTCCTACTGCTTCCCCGTAAAACACACACACAACCACGACCATCGACCTCCTCAGCGCCTGTAACAACTCCCATGCTTGAGCGCCTTGAAGCCAGGGCCCCATCCAGATCCAGTGTCTCTTCTGGATCCTGGCCAGGAAACCCAGGGTCGACAGATAAAAGAAGGGAAGAGCGAGAGGGAGGTATGGGAGAGAAGGCAGCGGAGGAAGAGATAGAGGGATGGGGTGGAATCACTGTGTGCTCGGTGGCACCAAGTGCAGAGAGTCAACAACACCAGCCTCCAAATGGTTCATTGATCCAAAAACTTGCTGTGTACTCACTTCAAGAAAAATAAAAAAATAAACTCTAGGAACTGGAACATACCCAGTGCCCACAGACGACACTGACAGGGAAAACAACACTACCGACTGCACCGAGCGAGAACGGGAGGATAATGAGCAATATCTCCATGTATCAGCGGAGCTAAACAGATAGCAGCCGGCCAGGCTATAAATGGAAAATGACTTCATCCCTGGAAATACACCACACAGGGAACCGACCACACTCCACCTCCTCTTCAGCTCCGTCTCTCAACGACACTCTCACAAAAGATCAGTTTTTACAATTTTTGTACCGCTCATCCGAACTCGACGTGGAGGATTAGAGCAACCTAGATGCTTGCTACACATTGGTGTATGTGTGTGTACATAAACAAGTGTGTGACAAGGCTCCATTGACACTAACCCACGCAACGTGATAATAACGTCACTTTTCTCACCACACTGCGCATCCTTCTGGAGTACCCAGCTCTGTGCCAAGATGCCCAGGCTTGTCCCTGTCGACTCCTCCAACATGCCTCCCTAAAACCCTCTACAAACAAAATCAACCCAGTTACGGTTGCAGTGGAGGTTGTGTTTGGGGGGGCAAAAAATATATAATTACGGGAAGATCAGTCGGGACACAATCTTGGGTAAATACCTAGCTATTTAGGCGGGTAAATGTGCACTTCTCAGACCACTAATGGGAGAAGTGGAAAGATCTGCTATTTAAAGGGCCGTTGAGATAAAGATATCAAACGAACCTGAAAGAGGAAAAAACGCACATTTTTCTTCTTGTTTCTGTGCCCTAGGTATCACTGCCTGGCACTGTTTGCAAAAAAGGAATCTGACGGTGCTATCAGGGGTTTTTTCCAGACGTCTCAGGTTGTTGCTAGCGGGGCATGGGAACAAACACTGTCGCCAGATGCCGTCCCAGTATGCTGTTGGATGGACATCAAGGTGCTGGCGACGAGACAGGCCGGGCTGTTCACGGGGGCCGGGCAAACCTTGCAACCTTATGACTGCTGTAGGGACACCCTGATCTGGACTGCCTGTTATGGGTCTGTATAGAAGGGAAAAGGCTGTGTGTGTGTAGATTCATATTAATACCACTAGTATGAACAACTTTATGACAGCCATCAACCAACAACAGGGTTTTGAAAGATAAAATGACTTGCCCGAATTCATCACGCTAAAATACTACAAGAGGGTTACTTTTTTTTTTACTGTGGGAAACTCTGTTAAATAGAAACTCACCCGAATCTTTATAGTCCGCGTTTTCCCTCCACAGTTCTTTTTCAGCAGCATTTTCTGTGGAGGACAAGAATGCACAATGACAGCCATGTAAGATGCATACAACAACAACAAAACTTCTGCAGCAGCTTTTATGTACATCCACGACAATCCCAGAACTGTGTAAAACCTGCACACATGTGAACCCAAAGAAGGCACAACATGAGCACAACCGTCTGGATAAAATTATGATATGTGAATGCTGTTTCTAACCAAGCTTATTACTGAAATTCAACCATTTCACAACAGTAATTTGAAGAGAAATCTTTACATTAAAACAGCAAGATCTGAGGCAAAACAAAACTGTGCATCGGCAGTCAATTAACATTAAATCGGGATGACGGAGGATGTGAGGTAAGTCCAGCTGTCTCACTAAACTAAACAGTCAGTCATTGCCGCTTATGTAATATCCTGTCTCCGACTCCCCTCCGTGTCCACGCAGCTCCACTATTCTCAAAAAAAAAGAAAACAGACAGTGGGGGTGGAGGGACCACACAATCATTCGAATTGTCTGGAGTCAGGGAGGTAGCTTCTAAAGGGGGAAGGGAGCACGGGAAAGAATGGAAACACAAGATGATGTGATGTGGGAATGAGCTGGTGTGCACTTGCCCTCATGCTCACCTCCTGTCTCCTCTTATCTTTTTATGTATCAATGACACAACAGTCTGCGCAAGCTGGTTGAACAAGAATTAAAAAGGAAATTTGTACTTTGTATTTAATTCACCCTCTCAAAAAAGGTGTTACAGATCTATTTTTTTATCACTGTATGTGATTAAGTTTGTTTGAGAAATAAAGCAAAAGTTCCAAAAACTGCAGTTCCTCAAATGGCCACTTGAGGCTGGCTCCAAAAGGGAGTCAATCCCCACAGACCGCCATGTTTAAGATGTCCAGCTTTGGAGCTAATAAGCATGTTTAGAGCCTGGTACAGAATAATGGTTTTGGTCTCTAGAGTCGATATCCTCGTTCATGACAACTATACACGTTATCATGAACGAGGAGATATGAAGACCGGTGGATAGGTCCAACAACCAGCGATCTGTCAGTCAGGAGACTGCTGTTGGTTCCCGGTGTGAAACGAGAAGTCAATGTAGATTTATTTGTCACCTAACTTGCGTGACGTAGTTAAATACGGCACTTCCGTGGTTATTTTAAGTCAAACAACAATATTTTCCTAAACCTAACTCGGTAGTTTTTTTTTGCCTAAACTCAACCGAGTAGTTTCCTGTGAAGACGGAAGTTTATTTTGAAAAGACCGTATATGTGTGACGAGCAGAAATTGACTGTGTTGCTGGACTTTCGTAGGGAAACGCACGAAAGATGAGTGACTTTTAGTAATATATCATACGGACCGTTGTCTGAGGATACGTTGCTTTAAAAAGGTGGGGAATTTTTATACAACTCATCCGTTTAAATCATATTAGGATTCAAATTAGACTAAATTAAGGGCGTGGCCATTTTGATTGGGTGCCGTAGCAGGTCGCTAACATGCTAGCTGTCTGTTCTGCTGCGTCACCAGGGCCCGCCTCAGCACCACCTCCTTGCCCATGTGGGTTGTGTCCTAACTGCCGAGATGGTGACGGCCGGAGCCCCCCACTCTGAGCTTTTAAGGAAACTACGGGTGACGTCACGGAGTCTAAGTCCATATCTTACGCAGTCTATGGTTTTGTTCAATCATTAAAAAAAAAAAAAATTATAATCACTTTAAAAAAAAGGAATACACATTTGTATTTAAGTGTTTTAGCTGATTTACTACAAACAATGAAACATTGTTACAATATTTCACCCAATATCAAAATGATCATGTTATAATGTTGTCCTCGCTTTTCATCCTACATGTCCCCCACTCTGACGGCAGCACAATCATTCTGTCCACCCCCACCCCTCACCACCCTCCTCTTAAACGGTGCGCACACACACACACACACACACGGCCAACAAGTCGTGACTTGCCAAGTAGCAACTCTTTTTGGGTGGGTGTTGTGGTAATTCATCAAAAATACAAAGAGTAACTTATCTTTGTCAGTTTGAGGGGGGTTGATTTAATATACAGTATTTTGTCTCAGTGAGGGATGATCATGTTATTTCAAGGATTTATTTAAATAATTTAAATTGCCTTGTTGTGTATGAATCCTGCTTCACATATAAAGCTTTGGCTTACTTTATCTGGGCTCATCCCTGGTGAGAGCTATATAGCATAACCACTGTTTATGTTTCATATGTTGAAGCTTATCACTTTGCTTTGTTTTTTTAATCTATGCTTCTAATTGCGTTGCTACACAACCGTTATCTTAATCTAAAAACATGAAATGCTAAAAAAAAAAAAAAACACTCAGCATGATGTTCAATATGAGAGACAACCCACTGCAAGAAAGTTCTAAGTGTCAGTCTGTTGATTCTCATGAACTGAACTGAAATGAACAGAAACACATTTTTAGTAGGTATTTAAGAATGTACGCACTGGCTGGAAGTAAGGTAAACTAGGTAAAAACTCTGCTATGGTCCCTTGAGCAACAGGTGTGTATTTTTATTATATTTTGTAGAGTTGCACTATTTGTGCGCAGAGGCTAACAAACAATGGCACTGCCACTTCTGAGCAGTTGGACGTGGATTAGCATGGGTGAGGGATTATCAGAGACCAAGAGGAAACAAGCAGCTGACCGTTTAACCCTGATTTTAAGAGAATGATTAGATAAATAAATGTATGACTAAAGGCTGATTTATAGTTGTTAGAAGGAGTTTCTTTGCTCTGCAATTACACCTCCAAAAAGCAATGTGGCGGTGGGGTTTCTATGCCACTGTGTTGCTATTAAGCGTCACAGTTGCTGCGGTCTACATTTCTGGGGAGGTGCACGTCTGTCTGCGCTGATTCAACGCAGCAATATAAAGCGGCCTTGAGGCTCAAGCTAATGTTGGTCACAGCGAGGACTGGTAGGCTTTCAATCACTGGCCTTAGATCGTGCTGGATCAGCACTGTGGGACAAAATCGCAGAATGGAATCAGCGGTAAAACGCGGCATACCATGGAATTTGCCAAAATGTGGTGAGCAATTTCTGCAAGGGTTTTTTCACAGCACCTAAACCGAATGAACAGACAAAAAATGTATGTTGCTATGTTTTGGTTTCATAGAAGGGCACGCTGCTGCTCTCCTCTGCTCTCCTCGATGCGTCAGGCGAAATATCTGACCTGTCGGGGAGCTTACAGCCAATGAGAGCGCAAGATACGTGTTGAGGGGACACTTGGGGGGGGGGGGGGGGGGGGGGGGGGG
>NW_022280066.1:0-23086 GCF_004355925.1 Anarrhichthys ocellatus | reverse complement strand
GGGGGTCTCCTGGTAGTCGTCCAAAAAACGGAGGAATTCGATATTAACAGGTATATTTAGACACAATAGTTTAGAAAAGGATAGTATGTTATGTTTTATTATTGTACTGCAGCACTTCCTCTGATTACAAAACTACTGCAATGTTGTGTCAAAGTCTATTTTTATAATTGAATTCATCCACCACACGATTACACACTTTTTATCCAGACAGAATCTGCTTCAATTGTAAAATGCAGAATTCGGAAAAAGTTATATGAAAAAAAACGGAATTTGGGAAATATATAATGGATTTCATAGGGCCCTAAGTAGGACGGTTTGTCACGGTCATTTGGCTAAAATGGCGATTGTTGTTGGTGGTTATGGTGACAACACACATCAGTGGGGTCTTAAAATGTGTTACTAGTCACAGAACCGAATCAAAAAATGATTTCTCGCCTCATATGAGGTTCCAATAGGACATCATTTAAGTAATGGAAGTCTGTGGTCTAAACAGATTTTTTTTTTTATCCTAGATAATTGTGCACTCCTCCTCTATGTTCCATATAACACAGAATTCCCCTGGTTTTGACACCGTCACACCCCCCCCCCCCCCCCAAGGAACCAGCTCAGTCAGCTCTGATTCTCAGGTTTTAAACTCCAGAACAGCATAAGTGAAAGAAATGATGTGGTCATCGTGTCCAAGTTGAGGCAGACTTCGTGGCTGGAAGTTGTCCAGCTAAAGGGTTAATGGGAGACTGGAGCTGAGTCTGCTAGCTACCTCTGTAGGCCCCCTATTGTATTCCCTGCAGCACCTCCCATTCCACTTGACTGAGTGAGTACAGACACACTCGCACTGTGGCAACACACACACACACACACACACTGATACAGCAACAAACTCTCTGACAGTAGGATCCACACAAGCAGACACAAAAAGACAGGATGATAGACGCGTACCCCAGCCTTTCTCACACACACACACACACACACACACACACACACACACACACACTTCCTCTTTTTTTTTTCTCAGCACCCCCCCTCATCGCTGCCCGCTGTCTCTCATCATCTGTTCTTTCCCTCTAAAAACCCATGGACATATGGACCCCTGAAACCTGCAGTTTCTCTCTGCAAACACACACACACCCTTTCCCACCCATTGGTGTGGGCCAACAAGTCTATTGGATTTGAATGATTAGTGGACCAGCTTCTCCATGACTCATTAGTGGCCGTCGTTTTTCTGTTGTGTATTTAATCCTCTCCTTCTGCCTCCACCCCTTCATCGTTTCTCCTCGCTTGCCAGCCTTTGTGAGAAACCAGGGCGGACATCTGCCTCCGTGCCTCCCTCTCCTTCATCCCTCTCCAGCCAGACCACCGTGGCAGCGCGCGTCCAGCTATCGAAAGGGAAGACTTTGTTCTTGCGTGCACATTTTTGTGTGTGCGTGTGTGTGTGAGTAGCCGGTTAGTAGTAGTATTAGTAGTGCATCATTGTATTGTTGGGCCCAATCCTTGGCCCGACATTAACTGTTTGAGTTAGTGGGGGGATAGACATCTTGCTGCAGTGGCAAGTTAAATATCAAATCACATGTAACAATTGGATTAATATTGTTAATAAATATACTTAAAATATTAGTGAAATAGATGTTTTTTTTGAGAAATGAAAGGGCATCCCGGGCATGCTTTCAAGTATTTGTGGGCAGAAAATGATTTTGGCTAAAAAGAGGACATCACCAAACCACCGTGTCGGGTGGCGTATCATAACGCGTAACAGACGAAAATACAAATTGAGCAACGCAACTTTATTTTGTAGCCTGGTTATGGAGAATTAAGGTGACCTCCCAGCTAAACCCCCCCCCCGAGGAAGAGAAGTGAGCGACAAATAGACTATTAGTCTATATGTTAATATTATATATATTATGTAGTGCTGGGCAACGATTAAAATATTTAATCGCAATTAATCGCATGGATTTTTTGCGATTAATTGCATTGTTATGCGCAAAGTTCAATAATGAATTCAAAAGTAGTGTATTGCGCACTTTTATCTTGAAAGTACTGCTATATGAACAAAAGGGCAACAACATTTGATTTGCAAACACTTGAAACAAATAAGGTTATTTTTAACAGCAGTATTCCCTTTACACAGTAGCAGTTATACAGTTATAATGATTCTGATAATAAATATTCAGCCGGTGTTCACAACTTTATCTTCATGTGTGTAAGAGATGCAATTTAAATATACACCTTGAAAACTGCAAACATATCTACTTCTTTTTTTAATGTTTGTTAAATTCTCAGTAGCGATAACTAAATGATGCTTATGATATATATTACAAACAAAAACACTTTAAAAACTCGACAATATGTATTTTAATATTGTCACTGTTGTAAATTGTTTGATTGCATGATTTACTTTTATTGTGAAGAGCATGAAAACGGAAGTGCTTTTACTTTGAAGAGACAAGAAGTAGAATGGTACTTGTTCTTGACGCTAACAATGTTGATACGTAGAAAACCACATGTCGGGTGCAAGAGCGTGTTTTGTTCACTGTAACACTGCAGTTCAGACAGTAAAGTGTTCCGTTCAAACAAGACGTGTCTTGGTCCTCTCTAGAAGCTCCACTTCACAACAGTCACGTTTGATCCTGTAATGAGATGCTCGCGCGCGCGCGTTTATTTGTGAGACAAGAGTGAACGACGGTGACGGAGTGTAGGAGGGGTTCTGGACCCGGGGGGGGAGAAGGAAGTGACGCCACACGAACACAGCTATTCACTGCTTGCTGCCTGGTTCTTGTGTTAAAAATGTCGCTTAATAATAAATAAATAAAAAACTGCGTTAACGCGCGATAATATAATTGTCGGCGTTAATTAATTAATGCGTTAACGTGATAATAACGCGTTAACTTGCCCAGCAGTAATATTATGTTAATGTTTTGTAATAATTTGACTGCAGACTAAATGTCTTAAGCCAAGCTAGCGGCCCTAAAGAGTTCGATGGAACAAACAACTTAGTGACTATTTGCTTGGAGCCTTCACAATAGTGCAGACAATCATTTCAAAAAAATGGTGCAGAGAATAATAAAGTCAGCAAAAGTCATGGAAATCTGCAGATTACATTGTAAGAAGGTTGAATGGAGGTTGGTGGTAACAAAAAATTGAATAAAAGTCCTGAGGTATCTAACCACAGCTTGGACTACTAACCTGTTGCATTTTCTCCAGATCCAGACTGGGCCTCCCCGGCTCCCCGCCGTAACTGTGCCGATACTTCCTGTAAGGTGCTGACTGGTCAAAGTGGGTCAAAATGATGGGCCGAGCCTGCAGCTGAAAGCGCATGGGGGGTGGCTTGAGGCTACGCGGTGGACTGGAGCTGAAGAGTACGGGGCTCGGGGAGGCGGCCAGGCAGGCGCCCGGCTCCGCTAGTGGCCTGGCGGAGGCGGCGGGTGACCCGCAGCCGCAGAGGTCCCGCACCTCCTCGTCGCTGGAGGCGCTGCTGTGGTGGTCACCGTGGCGCTGGGGAAGCGCCGACACCCACTTCCTGTTGTCGCCGCGGCTGATCCGCTCGAGCTCCTCCTCTGAGGAGTGGCGATCCAGATTGGCATCTAAGAGGAGGCGGAGGCGTCGTAACCGGGCTGGAGAGAGGGGGCCCTGGTTGTGCTGCTGGCTGGTTGCCAAGGGTGTGAGGGCACAGTTTCTCCGTCTCTCTGGAGGAGTTGACGAACAGGAAAATGTCAAAAGAGAAGGTGGAGACGTGGTTGCAAAAAATGCAAATGCCATATTATCTGTTGACTTGAAACATCTGATTATAATGTGTAAGAATCAATAAGCGATGGGGAGGGTCATCGGCTCTTTACAACGAAAATGATTTGGTTGGCGCCTACCTCTGTCAATCTGTGCAAGCTCCTGGTTCTCCCCCTCTGAGTCGTCACTCTCCCCTCCCTCTCCACAGCCATGGTAAGAAATCTGAAATAAATAAAGGATTGCGCTCATTCTGTAGGTCAAATATGCCATATGGTAACGCCTCAAAGATGGAACCCTTGTGGTGAGAGTTCATTCAGAAAAAATCTTTTCTCTTCAGTTCAAATTTGAACTGAAGAGAAAAGATTCTCTTCAATCCTTCAACTGTGAAGGATTTTGAATTTCAGCATCTAACAAACAACGTCAAAATAGTTAAAGAGTAAAACCTTAACCACTGCAATGATTTAATACAAAATAAGGCAAACCAAATCCTAATTCGGAGTTCTGTATCATTTTGCAATTTCCCACTAACCAGCAACACAGACATAACCTATGATGGGCTTCTATATGACAACATTGTCTGCATTGTGGTCAGATCTTTTCTCAAACCAGTTGTTGCGTGGTACTTGCTCTACAGTTGTACTACACACTGTATGGTTGAGTCGCGGTTCTGTCTCAGTCCAGGCTACTTTCTTTCCCCCACAACATGAGCCAGCGTGTCTCTTTAAAATCAAGTTCTACACCAGAAGCAACAATACAGATATCCTGCAGACCGCAGAGCTAAGAGTTAAGTAATTACCACTCCGAGGCCTCGCTGAGCAGCTGCCATCTGTGCTTGTGCACGTGTGTGTGCCTGTGCTTACACACATGCATCCACACAAACATAGTGTCATCCCTTCTACTCTCTGATACACACACACACACACACACACACACACGCTCACTTCCTTTCTTCCTGAAAGAGGGAAAAGGGAGAAAAAGAGCCAGGGCCATAGAGCCCAATAAGGGAAGACTGTGTTCATGTTAAGTGTGACTTTCAGTGTATAATTTCACAGATCAAAAGGCTACATCACATAAAATACATTACTGTGTATTAAAAATGGAAAAACATTTCCTGTCACCACAAACTCCACTTTACTCAGATATGTAGTTTCCTAAAATTCCTACAAAATGGATGCATTTTTCCCATCATAAATATGTAGTTTAATGTAGATAGCTAGCATAGAATGTAGGATTTATGATATGTAAATAGACATGACTTCTCCCATCAGAATAGATACCAAAGAAGGTTAAGCAAAAGTAAAACACTCCAAAAGGTCCCAGTTCCCATACAGTCTTGTGGTCCAGTACACATAGTACTGTTTTATAAATGTTTAAGGTATCAAATAGCACAGTAAGTATATACATGTAGCCTAAATCTTCAGGGTAAGATGTTAAAGATATTTGGATAAGGCCTGAGTGGAGCCTTCTTGCTTTTTGAGGGTACAAGAGCTGTGGGACAGATTCTCAATGAACAGTTCCAGAGCCAGCGTTGAAGTCACACACGCAAAACAAACGTTGGCTCTCGAGGAGTCTCGAGCTAGCGTCACTTCATGAAATCCGTCGGAAAATTACACCGAAGAATAACTGTGGGAAGGAAATGTATTTTGGCAAGCGGCTGGCTCGGGGCTTCAGCTACACCGTGCACTCCAGTGAATCACCGTTTGGCAGCATCCATGGAGCGGCTGAAATCCTGTTCAAA
Source organism: Anarrhichthys ocellatus (assembly GCF_004355925.1). Taxonomy (NCBI): domain Eukaryota; kingdom Metazoa; phylum Chordata; class Actinopteri; order Perciformes; family Anarhichadidae; genus Anarrhichthys; species Anarrhichthys ocellatus. The sequence continues at coordinate 17,634 of NW_022280066.1, read as the reverse complement.
GTTATTGCTGCGGGACACTAAGAATGAAGTGACGCAGGTGGCTCAAAAATTTCATGTCACGTTCACGAGTTTAGTCTGAGACATTTTCCCTCCATGTTTTACCTTTTAAATGCTAGAATAAGCAGCTTTGATTTCTGTGCTTCGTTTGACCTGTGGAGTCTGAAGTCTCTCCACAGAGCAATCATTGTCTGTGCAACTGGAGGCAGACATAAGCTGACAGTAACGAGTGGGCCTTCCTCTCCCCTTAGGGACCGTCTCAGTGGTTGTTGATGGATCAGAGAACAGAAATGTAGCACCCATGTCCCTCACTTGTACGGGACTTTTATTGAGTTTCAAGCTCTGTCACAATATGACCTAATCACCGTGTGTCAGTTATAGGCCTGCACATTGAACCGCGACACACAACTTGCAGTGGCTTCCTTACTACACCGGCACACAGATACACTATTATCACTGTGACACTAACCACCACTTGGATAGCTACTATACAATCTGACAAATGGCTGCTTACGCAAAGCAGGTCGGTGTCAAGTAACGGAACAAAAAACATTAAACCATGCAAATCTCACATGGGAGTGGACCGCAAAGACTGGGCACATGAACAAGTATTTGACCATCTCTCACTCGCAACCATAGACTGTATATATAAGAAGTGGACATAGTCGTTGTGTTGCCACTCATTGGTTTGTGGACTGCCGTTTTGAAGCCTCGCAGTCTTGGATTACGGTCGTCGCCATCTTGGATTTTTGCAACCAGTGAACGGAGGAGACTATAATTGGAATGCGGAGGAGTGACGTAGAGACGCTGTATACGGCTCTGGTAGCGGTAATCATTAGGTAGCCTATTTGACTCTAAATGGACCATAATTTACTAAATGAACATCATGCTGTATTTAAGAAGACTTGAAACTAGAGATTGAGAATATAAACTCATGTTTACAATGTTTACTGAGGTAATAAATCAAGAGAGAGGTTTTCTCATAGACTTCTATACAATCAAACTTATTTTTGCAACCAGAGGAGTCGCCCTCTGATGGCCATTTGAAAGAATACAAATTCAAGACACTTCCACATTGGCTTCACTCTTCAGAACCGGAGGTTGCCGCCTGCTCCCAATACTGTTTAAGACTCTTTGGAGTTATTTTCACAGTGAAAACTTGGGTAGGGTCCTAACATTTGATTCCTCATCATCCGATTTCAGAATGTGAGGAATTGTTCTTACGAATAGCATCTTTAGTGCAATGTGAAAAACTCTGCATGTGTTTACTGAACTCTGAGTTTATTGTTAGACAGTGCGCTACCAAAAGAAAAGGAATGTCACCATTACATTAGCGACTGTATCACCATCATTCTAGCACCAAAATATGGTGTAAAGGGATGTTTCAAAATACATAAAATACACTATTATTGAAAAGTCAATACAACCTAGACCTGCACCTAGCAGCTACACTGACTCACAAGTCAAACAAGTTTAGCAGCTGGATGTAAAATAGCTTTATGTATTTGATGACAATGTACATATATAACTTCTTAATAGGACAAAGATTTGTTAATTAGGTTTCTTGTCACCTCCAGTTGTTAATTTTTACAGCTCCTGTGTTACACTGTGGTTAAGCCTAAATTGCACCACTCCAACCTGGATAGGCTGCCTCACACTATAATCCCCGCTGCTAAGCATCGATACCGCCTTTCCAGAAGTTTTCCCACAGCACTCACTGTTGTAAGCTGGCTCCTCACCCGACTGACGGCACTTCTGCAAAAAGCACAACAGACCCACGCGATGAGGAAGCGCATACGAAGGAGGGAGCACGCGACTTAAAGCGCACAAACTTATCGCGATTGAACATCAAAACCAAGGCTCAATCGGGACCACTCACAGTCGCACCCTTCCCCACACGCTTATTAGTCATTAACATCACATTCACAATGTCAACAAACCGTGGAGCCGGTTCAGTAAGGCTGAACACAAGTGGGAAAATTACATGTGAAAAGCTAAATGAGCCTCTCTGCTGCTTCCACATTAGTGTACTAGAAAACTTTGCATGACAAATATTCAATGTGTGTACAAGGTGATGATTTGGACCGCTACCATCCATGAGAGCAACATGGGCCTGAGCGACAAAAAGAAACGCACCTAAAAAAACAAAAATATTTTCTGAGAAAAATGCACAACCAAATAATCAGATCGTCAAAAATCGAATTTAGATGCACATTTTGTGATCCATAGCCTACTAGAGTCCTACACCAGTGTCTATTAAGACGGTAATTACAGACTGCTATCATTCACAGAGCTGAGGCACATGAGGTGAAGTGAGACTGCTTTTGTGCATGCATGGCAAGGCAGACAAAGAGTTTGTGTGTCAAGAACATCTGAATGAAATCCTTGTCAGTCCCTTGCATCGCTTAGCTGCTTGCTAAGCTGGATCAAAGGCAATGTCACAGTGTACGCACACATATCAGCTTTGCACTGTCCCTCTACACCGTCATGGACACTGTCACACTCCAGTCCCCACCGTCTCATGAAAACATGCCACACAGGGTCCGACGTGGTTCATTTGCCATTTCCCTCACACTCCAAGGGGATCTTCCTCATAGTAGAGTATAAGTAGTCTTGATTAGCATAAGCTCCAAGGATAGGTACTGTAACAGGGCCTATGGGACGTTTAGCCTCTTTTCAACTATCCCAAAATGGTCATTAAGCCCTCAATCACCCGGTGTGCACTGCAGCAGACTTCAAAATCGCCACGGTACGGTGCTCGCAGCCACATGCAGAATACGCGCAATGTAGATTAATGCACGCAAATGAGGAAATCAAAAGTTCTGCCAGGAAACTATTAGCCATGCGTGTTAGCAACATTTACTGAGGTTAGCGGAACAAGACGGCAGGTGTGCAAGTCAGTCGCACTAAAGCAAGCGCCAATGAAACGGCAGAGCCGGCCGACGACCCGGTCACCTACAGCAGCGGTGGAGAGAGAGAGCTGTGTAGAAGACAAGGATGCTGTGTGTCGGCGTCGCTCCATCGCTGCAGGGCATGTGAACGGAAAAACATTGAGCATGCTAACGCATCACGCAGATGTGCTGATCTCTGGAAAGAGGAAAAGGTAGAGCGCTTTTCAGTTTTACAGAGTATTGTGACCTTTTAGGAAAGTGTTTGCTCCGTGACCCCTAAACCCGAGCATGTGAGCTCTGTGTACCGTTACACCCCTATAGTAACATGCATAAAAAGATGCCAGTATAGAAATAGATTTTGCTACTTCTTTGTTAAAAATCATCAAACTACATCCACCAGGAGTAGAGTTCTGCTTCACGAAAACGTGGAGTGAAACAGGGTTCTCACCTGGACCATCAATGTGTTCTGAGGGCAGACACCAACCCAACCTTAGTTCACCGACGCTAACAAGCAGAGCAAACCTGCAAATAATCTAGCAGATGACAAACTACACCTTTCATTTGAGTCTTTTAACCAGATAACAACGCTGGTGGTTCATTTTAAAAAGGGACACGCTACAAACTCCTTTACCCGTCATGAGGAGTATTATTCAGCCACTAAAAACGGTTGCAAAATGACTAGGGATAGTGCAACGGATCCCTAAACTCACTGTTTGGATCGTTTCACGGTTTCAAGTTATGAAACTGATCAGCATAAACAAAAAGGGAGCACAAATTATTTTTCCGCTGATACAGATTGTCAACGAGCCACATTTGCCGATGCAGATCATTTTGTTATAGCAGCTAGTACACAAGCCTCCAGAGAATATGTTTTCGCCAACGTAGTTGGTTCAAATAACTGGATTTAATAAAGTTTCTATCATGATGACTTTGATCCTTTAAGTTTCCTTCGCTCAAAGGTGAGGTGCTGGTTGGTGCTGGCTGACTCAATCCATTAGACTGTGTAAATGCAGCTTCAGGAGCCTCCCAACCCAGTTTTCTTTTAAAGCAGGCACAGTGGCTACTCACAAAGAAGGTCAACTAGCAAAAAAATTCATACATCACAATCATTGCTGTTTCCAGAGGTAATTCCTTATAAATAGTCCGAGTATCAGTCTCAGAGTAACGAGGATCCACTTGAAGAAATCGTATGCACTAGACTGTAAGCAACAGGGCCCAGTCACTACTCACAATCCATTCTCCCCCTCTCACTAACCACTTTCAGCAGACAGAACCTTTTCACTGAGCAGAGCAGCACACAAACAAAAGCAGACAACGGGGATGGCACACTTTCCCCCGTATCCTCCAGCCGAGGCCTTTGAACCGGTGCACTTTTGCACAAAATGGCTGCCATGCGACTATACAGTCGGTTGACACACACACACACACATAATACATACACACACACACACACACACACACACACACACGACATTGTTCCAGACGGAGCAAGTTGGTGACCCATGCGGGATACAATTCAACCCCTTTACTCACCAAAAAGAGGCATTATGCAAATCGAGTGGGCAATAACAATTGCGGCGCACTTACATGGATTCTGTTGTAGGGAAATTGGAGGGTAAAGAAGTAGACAATTATAGCCCTCGACAATGAGGTTTTTTACTGACATTTTTCTAGTCTTTGCAAGTCTACTCATCTAAATAAGCTTACCTTGCTACCTGCTTGCCCACCACACACACAGAGCTATTTCCAGCTTTCTCTTTGTAGATGAGGAACCTGGACTAGTTTCCCAGGTATCCTCTCTCTCGCACGCACACGAGAAGTCTGGAAAATGAGTGTGGCGTGATTTACTCCCTGCAGATGACACTACAGTGTCAATGTCAGAGTCAATGAGTCAATGATCTGTGAGTGGGATAGTTTGTTTGACACGCCGCATGTTTGCTGGCGTGTTTGGTAGCAGCTTGGATCTCCAGGTGTTGGTTTTTCTTTTCGTCAAGTAAAACATCTGGCTTGGTCCTGTAAGCCGTTCCCTCTAACATGGTAATGAATGGGTCAAGGTGCTTGGAAGCAGGAAAAAAAAAAAAAAAAAACTCCAAACAACACATGCTTTAAATATCAGGACACACAGGCTGGCTATTTCCAACAGAGAAGCTGTACAGTCTGTTTTCTGTCTCATGGTGTGTGTGTGTGTGTGTGTGTGTGTGTGTGTGTGTGTGTGTGTGTGTATGTGTGTGTGAAATAGAAAGGGAAAGAGTGGCAATGAACTCACTATAACCCCCCGTTCGGGCAAGGGTTGCCCAAGCTGTGAGCTCATTTAAGCTGCGTAGTAAAGTGGCCCCAAGTGAACGGAGTCACAAGACAAAAAGTAGAGCCACGCTGTTCACAAACAAGCTCGTTTCTGTCATTGCAGCTGTACTACTGTCTAGGCCCCGCTGTGTAACTCACTGACAGCGACAGACTATGCGTTTAAAGGACGCCACACTACAGTAGACAGTATTCCAATAGTAAGTGACTCAAGTCAAACTTACCTTCAGTTGGAAAGGATGTATCTCGTTGAGCGAGTGTCTTCTTAGCTTCTTCGTCAGCGTCTTTAGCATTTTTTTCTTCCTCTGAGTAGCTTATGGCTTATCCCCTACAATTACGTGTTATTACTGTTACCGTGACGGCTACTACGACTTCATTAACATGAACGACGTGACACCTTTAAAAAAGAAGGCACACGGGACTATTACTTGACTGCAAACTGCCAACCTCAAAAAAAAAACAAAAAAAAAACAACGGCACGAGCAGCTGCAACACTCTAGCTCCAAGTTAGCTAGTGTCCAAAGAATGATACGCCGAAATTAGTTACACTGCGTGGATGTGGCTTGTTTTCAAAGGCTCCGCGAAGCAAACTTGTTATTTTCGAGTTCATTAGAGTCGCCGTTGTTGTGGAAAGTCTTTTTTTTCGCCCGTTCCTCAGGCGGCTCTGAAAGATGCCTCACTCACCGTAGCCCCGGCTTACTTCCGGAGCTTAATTCAAAGATGCTTGGGGACAAATAAAAAAATAAAAATAATATTAACTTGTTGGCATTCAGACACGCACGCACGCACACTCTCACACACATTCACACAACCAATGGCACGCCACCTGCACGAACAACACGGAGCTGCTCCTCCAGCTTGAGCGAGCCGCCCGCTGATTGGCTGCGCTGCCGAGTGACGACACATTTCTCCCCGGAGGAGGAGGGCTGAGAGTTAAAGCCACATTATCTTGTCTGTTTGCTTCATCTTTTCGTATCGGGATAATAATTAAAAATGCAATTAAAGCATGTCCGTCTTCAGCAGACAAAAATGTGTGTGATTTGATAAACCAGCCCATGCTTTTGATCAAGTGAATTGGCAGCCATTATAACTTTACTTTAACGAATGATAGCATCTGGATCATTGCTGTGTTGCGTTATGAAGTTCATTGTATTGAAGTTCATTTTAATCAACTTACTTTTTTTTTTTTTTTTACAACAGTCAACAGATGTAATGAATACCATTATATAGGCTATATTAATAACTGTATTATTATTATTGTTGTGTTTCCATTAGGTGGTATTGCTTTCCAATACTTTCCATAATTCCATACCTGGACACTTTAATGGAATGGAGCCATTGTTAATTAGTTTATTAGTTACACCTGTGCCTTTTCTCGAAGTCAAAAGACTTTCCACAGCATGAACTATTAGACTATATGCAATAAAAGCACACCGTCTATTGGTACTGTCTTTCTTTAGAAGGAATTACTTGTCAGACCATGCTTTTGACAAGGTGAAATGAGGTCATGTTATTCTATCTATTTACTTCCTCCTGGGATAAAGATATCAAACTATAATTTGTCCAGCGGTGGAAAAGTATTCAGATCCACACGACAGAAAATATCCAATCACAGGAAAAAAATCCTGCATTGAAAATATAATAGCATGTATTATTGATAAATGCACTTAAAGTAACAAAAATAACAGTGCTCGCACATACGTACATACAAGTGTATGTGTGAAATAAGCATTTTACTTTTAGATTTGGTTGAGGTGGGGAAAATGTTTTCATCAACGCATCACATTTTATCAACTCACATTTTATTAACTCCTAATTGTTAACTGTAGCTGTCAATTTAACCGTGGAGTCAAAAGTAAAATATTCCCTAAATTACAGTACAAGTATCAATTTGCATGGAATAGAAATACTCAAGTAAAGTACAAGTACTTTATATTTACACATGGTTACTTTCCACAGCTTCTATCCATCATGACAAGCTTGTAAACTGAACATTAAAAAATTGTAAGTCCAAATAATTGGACTGATCTTGCAGACTGACCAGAGGGACTTTTCTTATTCAAAACAAATTGTGTTGATTGACACTATTGTCTGACATGATTTATATCAGAGACACATTTTCCTTTTCAAGCTAACTCTCGTTCTCTTGCAGTTCCTTAAGTCTTTGAAGTGTATCGTCACCATAATGTAGTTCAAAGTTATTACACCAGTAAACGTATACATAAAGATTATTATTATACCTCAATGTTTCATTCTTTTTTTTATTGATAAGAATGAATATATTGGGGGTAGGGTCATTATCACATGTGTACATTTTAGGACCATCATGTCCATTCATCCTGGCCATCCTGGTGGCCAGCAACAACCAGACCCTCTCATGAAATGAGAGAGACACACAGATAGAGATAGAGAGACAGAGGGAGATGTGAAGAAGGAGAGCATGTCAGGTATAATTGGTGTAAGTGGGGCATCTAGTTTCAATGATGTCATTCTTTGCAGCCACTGTCTGGCTACTCTAAGATGTTGTATGCATGTCCTGCGCTGTAGGTGGTTGTCTCGGTTTTGATTTGGTTAAAAAAAATAACAATGCATGTCCAATAACTAAATTCTGCATTTCAGAATCAGAATCAGAACTTGTTTATTGTCAAGTGCGTTACACAAATATAAATTTGGCTTAGTGATTTGGTGCGTAACGGTGAAACACAGTTTAGTGAAACACAGAATAGTATGACATAATTTAAAATAGAAAATATGAAAAATTACAATAAAATATGGTAAACAAACAAATAGAAGTACAATAAAACAAGTATATTGTTAAAGTGTCATGTGTATATTAAAAGAGAAAAGATGTGCAAAAGCAAGACATTTCATCACAGATACACACTCTTCAACAACAATAATATTTCTTAATGGTTCAACTTATTGCTGTCAAATACGCAAGCCGGAATGCTATGCCTTTAAGAAGCTTCTGGCTCACTAGTTTGTGTGTGAGAAGCTTTCTCACTTAACACCTTTGGTCAATGACCTTTCCAGGGAACCTGTGGCTTGACTCCAGGTCGAGCTCAATGCAAATCCAATTTGTAGCTGAATATAGCAAAAATACAAACAACAAGTGTATACTAATACTGTTCAAAATAACCACAAAAGACAAAGTGCATCATGGTTATGATCATGTGTGGGTCCTTGACAAATTATAAAAGAGACTTTAGGCTCCTTGACTCATTCTGTGGGTTCTTGTCTTGATATATTTTCCCACAAGAGGGCAGCATTTGTTTTGTTCTTGTAGGGGGGAGGAATAAATGGATTACATTGGATGAAAAGATCCTAGACCTATTGAGTCACACATGAACAGCATTGTGTGGGTATTGTGGAGGTGGGTGGTTTAGTTGGAGTTCCTGTTACTATTATGGACCCATGGACTTTGAGTGATGGTCATGCTGAAGTAAACACTTTTAAGCATTAGAGTTTATTCTTTTAGAAATACTCCATGATTCAGAAAAATAAAATAACATTTTTATTGATACACTCCTGTTAGGGTCAAATTTGACCCTTTTTGACATTTGACAGCAGTAAGAATACCCTAAACGTCATTCTTTTAGCCTGAAATTTGATGACTTTTCCTAAAGTGACCCAAAATACACAAACATGTTATACTTTTGTACAGGTGCTACAAGTTTTTGTACACTGAGGCTGTTTCGGGTCAAATTTGACCCGTATCTATTGAGATGGATTTTAGATCTACCAGTGTGGGTCAAATCAAGGAAAATGGTGGTTTTAGAGAATCATAACATTATAAAGATACCTAAGCTGCCATTTCAGTGACTGACATCATGGCAGCAAGATTTAGTGTGCAACAGGCCCTTGATCTGTTCTTCCAAGATGAGGAGGGTGATAGTGATTTGGAGGATGTGTCGGAGCAGGAAGACAACGTGGAAGAAAGCTCTGATTACTGACTGATTGACTAGTTTATAATAAGCATTTTATTATGTAATGTTTTGTGTTCTAAGTGGTAAATGTTGAATTAATATTGATAATTATGATTTCTTATGATATAGCAGTGAGGACAGCGTTGAATGGTTGCAATGATTAAATATGGTTATATTATAAATTCCAACAGTTCCAGAATGTTCATGACATTTTCAAATTCAATACAATATATTTAAGTCATTATGGCTTTTATGTTTTTATGTCTTATGTAAAACAGGACATGATAATGTGTAATAAAGTTAATAACGTTTGGTATAGACACTTAGTATGAGGGAATTGTTGATCTGGGTCAATGGTGAAGGTATTAAATATAAACAATATGTTTATATGTTTAAGGGTTAAGCTTGTCACACTGTCAACAACTGCATGCTGTTCGTTAATTTCACATTGTGTAATTATTTGCCTAACAACTATTTAATTTAGAAATATGCAGCATTTTTTTGCATAATATCTCCTGATACATTTCAGGCAGTAAAACCTGATCTTGAGATAGAGACTTAAGTTTAGACATCCGGGGGCCTTTTATATTCTAGCTCATATCGGGCTGTAATGGTATGCAAGCCAAAACACACAACACATCACTGCAAATAGCAACAATGTATTGGGATCTGTTGAGTGACTGACTGAAGGTAAATGTTAATAGTCCGTTTTCAAACAGCGATTGTTCTGTCGATTTTTCACTGGACATTTCTTTGGACGTTTCCCACTGCCTGCCACAGCAAACACAGCTACAGCGCAAGCAGCAGTCTGGTTTGATCTCTGCTGGCAAGTCCCCGATACTGCACGGACCATGTGGAGTGTAGGTTTGAGCAGGTCCTACATGTTAAGAAGCGTTTGTAGAGAGGAGGGGCGTGATAGGTGTTTGTTCATTTTTCTGTGACATTTGAAAGAAAAAAAAAAGAAAAAAACATGTTAAACACTGGCACTGCATTACAGGGTGCTACGATCATCAAAGGTCATAGGTCAGAAATGTTTCTCTCATCCCCGGTCGAGGTTCAGTCATTTACCTTTTTGCCAAAGTTATTCCAAGTTATTCCATTGTGTATAAGAGGGGTAAGAGTTCATCACAAAAATTCATCATCGGCTCATCAGGGTTACTCATCATCTAATTATGAGGTTTGAATGGACAGTGTGTTATGACTCAGAGGGGAACAGTTCCACATTCACAGGTCAGACAGATCAGAGGAGAGAAGAGCTTGGGTGACACACTCTGATCAGCAGCAGGGTCCAGACACCACCTAAAGGTGATGCTGTGAGACAAGCATCCAGCCACTAGGCCCAGTATATTGTCCTGCTTACCAAACATGGCCCAACCTTAAATCCGGGAAACAGCGTTGGAGTCCTCTTGCCTTGATGATTGCACAATCAGAAGAATGCGGGGGCAAGAAAGTGATGTGAGCATGCACCAGTGATGTCAACACTTCTGCCTCTCCCTCGTCAGCCGTTGTTAACAATGCCGAAATAGCTGATGACAAATCAGCCGGCTGACCTTTGAGCGTCATTGTGTCTGTTTTTAGCAGTGCGCGCTGCAAAAACCGCGGCCCACTTGGCCTTGGAAGTCCTTGTCTTTCTCTTTCCTGCTGCCTGCGTCGCCCACACTCTCCCCTGGATAGCGGCATACGGCCACATGCCTCTCCTCTCGCCTCCACTCCCCTCCACTCTTCCCTCACCCACTGACCCACTGGCGGAAAGCGTGGGGGCCATCTGTGGTGGAGAGGTTACTTTTAGTCTCCCAGGCTGCTATTTTCTCCTCTCAGATTTATTTATTTATTGTTAAAACACAAAGCACAGGCTTACTTACTTCTCTCTCTCTCTCTCTCTCTCTCTCTCTCTCTCTCTCTCACTCTCTCTCACTCTCTCTCTATCTGGTTCTCTCTTTTATTGCTTCACAGGTCTTGTTTACACAACAGCGCACTTGGCCTGTTACAACACGCCTTTACAGAAAAGAATGGCGAATGTCAAATTTGGACATGGGATGAAAACAAATTGCAGTCTCTCCACTGCAGATTTATATTTATATTCATATTTGGTGTATAGCTGCTCATATCAAGAAATTAAATCAATCAAATGAGCAACTCAAGTTTATACATGCCACATGTAAAACAGTATGTTTCCCACTGCATTTATAGCATGAATGTTCTCTAAATGTTGGACATTGTATGTGCAACAATACAAAACTAGTGGCTGTCAACTTTAAGCCTTAAGCCACATGATGTTCAGAACGGTGTAGAAATTCAGTCTTTGCGATGTTGACCATTATCTGAACCCTGACCCCCACTGCTACTTCGCTACCGTGGAGCCCACAGTGTCACTAACTGCACTTGCTGAAGAAATATGATCACATTTTTGGGAAAATGAAAAAGCAATTTTGGAGAAAAGCAGACAGAAGGGTCTTCAATATTTGTTTGAAGAATATATCCAGGATGTCAACCTGATTCAGCAGCGAAAACAGGTTAAAGAAGCCCAGAACAGACAAACCATACACTGGCTCTATAGGAGCGTTCGCATTTTCACGTTTTCGTGTCGGCCACCGTAGTTTTTATACACGTCTGACTAACGGGAGAAATTTCAGTTGGTTGCAATCAGCAATCTCACCACTAGATGCCGCCAAATCCTACAAACTGGCCCTGTAAGGTAAATGCTAATGCTGGCATGCTAACATGATGATGTTTAACAGGTATAATGTTTGGCATCTTCACCATCTTATCTTAACAAGTTAGCATGCTAATATTCACCAATTAGCACAGGCAAAGTACAACTAAGCCTGACTGGAATGTCATTAGTCATTATGGTCTTCTGGAAATAACATTTAAATATTTTAATCAAAATATCTTTTTTGATGATGGCGCTAGATGAACAGTACAGATGAAAAGGCACCATGGATATCTTTGCCAACTTCATAGAAATCCATTAAAAAAACAAAAATTTCAACCTTATGGTGACACTAGTCAAGGGATCATCAAAACTAGTGAGATTCATCTTCTGGGCCTCAAATGTGTTTTCTAAATTGTATAGCAATCCATCTCCCAGATGCTAAGATATTTCATTCTGGAGTAAAGTGGTGGAACAAGCGACAGACCACCCGTCAGGTTATCCCGAGAGAAACATTTGAAGAATGTTAGTGGGAAAATACAGCACAGTTTTCCATGAATTTACACAATACAACATAGAGTATAATCTAGGTCAGGGAACGCACATAAATGCCCTCAAGATATTTGAAAGAGACACTATGACATTTTCAACAACAAATGCATAGTGTACTGTTAAAAGGTTAATATATGGACTTAGCCACTCTGTATGTGAATGAGAAATACTGCTCTGTAAACTGAAGCTTTTAAAGGGTCGCTTTACAGACTAAAGCATACACATTTATGTAGACTGCTTCCAGTCTATGATAGCGTTATGCATGTGCTCATTTAACTCTCCGCAAGAAACCGAATGAGCATATTTTCCAAATATGTCGAGCCACTCAATTCAGATATTTTAAACAGCATATGATAATGACTAACTACTGATAATACATTAAAACACAACATATGTCATATCAAGAAGCAACACCATGTGTTGACCCAAAACAGACTCACAGATGTCATAATAGCAACAATAAAAAATGCTGTATAACATCCCATGTCAGAGATGAGAAAATGCATAAATATATCATGGGAGAATATGATGTAATACTTTTAGGCACTGAATGGTCAAGATTTTTGATGACTACAGAGGGGGAAAAAGAGAAATGATCTAAGTTGCAGAAGTTAAACAGCTGATACAGACAGAGTTGCTAAAGATACCTTCTTGGTCTTGTGCCCTAAACCACAGATGAGGAACTAAATATTTTAATTTTTTCCTTACCTATCTGAACAGTAATGTTTTACACACTCCAATCTGTTACGTCAGTTTCTTTGACTCTGTTTTAACTCAAGAAGTTAATGTTTACCTACAGTGACACCTCGCTAGAAATCTCTCTCCAGGGGTGATAATTTAAATATACATGTGCAACCTTTTCCATAAGATGTTAGCCACACCATGCTGGCCTTTGAAAGCACATTTTCCTCCGCAGCATGTTTCTATTTGAGTATTCCGGTCATGTTCATTCTTGTGGAACAGTGGGGACACTCTCAATGGAATTTACAGCATCTCTCTCAGCCTTGATTTATGTCCTACACTCTGTTTGAAGTCAAATGAATGTGAAATTGCTGTCTGACACAACACAGTGGATGATTGTGTGTGTGTGTGTGTCTATGTATCAGCCACCAGATCATGATGACCTGAAAGAGTGCCAACTGATTTTTGATTGTTGGTAGAAGCCTTGTTTTGTCAAAAAGCCCCTGGATGTCAAATGATATCATAGGTTACAAAGTCTTTATTGGGTTAAAGATTATTATCTCTATGATAACGATGTGTTGTAAACACATTAGTAAGAAGATTTTCGATGAACTGTTTGCAATGGGCAAAAGGGAAAATTTGCAAAAAAATATATAAAGACGATGAAAGACAAAACAACTACATTGAATTTAGTGCAACATATTAAAAAAATCTCGACTACAAAATTATGGCTTCCATAGAATGAAAACAAAACCACTTTTTATTTCATTCAACGGCAGTAAGTAGCTTTAAGGTTTTTAATACATAAAGTTGATGCAAATATTTTACTTTTCTGATGCTAATTTGAAATGTGCAGATTATAAAATATGTTACCTGAAAACACACAACTTTTTAGAATATGATGAACAGTATGTGACATTTGAATGCCTAAATAACAATTTTCCAATAATATTGTAAATGAACACAAAGAGGAGCCATTCTTTTACATAATGGGTTGTTTAAAATGAAGATTATTATTAATAATAAAACTTTTCAGTTCAACAACTCAGTTATTCATTATTGAACCGTAAAGAACAACAGAGGGCAGCAGAGTGTTTTGGTGCAATCACTGAGTCCCTCATAGACTCCTTACCAGACAAATGCATCTCTAAAACACAGGAAAGAGAGTTGATTTAATGAGAGCAGTAGGAAACGCAGCATGCTACAGCATGCCCTCGTCACTGGCTTGGTATGGAAGCACTGCACTTATAGATGAGGGATGAAGCCTGAGTGACCGCGGCCAAGATTAATGGAGGCAGGGGGCCTCGAGGTGCAACTTCCTCCATTCCCTCTCTTGGCAGTGGCATAATTGCTGAGGTTGCCTAGCGACAGGAAGCATGGAAACAGAAGGTGTCACTTGTTACCTCAGAGCTGGATTTAGCCAAATTGTAAAAGAGCCACCGATGGACCACGAGGGGCATCGAGTTACTAAACATAAGCAGCAGAGGGGGGATCTGGAAATAGACGGTGGTCACTATGAGGGCCACTCATTCATGATTATATATTGTTTTACAGGACACTTTGACATTATAGCATGAAAAAGGCAACTGTAGATTGCAAAATAATCAGATTAAGAAAACAACTTAATTACTTAATTTCATATATAAAGTAATACATGGCTTGCATAGCATATGGCTTTGCTCATCTTTCAAGACTGTTCGTGAACAAACCAGAGGTATGTGGCACTAGACACTGATGAATCGACTTACCACAGTTAGAAACTACGCTGGTGAAGATAGTGCAGCGTCGAGCTAAATAGCTGATATTTTCTTTGGGGATGGATACCAAAACAGAGTTGAGAGAAGAGTGAATACTGACTTACATTAATCAGGTGCCCAGAAACACAACTCCAAATGGAGGTTATGGTTGCTCTGATTCGGCAGCAAGTTTAAATATGGAACTGTTTGCTAATTTGTTCGGTATGTCAACTTTAACTTTTTAAAGGCACAGTGAAGGATTGTTGTGTTTACAGCTACAAATAACAATAATGATTCAGATTTGATTACTTAAAGGGATTGTTTAGGTGGATTTTACTTTACTTCCTCTTACCTGGAAAGGATCTTACTGACCTTTTAATTTTTCCGTTTGTTACATTTTAGCAGATGCTCATAGCTTTGAAGGTAAACAGTAGGTCCAAAGTGAGATGTTATTTACACTTTTGTTTGCTTGAACTGGTGAACACTTTATTAACAATTGTTCAAGTTTGGCTAGCAAGCAGAAATAAATAAAGTCTCGAATTTGGAGACTGTATTTTTCTACATTTTACCAAAGCTAATATCCTATCTAGATATAAGCTAAGTTAACCTGTACACTCACTGCTCAAGGGTACAGTCATTTAAATAAACCTGCCTATCCTTTCAAATGAAAACCGTAGCAGACCGTAGTTAATCTATTTTATTATGGTTACTTCAGGAAAATAATATTGCCGATACCCACGGGTCACATATGAACCAGATAATTAACTTAAATCAAGTGCTTTTTTTATGGCCAGCAATTTATCTCAAAGGGATTTATGCTAAGAGGCTTGAAATGAGGACTGGATGAGAGAAAAGATGCTAAGGTTTTAATTCAACTAATCATGTAATGAATTCTGAATTACACTGTTTTGAATACTGGCAACATTTGCATTGTGTTGTGATGTGCAATTTAATGATACCATTGACTGGACACCCCAGCCTTGGCACCAATTTGAAATGCATTTGTTCTCAGAATCATCATTCTGCTTTCCTGTCTGTCTTCCGCTTGCTTCCGCTCTTCTATCCTTATCTGCCCATTATTAGCCTCTCATCCCCTCATCTCCACCTCCCCACCCCACCTCTTCTCTTTCTCTCTGCAGTTCCTCACTCCTCCACATCGCCCTCTAATAAACCCATCTAATAAACCCATAAACAATCTGTACTATCACTCACTCTCTCCTTTCCTGTTCCCCATTCATCCCTATTATTTACTTTGTTGTATCAATTATTATCACCTCTGAGGCTTCCACACAGTGTTGTTCAAATTTCTCCCTATCCATCTCTGCCTCCATCTCTGGTGCGCACAGAGCGGATGGCGGCGGCCCACTCAGTCCTCTCAGGGAGCAGAAGGTTTGTCCACTCCCACTCAGGCTTTGCGTCATGGAACACAGAGAAATAGAGACAGAGGAGAGAGAACAGATGGGAGGAGGACACACTGGCTGCCTGTTTTATAACATTACTCCTAACAACGCTGTGGTCATCAGTATGACTATGTAAAGAAGCAGGCTATTGTAGACTCATCAAGCAGGCCTATTTATAGGACTGAGCTCAATATAGAGGAGTAGGAGCTTACAGTTTTGGTGTGAACAAAACATTTTGTCCCACACTTTTGGAACAGGTTTGAAGGTTTACGCAATGTTCTGAAAAGATACAATCAAGGTGGTATGGTGCTTTTTTTTTAGAATTCTAACCCTGTGGCTTATTTCATACACATTGTGATTTTAACAGTTAAGTTAATTAAGTTCTTTCTTTCTTATTGACTGGATACAGATTCTCAGACCACAAGCTTACCCCCACAGACCCGTTTCCTGTGGAAATCCAATCTGACGGCTTCACTATCACAACATTGGTGTAACCTAGCAACCTGATGCACATCATGACATCGTTCCCATTTACGCAAGTGGAGAGACAATTAAAATTCAGACCATCCTGCTATTATTGTTTTTGTCTGGTCCATCTCCTACCTATGACTTCAAACAAGCATTGCATGAGATTCTGGTTGCCAATGGTAATAAAAAACATCTTATAAACGGAACTGAGGATACTGGCATCAAAGCATGTTCAAATGCAAATGCTGTTCACTGGATTTACACGAGAAATGAAACAAAATTTGATTCATGGCGCCGTGTAAACAAGAGATTAGATCTCCTCATTGCAAGCTGAACAGCAACAGTCAAATCTGGGTCACGCTGAAAGCCTCATAATTTTGCCTCTACCCCCGCCTCTACCCCCGCCACCCACAAGTTGTTGCCCCGCGGCCTGTTCTGAGTGCTGACAGACCTGACGATGGGGTGCCTCACGGCGAGGGCGGCTGGAGACCTCGCATCCGGCGCAAGTAAAGTAAAGCTGATGGGGTTTCACACCCAATTGACCATTAAATAAATGGTTAGCTAACCGGCCCTTTTTCAAGGAGGCGTTTTTTAATGTCCATTCGGGTGTGAGGCCCTATCAGCTTTTCTTGCTTGGTTAGGTTAAAGGGAAGACCGCTGACTTCTCATATCAATGGCATCTCCAAAAGCATAATGATGGCCAGTATTGGAATTGAACCCATGACCTTGGCATTATTAGCAACACGCTCTGAGCACCTGAGCTAACCGGCCCTTTTTCACTAGTTAATTCTACTCCATTACTTCCAAAATTATAGCAGGACAGAACGTGCAAAATGCAAGCATTTATTTAATGGTCAATCGGGTGTGAAACCCCATCAGCTTTACTTGCGGAGTTAGGTTAAAGGGAAGACCGCTGACATCTCATGTGAATGGAATGACCTCAATTTTGAAGTAACATTGCTTACACCATATTTCTTATAATGAGCGTTGAGCTATTAACCACGAAGGGACTCGAACCCTCAATCTTCT
>NW_022280065.1:4883409-4934539 GCF_004355925.1 Anarrhichthys ocellatus | reverse complement strand
TTTTTTTTTTTTTTTAGCTTTCTCCATCCATTTCTCTCTGACATTGGCTCTACATGTCACCGCCCACTACATAAATCCATATTTTGTTGGCCATTTCTCAACAAGAGATTAATGCAGTTTTGTGTGGTATTACAGATACATTTCGGATTAGTATGACAACAGAAAATGTTCTCAGGTTTTCACATTCCGAAGCGCTTAACATATCTGCAGTGTTTCCATGGTATATCATAATACCACAAGCAATACTTTCCCTGTTTGTGCTTCAGCTACATGTGAGGGTACACATGTACAGTACATGTACAGAGTCCAGCCCTGTTTGTAGCTAAATGGGCATGCATGTGAATCTCAGTGTCAGGGATGCAGATGGTATGAGCAAGAAAGCTGTTGATTCCTATCTCAACAAACAAGTGTCACAGTTACACATTTTTCCTTTCACATCCTTGTATTTTAAGGTCCAAGTTTACCTTTTAAGCCAGGTGATATTCTATGTGATGCTACTTGTGTTTTCCAACCTATAATATTACAGGAGTTCTGCATGGCTGACTACAAATCACAGCACTCTACTCCATAAGTCTCTCCATCCCTGCTGTCATCAGTGTCCTTGAAGTGTTTTTAATGGCAGTGCTGCATGAGAGCAAATAAAGAGAGATGGGTGGAGTCGGACTAATCAATGGCTGCTGCGTTAAACGCTTTAGTCCAGTGGATCCAGTGGATCTTGTCATTTCTCATCAACATACAGTCTCTTTGTACCATCAGCTCCCTTTCCTAGTCCGATGATAACAAATGACACGTTGACCTTTCAGAGTACGATTCACCTGGTTTTGCTAGAAAAGTGAGGACTCAAGTCACAGCAGGCGTTCGCTCCACTTTTGCTCTCTCTTCTCACCATGTGTCATCTGAAACCTCTCGGGCCAGATTTGGCAGGTTTGATGGTTTATCTTGGACACTTTGCTGAAGATGTCAACAGTTTGATTTGAGGGAATTTCCAGGTGTTACTATCTGCCAGTATATTGGAACCGATATGAATGTGCAAGTGTCTTGAGGGGGATAGCTAGCCTTGTGCAGTAGTAGTTGAAAGACTTCGAGTCTTAATGAAATTTTACAAGACAAAGTCAAATATTTAAAGAAAGTAAGAAAAATGACTTCCCAGCCGTCGGGTTGGGAACCACCGGCCTAGTAGGTTCCTATTTCCAAGTACTAGGGTGTCGAGTACAATTGCTTTCAGATAACAGACAATAAAAAATGTTCCCGAAATAAAGTCTTTTTAAAAAACAACTTTATTAATACTTTCTCTTTTGTTAAAAACAGAATATATAAAAAAGGATATAATTCAGAGTTATTTGTTTTACAGAGAATAGTGGCTTTTGCTTCAGAAAACAGAAACAAATCACTACTTGTAAAATGTGAAAAATAAAAGTCCTTCCCCTGCAGTGACTGAGCTTAATCGAGTCAGCATTAAAAGAAATAAACGTTTTCCTTTTCTTACCAGAAAAAAAGTCTGTGGAAAGTCTATAATAAACACGGTGTTGATGCTACATTAAGGCAAAACCCCCTACAGACACGTGGAAAACTTCCTTGGTAAAGTGACAATGTCGTTTTTTTACTTAAATATAGTCTTTGAAATTAAATAAAACTTGAAAATGAAAAGCTTTTCAAAAAGCAAAGCAAGTATTGCACAGACAGATCTCCTTGTACACTTTAAAAATGATCAACTCACTAGTACACCCCAGAGGAGAAATCTACAGCAGAGGTTTTCAGAGGAAGCAGCTGCTGTTGGACACATTCCTATTTGTCTTTGTTTATAACGTTGTGGCACTGCATCTAGTAGAAGAGCATTTTGTGCTCATCATTTTTTACTTTGTTGGCATTGAGATAAAAGGTGCATCAGTCTATGAAATCAGGCTTGTTCTTTTGGACAAGTGGCAGTTAATCAACAATACCCGTTCCAACGTGAAGGAGGCCGAGTGAGTGTCAGCAAGGTGCTGCATTCATGTTCAAGCTCAGTTCTGGTGGGCTCAAAAAAAAAAAAAAAAAAACCTTCAAGAACCCCATTGAACTGAGAGACGACAAGAATGGGACCATGGTGGTCTTAGTGCCTGGTGTATCTTATTAGTATGCAATGCTATACCCAGAGCAGCGCTGCTTAGCCTCTAAATACCCCCTTATTGGCGTGGACAACATGGAACATGACAAACAAGAAATGAAATAATATTTCTTAATAAAGAAAAAAAGCATTTCACTCTAACACAATAAAACTCAGCTCTCAAATCAAAAACATAAGCTTTAAAATTTCAGGAAGCATTAAAAATATATATATAAAAAACCTCCATTATGTACAGTGTTTAGCTATTCTAAAACACAAGAGTCATCATATGGTTTAGGTTCTGGGGAGAGGAGCCTGACACACAAATTCAAAAACAAATGTGTCTATTCTGTATCAGGTCAACTGATGCAATAATTTAAAGACAACGAGAGCCTAAACTAAAAACTAAATCTTGTGGCAGGGGCTGTATAAAACAAACAAGATCTGGACAGAATGACATGCAAACAATCACTCAGACAAACTGACGTCCAAAGGGACGATGGTAAATAACATTCACACACACACACACACTGAGGGAGGGGTTTGAGTGTGTCGATCTTTGAATATGCTCAGGAGTTTCTCTATGTTTGGTAGTTCAAGGAGTCCAGACAGGAAACACAGACGGATGATAAATGTTCCTTCTAAGATGAGTGTCCGGTGAAGTCGTCTATGCATGGTAGATCTTGTGGTCGTACTCTGTTGTAGAGCAGCTGTGAGGAGAGGCCATTTCTCTGTGAATGGGTGCGGGGATGCTGCTGCGGTGTTGGTGGTTGTCGGTCAGCGTCAGGTTCAGCAGGCTGGTGCAGGTGGGCAGGTAGACGTGCTGCACGTGCTCCACCTCCGACCGACACACGGGACACATCTGAGGGTAGAGGAAAGAAAAAGGGTTTAGAGTTTGAATTCGTTTATTCTCCAATATTGAGCTAATTTAGGCTTTGAGCCAAAGTGGTTCAACTAATGCACTCAAGTTGTGAACCCAATGGCAATATATTTCGGCACGCTTAGGATATCTCCTCAAACAACAATAATTTCACAGCCACATTACACCAAGTTAACATTTGTACCAGTCTTGTAATGTATGATAAAGTGGGTCAAAGCATACGTTGCCAGTAAACACGTGACTTAAAACCAAGGAGGTGTCAAAGCCAGCAAAACGGTGCACGCTAAGAGAATGTGTAACCGCAACTGCTCAGTGGCACAGCAACTTGCTCTCTCATCAAATGAGCTGTGAAGAGTAATGTTGACTGCCATCAAGGCAACTAATTAGGCACCTCTCAGGTCATCCGTCTGTTATTCAAGACCCAACGACACCGTGACAAATAGACAGCAACAGGCAAGGCCAGCTCAATCATGAAAAAGGTGTAATGGATAGCTATAATTGGAAAATGGGTTTCACAATCATGCTGAAAGCAGCGGAACTTTACTTCTCGCCTTCTTGAGTTCCTACCAACTCATGCGTCAATTAGCTGGGTGTGAAGAAGAGCCTCACCTGCAGCTGATTTGCACAGGTCTGGCAACACACCATGTGTCCGCAGGGGCAGAACGCAGCATCTATCTCCTCCTCGCAGCAAAGCATGCACAACAGGGCCTCTCTGAGCTTCTGCAGCCGCTCCTGCAGGGCTCGGCTCTGCTGGCAGCTGCCGCAGTCCATCCCGTCGTCCGGCTGGTCGTCCTGACTCGGGGAGCGTGAAGGAGAGGAGCGTCCGTCGCTGCCGGACCCCAGGTCCACGACACCGGAGTTGTAGAGCGAGCGGCGGGCGTGGTCGTAAACCTCCTTGGAGGTGCGTCGGATGTCGAACACATACTTCTTGCCCAGGTTGATGTTTTCGTTGAGGAAGAGGGAAGCTAGGTGGCCCTTAAAGTCTCGGCTGTACTGCATCATCACCGCATTAGTAACTGTGTCACACCTGGAAATCAAAATAAGACGAGACACGATTGCTACGGTCAGAAAAATCAAAGCATTCGACCAGACAAACTGCCAATTCCAAACTAATCTGCACTATGCATCTGCCTTACAACCTCTTCACAGTTGTGGAGGGCACGTCTGTTTATCCAGTATCACCCTTGCACTGTTTATCTAGGCACGCAACACCTAATTCATCCTGTACCGATGCCACATTCACCACTGTGAGATAAACACTAGTTTCTGAGCAGGCAGGGCGAAGACATGCCCGCCAAAAAAAACAAATCTGCAGACTCCGAGCTAAAACCCATCCCCGAAACAAAAGGACAGGGCTGTCTTTTGTACCTTTGTGCTATTGTGACTGACTGACAACAATTTCATAGCTCAGCCATTTGAATTGTCCCTGCTCACTGCAAACACACACACACACACACACACACACACGGAAAAATGGCACCTCTACCAACAAGATTGTGGTGTGCAATCTACATTTCCATCCACACTCATTCAGGTCAATTACATGTTTTACCCACTGCACCTGTATTTATACCGTTAAAAAGCAACAATGTGTACAAATGTGGAACAATCAGGAAGCACCGCATGCCAAGTAGAGCAGAACAAATGTTTCACACATGTTAGATGTTTGTTTCCCCACCTCTTTTATAATCTACCAGTCGTTAGTGAAGGCCACTAACAAGTAACTGACATGAACAAGTAACTGCTCTGGAACACTAAAGCGTGCTTCAGTGAATAGAGAGATTGTTCTAAAGCAGGTCAGACTTGTGAATGACTAACAGCGTACTGTTGACTTTATGTCTTCAGCTCTCACCTGTAGAAGGCGTGGGTCTCTGTAATGGCTCGGTACAGACCACTGGCTGCCCGGTTACTGATCAGCTTGAACAAAAGCACCACGCTGTCACTCGTGTCCTTGGTAACTGTCAAGTACACGCTCTTCCCCGACTGGGTGGCAATCTGGATGATTGGATAGCTTATTCTGAGATGAGGCAAACAGAGAAGAGATTGTTAAATGTTCTTACATCAAACATGTAGTTCCTAAAAACAATCACAAAAATTTGCATCCTCGACACCTACTGCGACATGAAACATGCCATCACTAGAGCTATTTGCAGATGTCCGAGTGGAGCATACCTGTTGACTAAACTGAAGTCCTCCTTGCAAATGGCGATACCCTCAGGGCCGACTCCTATGGCCAACCGTTGACCATTTGCATCGCGAGCCCAGTGCCACTCCACGCCGTAATGCTCCAGAGAGGAGACCAGCTGCAGGGCCTGATACTCCACTGAGCCCTGGCTCAAACCCTCCAGAGCCTTGTGTCTGGATACGATACTGCAGACGGGTTGGGGGGGGAGAGGGGGGGAAGAAAAGAAAACCGTTTATTTAGCTCTAAAGCTCATATTGGAAATTTTCTGACAAGGTTCGTCATACACATAATTTTTTAATCAGTAACACCCACTGTGACAAGTGTATTGTATAAGCAGGATAAATGAAACACTACAGAGTGTGTTTTTAGCTGTCAAAGTTGAACATGTCAGGCATAAAGCACTGATGCTAAACTGGTTCTTTTAAGACAACTATACTTGTGAGATCAATGCTTGGGGAGCAAAGCTGATTACTTCTTTTACACAGTGAGATCTGCCAATTTCCACTGTGATGGAAAATGCCTGGTGGCCATGGGTGGAAGTAAAAAAAATAAATATTGTATTTACTCTTGTTCATGCAACAAAGTTGCTTTTTGTACTTTGAGTATTTCTAAAAATCTGAAACATGTTTTAAGTATTTTTTTTTTTTTTTTTTAAGTATCCTATGAAATGTTCAGACAGAAATATTTGGGTAATTGATGCACCTGCATACATGCTGGAGGTGAGTGCAGGTGTAGCGGTGAACAGCGGTGCCTGCTGGTTTGATACAGCAATTGGATAAAATAATTTATTGGAGCTGGTCCAGCACATGGGTCTTAATGATGTATACATTTAGACTCTGCATGTGAGGAACAAATGGTTCCAGTGCGCACTCCAAAGGCTACAACCACAAAATGGAGACACTGCATTTATTCCCCAACAGGCATTTCTGTCGAAAGAGCGGTGCGGCATTTGCACAATGCAATGGGATCCATCTTCTCGGACTCCAAATCCTTGCACTAGGGAAACTTTGTTTCCCTCTTCTTGTTAACTTATTATTATTATTATTATTATGACCAATTTCCAGTCGTCTTGTGGAAACTACCCCAAAACCCTTAGATCAAGTGATGGTTTCAGGTCAGGGTAGGTTTTTTTGAGCATGCCATGTATTCACAATTAAGAGCATTTCAACTTCCTGCTCTTCTTGAGGCCCATGTTGGGTTGCTTTGAGAGCGTTGTACCTGTTGATGGTTGCAGTGCTGGGCTCCTCTCCACACAGCTCTGTGTACCAGTACTTGGCTGTGTTTTGGTTGTAGTCGCCAAACTCGGCCTGTGCCAGGAGTGCGCTCAGCTCTTCCGCTTGTTCCGAGCCCATACGTAGGTGACCGTTGTGGAGGTCCTCCTTTACGTGCATGAAGAAGACGTGTCTGGCGGACAGAAAGCAAACAGAGCAAATGGGAAATTAATTAATGTGATGACAGACTCTTCACTATAAGTTTTTTCCAGAGAGAAGACAAATCGTCATCTGTACCACGGTGTACCCGATCATAAACACCGCCCACTTTCACTGTTCAACCGACTTGCATGTGTTATCGTTGAGGAGTCTGGTGCACACACGGGCCAGAGCCCGTGTGTGCACCACGGGGCTATTACGGGGCTAGAATGTCACCACGGACAGCAGTTGTTTGAGTGTGTGTGAAGCAGAAGGAAAAGCAACTGTGACAAACTTCTCTTCCTCACAACACACTATTAGAACTTCCTTTAATAGTGAATTCACTTGAGGCTCTTAAAAGTGGAAGTTGCGAGTGGTTTTCTCCAGTAGAGGAAGTACTTGGACTTTTAACCTGGTGACTCAGTGGGCAATTGTGCTTGTACTGGATCTCCTTTGCCAAAGCGTGAGCAGGATGAACGTCGAATGCAATAATGGGACTCAACGTGAATTCCAATGGCCCTCATCCTGTCTGTGTGGCTTGGTGTCAAAATGTGGTCCAAGCATGCCCATTTAAAGACAAGCCTCCACTGGTCTTGTTTTGCCCGACTTGGGGGATTTTTCGTTTGAAAGGAGGTGTGTTTTATGATGAGACAGTTGAGAAAATACTTCAAACATTAATGGAAGTCAAAAACACAGTTGTTATTGTTGGGGCCGAATGATTAAATGAGAACACGGAGTTCTGGTGTAGTCAACGTAAACAGCTAAATCCTCAAAAAAAATAAATAAGGCACGGCTGGTCCTTTCCATTGTTTTGACCAGAAGATGTGAGGAATTCTTTCCTTCTCGCAGCGGGAGACAAAACGTCAAAAGGAGTAACACCCTGACCGACTCAATCCTTGCATCACGAAGAGCGTTGAACGAGAGTAACCTAAACTGATCCTTGAGATTACCTACGACACAGTGGCCTTAAGAAGATTGTACAAGCAAAGGGCCTACTTCCAGTCACCTACTTCTGTGACCACAAACCAGTTTGACAGCTCGTCACGAGCCAATGTTGACCTATCCTTACATTTCCTTTTCAATTAATGAAAGAGATGTCATGTGACTCCGGCCATGCCGTGCATTCAGTGAACGCGAGGAAGAAAGTCATGGTAGTGCCGTTTGTTTTTACAATCAAATATTTTTCATATGCCAATTCATTCATACATACATACATACATACATACATACACACACACACACGTAGAGTATTGGTTGAAAGCCCTAGTAGAACTCACTTGACGATGACAGAAATGAAAGTATGGCTTCCTGTGCTGAGAAAGTTTCTAGCAGTAGAACAGTTTAATCTGTCAAAAAAAAAAAATTTTGTTTTACCCACCGCATCCTGATGTAGTAGACTAAAAGCAGACTGCGCCAGAAACTGCTCATTTCCGCCCCCCCCCCAAAAAAAAAAAAAGATCCTCCCTTGGGCTACAGTTCTCTTTGAAGCATGATGCAAAGAGAGACATTTTTCATTTTTGCAAATCAGGTCACACCGTGACTTGAGGATATTTGAGAGGGTTTAGAGGGACACTGAGCAGAGGGGGGAGGTAGCGCTCAATCCCCCCTTTTATTAAGTTTATATAAACCTATTGTGTTTTGTTTATTTAGAAAATGCACCTTCCCGAGCAGTCTCGTGGGATCCACATGGGATGCAGAATAAGCTGGACGTGACGTTTCCTCCGGCCTCTTATGGGACTAAAAACCAGCCTCTTGAGGGAGCAGCGCACAACTGGCTGGCAGAATGGGCTCGCTTGTGTATTGCATCGGCGTGCAACAACAGAGGCACACCTCAGCCAACGCACATTCACGGCGCTTCCAAGGAGTAACAACAGGAGCGCAAGCAGCTGTGAGGCACAGAAACGGAGTCGCTCTACACCACGCCTGATAACGCCAGACCATAACAACGAAGCCCCCGTAGCTGACTAGCCTCAGGCATAACAAACATGGCTTTGATATGGTGTTAAACATCCCATTCCCTCCAACGCACAAACACACACACACACGCACAAACACTGCTCTCTATTGTGTCAGGCGCAGCAGGCGTCATGTGATGTAGAGCTGCTAGTTAGCTACCTGTCTGATGCAAACAATAGGGCCGACCGGAGTTTACTTCAGGGCGCCGACAAAAGGTTACTACAGGGCAAGCCGCGGAGGTTACTATAGTTCAGGCGGGGATTGACAAGAGGTTGATATCAGTCACTGTGCTGCTCAGCTAGTCATTTAATATGGGGGAAAGCTTCCTTCAGGACAAGTCTCGGCCTGTTGGTTTGGTGTTGTGTGACTGACAGAATATGGATGGTTTGAACCTCAGCAATGTTTCACTAAACCGACCAGCTGCTGAGCAAGACGTTTAACTCCTACATTCTCAGTGTGTTGTGGGTGTCCGCATGTGTAAACAGGTGTGCGTTTAGAAGCAAACAACTACAAGGCGTACAGTAGAACAGGTTAACAGGCCCTGCAGCAAACTACAGTTTAGACGATAGCGGCTCCTGCACGACTTCCCCAAGGCTGAATGACATGCACTCTGCCAAACGCCACAAAAACATGACTGAAATCCACAACACACAGCTGCTTTCACAAGCAGATGGTAACAATTTATCCCACCGAGGCTCCTGTGAAGCTATACTGCTACTGTATCTGCTCTAAATACCAGCTTTGTGCAGCGGGGGGGAACTCGCTGCATAACTCCTGTCATGATCACAACGACGGGACACGTTTTGTACGGATTACCCCACAGTAAGTAGATGGCTTCTCAGAAGGACTTCCCTTCATCAGTCTACTCAGGCGGTGTAGTGCTGCCTCAGCACCCGTCAAGGACCGTCCAACATCGGAGAGACAACAGTCCATAAATCCATCGTCTCACGTGGTGTTTGAGGCCGATTGGTTGGAACTCAAAAAAACACTTTTTCAAACGTGTCCTCAGTGGGCACGACATTTGAGACCTACTGAAAATAAGACTGTTATCTGTACAAACCCCTTCAGGGTTACCGTAAACAAGGGAACAAGACAAGAGACAGAACGGATAATTGCTCAACCAAACGACCGTGTAAACCACCGTGACTGCCTTGAGCGTGACTTGGCCAGACGGAATCACAGGAATCCGTCTCTTGTTGGGACGTGAGGATGCCACGCTGCACCGGCCGTTTCAAAGCAGCTCGGCCTCTCCCCTGTGTGCTTCAGCCCGGTTTGAGTCACCATGTCAGTGACTAACACACATTACTATTCAGACACATTTGCACGTGCATCATGACTGGGTCATCCGTGGACACTGCAGTCATCAGCACAGCACCGCCGCCTTCTTTAGACCTCGCTAACGAACCAGGCAGAGACAGAATGACAGGTAGTGTGCGCTGAGAGTTTCCTGGCCTACTTTTAGTGTATTACAGTGTGTAGATCTCATTGCGCCGTAATTCATGGGCGATAACGCATAATCAAAGTCTTAAGAGGCTCTCTTCAGTGTTCAGACGCCTGTGAATGCCAACAGCATATCGGAGAAGTATTCAAAATGCTATTGTGGGGGAGGGAGAGGCTCTGTTGGGTGCTGCACGAATGTTTGAACACTACTGCCTGGCTGGAGTAATTCAATTAAAGCAGGCCACAACCCTGAAACAGAAGATTTGAAAATAGGTCACTGGCTACAGAGCTGAGCTAAGGAGTTGGGGGTGAGATGTCTAATTTTTTTTTAAGCAGATTTCTTTCTGCCCCGTCTTTGAACCATTCAAAGTTAGAACACCAAAATATCCCAAAATGCAGTGTTAGCCGTTTAACTTTTTATACAAGAATTTGAGAAATCTTTGCAAGACTTTACATGCCCTCCGGTGCCAGAGAACGGGGAGGAACAGACGTACTTGGTCAAGTCACCGGACACTCATTACCAAGTCAACTAAACCCTCTCTAGTCTGTTCAGCCCCATCTATAAAGCCATTGTCTCATTTTAATGTTTTCTGCCCCAACCCAGGGTCTATCCTCCCAGTCGGCAGAATGTCAGCCGCCTCACTTCACAAGCAGAACAAAACGTCCCCACAAACTGAAACCTAACACCTCTGCCTAGAGACTGCACCTCATCCAGCCAATCACCAGCAGAGTTTTGGAGCTCATCGGCTGGGCTCTCAACAATGCGGTTTGTAAGCTAGTCAAATGACACACTGCCAGGAGCTGTGCGCTGTGAGGTTACTAGCGGTCAATGAACTATAGTAAACC
This sequence comes from Anarrhichthys ocellatus, assembly GCF_004355925.1. Taxonomy (NCBI): domain Eukaryota; kingdom Metazoa; phylum Chordata; class Actinopteri; order Perciformes; family Anarhichadidae; genus Anarrhichthys; species Anarrhichthys ocellatus. Next base: position 4,923,740 of record NW_022280065.1, on the reverse strand, counting down.
CTGCTCTTTTCCCCAGAGTGGGTTGAATGGAAAGTCAGACTGAAAGGCTTATCCAAGTTATAACCAGAAAGTTGCCAAACAATAAAATGTCATGCACTAGATGTAAAACAGACAGGCCTTCGCTCTGTGCCGAGTTGAGAAGCAATAAAACAAAGAAGCTGTTTGTATGCTAAATGCCTTGTGTTACAGGCGGGTGCTCTGTACTGGATGGTAAAACACTGATTACAGCTCAGCATCAATCCTAAATTCAGGCGCCAAAGAAATAAAACAATTCTGTCGTTCTTGGATACGGGCTAATGTTATGAATTCAAACAAGACAAATCAGGGCTAGGTTACTCGAGTGCACAACAAACAGAGGCGGAAATAAACTCAGAGCTAAAAGCTACCGACGATGGAGCGTGCTGATAAATAATTTGGGGGGTGCTTTTGAACACTTGAAGACCCAAAGGCATCTTGTGTGATCTTCGGCTTGATCGTCTCTGTAGCCTCCCACAGTGAGCTAAACATTGCAACTTCTGTGTGACCTGAATAAATTACCTCAAATTGTTTTCGGCAGAGCATTCAGTTGAAAATGCAGAGTAGAGAGAATTTATGGGTGAACTAACGTATGATAAAACTGCAATTTATTGTTGTAAAACAAAGCTGAATCATGCAGAATATTAAGTCCGGCTGCACAAGAATTGCAGGGCTTCTGCGATTTATCAATGACGCTTAGTGTAAATGTTGGTACATCTATGCAAAGTCATGCCTTTTATTGTAAAATCGTTTCTCAGTTGATCCGTGCTACAAACGCTACATAGGGTTGGAAACTATGCCACCGTGCACTGGGGGAAAGGCAGGGAAACACCCTGCACAGATCGATCGGCTGTCGCAAGGTTAACACGGGCATTCACCTCTGCAGATTTAGTCTCCTGTGCCTGTGACCAGAATGTCTGTGAACTGCCTGGGATTATGTAAGAAGGGAGGAACACAGTCAGGTGAGCGCAATGACAGCAGTTTAGCAGTGTCCTTAAAGTTGGATTTAAAGATGAGATATTTTTAGTTTTATTTTAAGTTAAGTTTATCTTTAACACCCGAGGAGGTAAACAGATTAACAATCAGTACCTCTGATAAAGCCTGTACTAATAGCTGTGCCCTTTCAGGACATCCAACGTTTGCCTGATCAGAATGCTAAATACGAGGGCTAATGAAGGGAAAACATTCACATGTTTAAACCAGAAACACCCCCCGAGCAGTGGTGTTTAATGATGCAGATAACACAGGCTGTTGTTGAGGCCCTTGGGCCAGTGGTCCCTTAACCAATGAAAAGTGGCGTTTCCTTCTGTTGATGCATCATGGAAACACAGATAAAGGCGAACCTGTTGTTTCTGAGCAAATATATTTCAGAGAACTGCTTTTGTTTTCCACTGGCATAGAATAAAAATGATTACGCCAAAAATAATGTTTCAGTGCAACTCCATCTCAAACCACTGGAAGGTTTGTATGGCCCAGTTTTCTGTCTTTGATCAACTGCCCAAAATAGAAGCTAATGGCCAATTTTACGCATTTACAAAAAGTGTCTCAATGGCAAAGCAAGCAGGGAAACACTAGCATTATAAAATGTGAGGTGCGTGCGGCAGAAAAATTACGTCACTGCAAATCAAATTGTTTACAATAATACGAGATCCCTCATTGGCGTGGTGGAGGGCGGTTTATGGCGTTTTGCGCACTTGTTATCTTCTAGCATCTTCAAACTAGACGTTTTGTTTGTACGCCCTCTGGCATGTCGGAGAATGCTGCAACAAAGAACACAATAAGCATAAATGCCTTTGTGCATGCTCGTAACTCACGCTCCCTCTGTGGAGGACAACGCCACATGCGAGTATGAACAAAGCTTAAGCCTTGCAACTCAAATAGATGTACCTGCACTTTGGCGCTGCGCAGTAGTAGTACCTAAAAAGGTTATATATAGCTATTACAGATTTTAGGAAATTGGTTTAAAATGAGTTTGATTCTGCACAGTACACTTTTAGCACAGGTGGGCCCCACAAAAAGAGGAAAAATGAAGTAACACAAAAGTATCCAAATAGTCAGCTGCATGTGAGCAAGATCGTGCAAGTGACCTGCTAGGATTTTTACACCGCAGCAGAGTACACAGCAGCTTATATAAGCAGCTCTGTGTGCAGTCAGTACCGTGCAGGTTATGTAATGAGGCCTAAAAGAAGGGCGTTGAAAAAGACGCCCACCCCTCAGCTCAACTGAGAGTCATGGCACCATACAGTCCCTTTTGCTTTGTCCATAAGCTGCTGAGAATATTTACTCCAGCTCACATGCACTTGGGGAACTAATGAAACATGCTGTGTGGTTATAAAGTGGGTGTGTCCACAGTCTCATGGTGGGTTACAGCTTCTGAAACAAACGTGGTGTTGGGCACACTGACATTTCTGTAGACAAGAATGGGACATATTTCTATTGGCACGTTGTAACAGAAATGTACAATGCGTTTGCCACGACGACGAGTGCCTGCTTGCCTGCAGTCGGGACAAGTTGAGTGGGGACATTGGTAGCCTAAAGTAGGTCAAAAGTGACAGCACAAGAAGTGAGTGAAACGGGAGCCCACCTGCTTCTCAACACGCTAATTTACTCACATTATGAACATATTCCCTGCAGGTCGAGGTAGACATTTTAAATGCAAGTTTAGAAAATGAATAAGTCACAGAAATGCAATGTATAATTTTATGACCCTTTTATAAATGGGGCGTAGCGGTTTCCCAGACCTATGTTGCTCCCCCAAAATGCCACTGCTGTGCACCATCAACACCGTGCCGTCATCTCTAAAATTGATGCCAGTGTTAGCTTAAGCACCACTTAAATGATATCACATGAGCAGATGGATGGCATGAAGGCTGCGCCAAAATTAAACAACCCCACACATCTTAAGCTCACCTTTTTTTTTGTTTGTTTACAAGCCCATAACCCTCACCCGACATCAGCCATCTGTTGATAACCCCTGCTAATCTAGTGGAGGTCAGAGCGCAGGCAGCCAAGTGTCTTTCAAGCTCACTCTCCCCCCCCCCACCACCTTTCACTTTTTGTTTCAAAGGGTTGCCAAATATGGGGTAAAGTGTGGGTCGGGTGAGCGGGATGAACAGGGAGGACATGCGAAATGGGACAGTTTATATCAGACAGCAAGAGAATAAAGTTGATATATTTGTATTTGATAAGAGTGCAGTGAATGGAGGTAAACGGGAGTGGGAAAACAGCTGAAGATGGGGCAGTGGGTGAACTGGGGTGCAACTGAGAGCGTACTGGAATGCTGAGCAAATCCTGGCCAAGGCAGATACATGTCAGTTCAATTAACAGTTCTCGCGGCATGCTGCGTTAGAGGGAGAGAGAGAGGGCAAGAGCAGCGTGGCGGAGTTTAAAAAGAGACCAAACTGTCTGCCCTCCCTCCACATCATGGTTCCAGCTCTGCAGTATGAAAACACCCGTGGCACTGCCTGAGGTGAATGTAACATCCACGGTATCACGCCAGACACTGTGTGTAGAACAAGTTTTTGGACAGGTTCTGAGGACTGTGACTGCTATTTATAACTTAAAACGAAACTGGGGCTGGGGAATACCAAGTCAGAATCTAGACTTGACAAGGCTTGTTACTTTACTCTGAATAATGTTTTGTTTTTTTTCCCTTTCATTAAACTAACCAATGCGTTATCTGCTGTGGCAGCTTTTCGCGTGGCTATTATGTGTCTAAAAGGAAAATATGTAGCTTTCAAAAACTATTACAAGTATCACTATGAAAACCAGCTTCAATCTGTTTCTATGAAAACAAAACCAATGGAGGAAAACAACCAACACACAGTTTCCAAACAGCATCTGCAAAAAAAAAAACAACCAAATATAGCAGCATGCTTTTGTTCAGACAAAAATGGCCACAAACAATTGAAACAAAAAAAAAACAAACAAAAAAAAAAAAAAAAAAGCAAAACAAATGTTTTTTCGAGTTGAATGGGGGCAGTGACAGAGGTCCTGGCTGTCGCTCAGAGGGTCCCTCGGGGCCGGCACAGAGTGACACAGAGCCCCGGGGTGGCTGGATCACATTTCCTGCCTGGAGCTCCACCAAAACGACCTTTAGTAACCCCGGAAGGGCCCGGAGAAGAGGTTACTAGAGGACGTTCTAGTGTATTGTAAACAAAGTGATCAGATTATGAGCTGGGATTTTCACCAACGGAGACTTATTTCCACCATGAGCTCATCATTGCATGTCAATCAGTCATGAAAGTATTTGTTAACAAAAACCACAGACCAGATCTAATTCTTACTGAGCTCTTTCAGAAGAGGCGATGAGCTAATTTGCAGGTGCTTGGCGACAAAGGACATGATTAATTATCCATTTATATACCCATATAGACAAACATGGTGAGTTTCAAGAGGCAAATTTGCACACAGTGTCTGTGCAAGCACGCGAGTTGGTAAACGTACCTCGTCTGTTCCTGCAGAATGAGATGGGGCTCCACGAAGAACTTGACCCGCAGCCTCAGTCGACAGGGCGTCACGTTATCCATCTGCTGGCAGATGCGGTTCCTCAGATTCAGCCACAGGTTCTCCCCTTTGCTGCCTGTGAACTGCAGCCCAAAGTAGTCCGTCTCAATTATGCCCAACTTTCTGCAAACCTGGAAATAGATGAAAGATAAGGGTCACAAAGGTGGCTTTTCAACAAAGAAATTCAAATAGGATTCAGTAATTGGGAGGGAAAGAGTATAATGGGACATCATTTTTCACAGCAGGACTGTAGACGGGTCCTTGAACAAGACAAGACTCCATATTGGCTCTGGTCTGCCAGTGGAGAGTGGCAAGAATCAACAGAATCCCCCAACAGGAATCAATAAAGGTTCACAAGATTTAAGAGGAAAGAAAAATAAGGCTGCTTTTATCACTTTCTCCATTCGGATTTATGCTACCCCATTACTACTACTACTACACAGATAAAACCCATCAATATGCTGAAGCTCGTGATAGGGCTCTCCCACGGTAAAGGGGCTCATCAAACCCACAATCCCACGCCCCCTCAGCGCGGCAGCGGCCACGGGGTTATTACTGAACTGCTGATGAACGTCTGCCGGGGGGCCCGGAGGATGAGATCAAACTCATTCATACCCACAAGTTAGGGACATGCCATGCATTTGAAGTAGCGTCCACTTCGGAGGGAAACGAGTTAAATATCTGAACAACTGAGTTCAGACTGAAGTTTCGGTTTGAGTGGAGCGAGAACGTCGAGTGGTTGCAGAAGAATGAACTCAAGTAACCCTGACAAAGCCACACGCCTCCGACCAACTAAAGACATGCAGGTAGAGGCGACCGGTTTAACAGCGATGTATCGAAACTTTCATACAGCTATATCAAGTCATACGTTTCGATCATATATCGACATTTTAAGGTTTCATTGTTACGAACACATGTGTTTTTTTCTTCCCTGCACGTTGCGCGCAGAAGAACATTTTGTTTTCGCAGTCCCTTGTGTGGAACACCAAAGCAGATGCATCACTAGTTTTGTTAACAGAATAAGTAACGTTACACAGCGGATATCAAGTCAAGCAGCGATTGCGTCCTATTCAAGTATTCCTCTTTATGCCTAAGCTGGCTTCAATTCCGCACTCTTCTTTACCAGGAGTCACTAACAAGCGATCGAGCTGAAGTTTGGGGAAAATTGAAAATCTAAAGTTTCGCGAGATAATTAGAGCACTGCTGCACTGCCTGGTCGTGACACGGTGCTTACAAAAAAAATAAAAAATCATATGATGATGACCAGACGTGATGTGTATTCCAGCACAGCCTACCTTATTCAGACAGTCTTCACCGTTTGCCTTCGCATCAACTTCCACTTCCATCACCACAGAATCCGGCCGAGTAACGTGGCAGAGCATTTTGGCTGTGAAATCTTTGGTGTGCCACTCTTTTAAAATAATAAAAACACTTCTCGAGCCTTCTGTAAACACCCCCTCCTACATCAAGCCGTCGTCACTTTCATAGCCCTTCCAGTCCTTGTGGCGAGTCTGTAGCCACCAGCTGTAGGCTATATCAATGAAATACCATGCACGGGCTCCGCCTACTTACAGCTGTCCAACCGTGGCGCGTTTGACATCCTCGAACCAATCAGAAGTCGCGTTACATCCGCACGCTGCTCTGGCTCGAGCTCGCCTCCCCCGTGCCTGGAAGTGTGAGGAAGTCCACTGCGCCCTCATCCGGCTCGCCTGTTGCTTGTAGGTAAAGTGGCTTTTCAACTCACCTGCTTCTAATGAATTAGGCATTTTGGCGAACTTCAGCATGCCATGAGGTGATTTAAATGGCTTGTATACGGGTTCCCACCTCGGTTAGTGTGAATAATGTATGGGAATGCAGTCCAGAAATAGCTGTTATAAGGGGAAAAAAAAAAAAGATAGCCCGCCTCGCTAGTCTGCAGCTGCAGTCCAAAGCTGTGATGAATTTTTCATAGTTCGGTAAAGTTGGAAAGATATTCATAACAGGCGTTGTGTTTCCAATTCAGTTCCACCTTTTCCACAGTGTTCCTGCTTGTGTAACACCGTGTTGTGTCTTTCAATAGATGACACATTTGCTAAAATGACAGTGTACACTTTTTAATTGAAGCTACTTTATCAAGGTGACGAGTAAAGGTCTGAGAGAAACTGATATGAAGAGTAATGAAATCATAGATAAGATTGTGGTGAAAGCTGTTTGGCCTCTCGCCACGTTCGTCCAACCTCTGATCTGAAATACTGCTTTGTTTTTGGTTCCTGTCTTGGCGTCTAGTGGTGTTATAGAGAGCTATTCAATAGTTAAATGTTTGTTCAGCCTCCTTTAATACACAATACCCACTCTTTTATGATATATTATTCATGAACAAAGCGTTGTGATTTTTTACTGTTGGAGACAGCCTCGGCCAGGAGACACTGCAGAAAACTGCAGTCACACTCTCCTCCATACACCAGGGAGGCATGGTGTTCAGCCAAGCCCCGTGTCTGTCTGCCAGGGGACATTTTAGGGGAGATGCAGCGTGCCTCCATATTTTGTGTGCTCTCCCACCACTACATTTCTGACGTAGCATCAGTGACTCGGATACAAGAGGACCCAGAAGGAGCTCCCGAACACAATCGCTTCAAAGAAAAAGTGCTGATCATGCTGTAAGGCAGTCTTGTTTTTATATGTAATAGGTTGGCTTGTTCAAATGTATTAGCCTCTTAATTGCTATTTAAGTGTGAGAGTCTAAGCAGCTTTGATTGGTCCATGGAGGAGAGAATACATAGCAAATGTTTTCATCAGTGGTTTGCATCTGATATTGTTGATCACCCCTAATGTTAGTATGTGAGATGTAACCTAACAGGTGTAACTGTGAAGGTGTTCTGATATCTGCTACTGATTTATAATCTTTCCAGTGACTCACTCTCTATCTCAAAGATATGTGGCCGCCCCCCCCCCACACAGAAATTGAGCGACCAGACTTATCAGCTGTAACGTGTGTCTTCCTGTGTGCGATAAGGTCAGCCGGTCTGGAGTCTGCTGTGGCTGGTGTCCTTTTGCCCCGAGGTGATGCAAGAAGGTGTATGAACGAACAGTGGGACATGCAGCCTGAACAGCCGTCCTATAACCATAAATGGAAAAGCGAGGAAGATGTGAGTGACCTTACATCCACTGTCGACGTGTGACATGAGGTACTTACTGAGAAAGAAACAGACACACATACTGATGCACCCTACTACTATTACGACTACTACTACTACACAGAGAGCACTTTCAGCTACACAAACACAGCTGGTGAAACTGTAGGTGACTGTAAATCTCCGTTCCGCAGCCCTCCAAAATACAACAGACATGCATGCAAAAGCTAATAGATAAATGCATTTCATACATGAATTGTTATCTGTAAAACATCTGTTGTGAATAACAAGTTTAGTGGTTGCTATATTTAGTATATCCTCTATATTGATATCTCTGTTTGTGTACACTAACAGATTATAGAAACACTGCTGATACTCGCATCCAGATCTTACAAACTTAGGGACACATCTACCTTGGTGCGTCATTACACTTTCAGACAAAAAGATAAAATAAAAAAATGTGGACAATAAAAAGATTCAAGGATTATTAATTGTCATTATGCAACACAGGGATGCACAACGAAATGCAGTTGTAGCCCATTCGCAACACGAGAAAAACACGACAAACAAAACTTCAAGACTGGTGCATTCCTGTAGTGCTTTTTTTGAATTTGCATCATAAGGAATGTAAACGGCAGCGTCAAAAACAATTCTCTGGGCAGATAATATGGCAGACATCTTAACATACAACATTCGCCATCAGGAAAACATTGCCCATCAACTTTGACTATGTTTGAGCACCAATCATCATGGTGTAAACACAGAGTCCACCTTCTCTATTATTATTATTATCATTTATTATAATAATAACTGTTATTTACTATTATTATTTGGAAGTGGATACCAACTAGAGTGAGATGAAAAGGGGGAAAAAATCAACGTTTATTTATCAAGACTTCCCTTTTGCACATCTAGGTCAATTTTGGGGGTAGGGCATCTTTTTCACCATCTGGGCTCTCGCACGAAAACAGACCATAGCCGACTCCTGGTTCGCGGCTAGGTATGACATCATGCAATGTGGCATCACATCCCTCTGAGGCAAGTCACCGCTCACTCGACTAGAGCGTGAACACATGCAGGGGTTTCTGTGTGTGTGTGTGTGCGTGTGTGTGTGTGTGTGTGTGTGCATGTGAGCACATGACACCGCAGCGTCATCACTGACCATCTCCATAGCCAAAGCTGTGCCTCTTGAAGCAGAGATTATGTCAGAAAGTGCCATGCTAGCAGAGCTGCTGCTGCGGCTGTTGTTGTTGTTGTGGTAGCCTTGATTATATTCCTTTTTCAATTTAAGCAGCAAAAGGCAGCTGACATATTAGGCCAAAAAAGGAAGGACCCGTTTGCCCAATTATGAGGAAAGGCCAGAGGACGAGCAGTTCCTGTGAGTCAGAAGAGAGTGAACAGCCCCAGTCAACGGATCATAAAGATCAGTCGTCACCACGTGGATGCTCACCAGATGAAGACTCGTCGTCCGGTTCCGATGTGGAGGCAGGAAGTGCGATGAAGAGGAGCCAGAGGTTCAGCAGCTCCTTCAGCTTCGGAGAAGATCATCAGCTACAGCCAAAGAAAGAGGGCAGAGAAGAAGGACTGTTGCCAAAGAACTCTGACGGAGTAACAGACCTGGTGGAGGCAGAATTAACAGCAGAATGCATGCGGTTGGAGAAGCGGGATGCTTTTTGTGACACAAATCAACCTCCGAGGTCAGGTGTTTTCAGGCCTCAGGAATTATGGCTGGCCATGACGAGATGTCTGTCCATTCGGTGGCCTCCTTGTCTGTCCATCAACAGGCAAAGTAACAGGAAATTAGCCTACCAAGTGGACCTCGACCAATCGGAGGACACGCGGTCTTCTGTCAGCTCCGACTCAACCAATGAGAGCTCTTCAAGTACGTCTACCTCAGATGACAGAGCAGTGACATTGGTGAAACACAAGGAAGAGGAAGTACGAAGCAGAGGGGTCAAAAGTGGTCCGCCCCCTTGTCGCGGGGTTTCTCGTTCCTCCCCCAGACTGCCGAGAGCGAGACAAGCTACAGACTCTGTGTTAGCGTCATTGATCTTGGAGAAAGAAATGTTCCTGAGGATTGAGCTGGTAGATTCAGGCACTGAGAGAGATGATTCACGCTACCGCGCAGAGTGGAAGCTGTCAGAGAGAACAAAGGAACTGGCAGAGGGAGTCTGGCTCTCTAGAAGCCAAAATAACGACGGGTTGACCTATTAAGTTAGATGTTTGGTTGCCTTGATGGGGGTCATCTTTATATTATTCAACCCATCAAGTTAGATTGGTTATTGCAGCCATCAGTACTTTGGTTATTATAATCTTCTAATCTCAGTTTATGTGACTGCTGATGAGAAGTGGCCCAGATTTCAATGATTAATCAGTAAGATTGGTTTGGCATGATGGCCGCGTACACTGCTGTGTGCTGATGCAAACTGTGCTGATACAAATGCCGTGACTGTAGCTAACTAATTAGAAATGCTATTTTCAGAAACGCAGCGCAGTTGGTGTTAATGTTTGTTTTTCCGCCTTTCTGGGTCCTTCACGGAACATTTTATACATGGCTGGCTCCATGCGTTTGGGGGCGAGGGAGATTTAATATAAATGTCACGTGTTTATGAATAACAGCCTTTTTGTGAGATGGGTTTTACTTTTTTAACGAGAATTTCTATTATAATAAATACAGGTGGGATGTTTATAGTAGCAGATATTAACAGATCATCCTCAAATTTCCCACAATAACAATGTATGTGAGGAACATTTCGGCCATTATTTTTGTTTCTCATAGTTTGTTTGCGTGCTTGGATCAATTTCATGGACATGTTTGTATTTTACACCAAATTAGGATTCATTGTGCATTAATTGGAACAATAACAGAAAAGCAATGTCTTTTTATACACATACCAAAGAAAATCGATACAGATTACAGTCCAAACACAAATTAAAATGTCATGGTCAGTGTGTGCCAGCAGATCCCACAGACTTTTTTTTATTTATTCATTTGGTGATTATTGTTTTAAAAGTCTCAGCCAGCATGTTTAATGCCTTGGGGGTTATGTGAGTAAGAACATGATTGGAATTCTTTAAATGTATTTCATGTGTGTCAGAGTAACTACATTTCCAAAGTGTTTCAACAGTCTCTCAGCTGAGGAGGATTATGAGTATGTTTTTTTTTTATTAAAGCTCTATTCTAACAGCCTGTCATTTCCATCCACTTCTATGATTTTATCAATTTCTGCTTTGATATTTTTCCAGAACCGACAGTCAATCTTTTGAAGCCATTACATGCAATAAGATATGTGTGGCTGCAAAATTATGATTTTACACGGCTAGTGCTATTTCTTATTGGTGCCTTTCGAAACAGGAGCACCCGTCAGAGTGTCTATAGCTGTAACCGATCTCTACATGCATGCACATAACGGAGCTAGGGATGTGTGCAGTGTCCACAGTGTGGCTTCTTAAGCAGTATTACATTGGACCATGCTACCATCAATAAGTATACAGACATCACACAATGCAATGCATGTTTTAATGCACCGCTTTCCCAAATTAAGCTGTACGTTTTATGTATTGTTTACTTGAACAGTCTCACACTGTAGCGGTCTCACTATCATTCATTTTTGCATTTGATGGCTTGCTTGTCAAGTTCTCATTTCAACTTAACCTGCTTACTGTTTCTGCATGTCCATCCGTAGCTGGCAGTACATCATGCAAATTATATCTTGTAACAAAACGCATGCAACAAATTGCTCCATCACTGGAATTGTTTTTTCTATTTTCTCAGCCATGCGACTGATTATTGTAACCGAATGAAAATGGAGCTTATTTGCGGAGGCAGAGAGAGAGTTGCTTGGCTTGACTGCCAGTGCCAGTTACCCTCATCACTGTAATGAGGAGCACCGTCGGAAGTAGGAAGGCGAGAATGGAGGGAGACAGGAGGGGATAAACAATATTGTTTAATTGTTTTTGTTTTAGAAATGTGTGGTGAGTGGTGTATGCATGCTTTTTGTATGCACAAATTCAAACTGTATATCTGGCCCGTTTCATCCAGAAGATGAAAAAAACAGGAGGAGAGAGTGAAGAAGTGTCTGCTAAGGCAATGTGTGCATTTTGTAAAAAAGGATGAGAAAAAGGAATGGAATTAGTCTCATCTGTTGTGAGCCAGGAGTTTCATCCCCAAAGCCACGGAACTGGCAACCCATTGTCCCTAATGACTGCCTCATTAAGCGAATGATACATGTACCACAGACGATGACACAGCCTTGTAGTGAGTATTCAATGATTACTCAATTCCTCTTGTGTAAATTATGATTAAATACTGAATGTGTGACTCCTCATCTCTGAGTCATTATAGAGTATGGAAATGAGGAATAAATAGCAACTCGACGACGAGATATTGCTTCTTAAAATGAGTTTATATACTTTAGGCATTTATGCATGCGATATATGCAAATTTATTTAAAGTTGTGCAGGATTCATTGTCACTAGGTAATTTACTTTAAATTATATATACATTTTAGGTGATACTTTATCAACCACTGTGGAGAAATGCAGCTGCTGAAAATCTGCATTCCAAAAACGTAGGAAGAAACTCTTGGCTTCGAGCCTAGTTTGAGTTTTGTTATGAAAATCCAACAAGCGGGCCAAGCTCCTAAACATTTAACAACTTAAAATAATCGAATCTTCTTGGTTTAAGAAATTGTGTTGGACAGCACCCGAGATGAAAAAGTTAATGAAATTATATTTCGGTTGCAAAAGTCAAAGTTAAATCGATGTGTGTATTTTACATCCTTCATAATCACTTATAGCAAATATAGGATAACACATTTTTGAGGGTTTTGCTTCACATTAAAACTAAAGATATATTTTGTTAGTTATTGGGACATGTTGTGACACTGAAGTATGAAACAAATGAAATCGATGCGCAAAAACAAGATATACTGTCGATTTGTACCTAATAATCTTTATAACCCCATCACCTAGCAGAGAGGAGCTTTTACCGCGTCAAATCTTTTCCTTTGTCAGTCCTCACCGACTGTTTCTTACCAGTTTTACTTCTGAACATAAAGTCTTTCATGACTTTGTCTTTGGCTGGCTGTTCCAGAAACTATCAACAGCCTGACCTCCTCTGACAGGAAGCACTCACAAGATTGTAATGACACCATCATACTCTGGCAATCGCCAAGACTGCAAGACTGCAAGAGGGAAAGAGGGATGTGTTCCTCATTTGTCATTAAGAGAGGGACAAAGCATGGAACGGCATGTTCCTCTTTCCCGGTTCATCCTCTCAGTCATACTGTGCTGAAAGGAACCGTCCCCAAATATAGTTATGTAACGTGGTGATGGGCTGCAAATCCCAGCAGAGGACACATGTTCCAGTCGTCAAAGGACAAATGTGTCTAAGGAGGCTCGCCAGACTGTAATTGCTTTATCTGCTTGGCCTTTTAGTCATATTCTATTAGATTTTATGCTTTTAAAAAAAAGCCATATCACTCTACCCCCAAATGTAAGCCCACGACTGCTTTTCAAATGCATTTTCCACACCTCATACCTACTTTAGATTATCTAATGACAGAAGTCCTAAAATAGGCAGGAAAAGAAGTCTTACATACTTACATAATGTAAATATTGGTCTGGCCCTCTGCGGAAATCTTAGGAATGTATTAGAACTGAAGGTTTCTGTCCCTCTTGGGGACTTCAGATAAATCAGATCGGTTACAGTATTTTGATTCTTTGCTCACTGCAAATAGGTCCCAAGTTCAATTCCCAGCAAAAGTACAAGTATTGCCAATCATTAAAACTATTTCCTTCCAAGTGCCTTTACAAGGTTCATATCCACAATGTTAACAGCATGCAAGAAGGAAGTAAACAAAAGAAATGAACTTGGTGCTTATCGGGAGGATGTATGCAGGATATTTGACACATTTTTGAATTGGGGAAAACCACATACACACACACACACATATAAAGACGTAGCCTATATATGCATTTTTTTTCACTTGTGTAGTATAAGCCAAAGTATCCCATGCATGTGTGTGTTCTGCAGATTGGTTTGTTTGGATTTACTTAGGCACGTAGTCTGCAGAAAATTCTCTACTTGCACCTATGTACACATTTTTAACCAGGGTTATATGTTACATTTGTGTCAGTAAAGGGAGGTTAATCCCTCCATCCCAGCTCACTTTCCTTACTTTATTTACTATAGATGTATCTTCTCGTGTGTGTGCGTGCATGCATGCATGCATGCGTGCGTGTGGTAGCAGGCAGATGGGACTCGGCCTCAGGTGTGAGCTTGCTGAAGTAAAATGATACCACGGTAGCACAGAGGGGCAAAGGGGACACTTTGCAAGTTGAACGCTTGACTCAGGATGATGAATTGGAGATGGGAGTCGATGGTGTGTGTGTTTTTGTGTGTGTGGTGTGTGTCTGTGGAGGACAAAGAATGTGATGGATGATTCCAGTGGGCCATTTGTGATGACGGCCAAGATTAGTCAGCCCTGGACACACACACACACACGCGCACACTCTCACCAACAGGCTTTGCAGATGGCCAGAAGTACTGTGGTGGCTGTTTGGGATTCTTATGAGATGTGTTCATCCTTGTGGGTTCATAGTCTGCTGCATGCATGTGCTTGGAATACCAAGGTGGCCTTTTGCTATATCACATGGTTGGTTAACTGACAGATTACTATCATGAGACTCTTTAATATTCCCACCTGTTGTCACCTGCACACACACACACACACACACACACACATTCTCCTGTGACACGATGCAAGTAGTGTAGAGCACACACAGGAACAGCTGACAGTGGTGCAGTGGGTATTTTTCTGCTTTCCATTTAGTACTTGGAAGTATTGTTTGGTTAACATTATCGAGCTGCAGTCATCCCCAACTGAACTTCACTCACATTGTCGGAGAAAACTTCGGCTGGGGATTATGTGCCTCAAAGCCATGCTGAACATTGCTTCCGAGTGGGGTGGGCATGACTGATTTTCGCTAATAATTCCCATTAATAATGCCCTTCTTCCATCCTCACCCATAAAATCCAGTAAGCCTGAAGCAACTGGATTTGCTGTGTAGTAGAAATTGAATTTCTCCTTTCATCTGTCAGGCTTAATCATACTTTTTTCCTATTATAACTAATGAGTGGCAATATATTTCATGATCTAGATGACAAAGACCCTTTCTAGGCCCAAACCGTTATAGGATGACCAAAATAAACTTTTTATTTAAATCTGAAAATAACAGCTTTTCAAATTAATTTCTGGCATGTTGCTTTGTCATTGTTGGCATCCATCAGAGTAAAAAGTTTGGTGTTTCAGTGAAAAATCTTTAAAAACCCATTGTACACTACCTGTTCAATATCAAACAGCTGACAGACGCAGTTAGCAACTAGCTGTTTCATGACAAGCTTGCTATATGAAGTTAAAAGATGATGTAATGCTACTGTTGTTAACACCTGGTTTCTGCTGCCGATAGAGGGAAAATCAGCTATTGCAGAGATAATTGTTATTTTCAACCAGAACAAGTGTGACCCAACAGCCCTCTCAACATGTCCTAATAGCAGAGCAAAAGTATAGTAATCTGTGTTTAACCCTATTCCACTGTACAGATGAGATGGCATGTGGGAACACTATTATGACTGTTGGTATGGATTTCATGCACAGTATGAGGATTTTCTTGGAACGACAGTATGTGAACTGTGTCTCTAATGGATCTCTGTCGGATTTTTTGTCTCATACTTTTCACTGCATAAACTAAAGCTGTTGTGTTTTGTCTGGTCAAGAAGAGAACAAAATTACATAGTTACAGCAAATGCAGATCTTGGGTCAGTGTTCTTTGTGTTTTCTTGATGCTTGTTGTAAACTTTGAGAAGTTTGCTCTGTAATCATAATGCCGGGTTAAATGTATCTTTGAGAACCTATAGGATCATTTTTAATCCCTGATAGAATCTATCTCCCTGAATGTCGACAATGTTTTTGTAATTACTCTCACTGCCAGAAGGGGTAGACACGGGTCCCTGGGGTATTCAAAAATAATTTAAAACATGAAGTAATATTTATACATAAACTCTCTGTGCGAACCTTTTTATACCTTTCTGGCAGCGAGCTTAATATTACATACGAAAACACTGCCACCCTATGCTTTTGTATGCCGAGTCTAACTAGCAGGTGTACTGATATCGCTCGGTATTTTTGTAGTTTCTCATAGCGGAGCCATCTACACCAAGAGACACTACAAAGTAATTAACAATGTAATCTTATGGGCTTTCAGGCCATTTTCATATGTCGTCCACCCGGTCACAGATGGCTGATGGATGTGGTACTGTAAAACCATCCGATCGCCGCAGTGGAGCTGCTGGATTTCCCCAAATATCATCAATTGTTTACAAGGCTACTAGTGCTTAACCAGAAGAACAATGCAACTGCACACAAACTGAAAGTGGAAACATTGGCAGGGCATATCAAGGTGAATATCTTATCAATTGTCCTCCATTAATTAGAGTTTAAATTCTCCTCTATTAATTACAGTTTGCCTTCTTAGAAGGCAAAACAAGACAAGTTACTTGTCTGCCTCTATGAAGTCTCAAGACTCTTTTTGCCACAGGGCTAACTGGTCATACAGGAGGCTACAGTGGATTTTGTGTGCGAGAATCACAAGGTCTCGTTCTGAGCAGCAGTCATGGTTCATCTTAACCCTGCCTCTTCTGAAAAAGATGTTCATAGAAGTCGATAGGTTCCCAAACACTCCCGGCACAACTGCGCGTCTGCGCTGTTACTTGCCTCTTCGTGCTCATGCTCGCTCGTGTGCGCCTCCATCCCTGTTGAATTCAGCTGGGGCTTGTTTAGACACATTCACATCTGCCCCACTGTACCCATTCCACATGCCTCAGTGAACAGAGCAGAGTTCAAAGTAACTTGCATGCAACTGCCCGAGGGAGATTCTGGCATCCAATCTGATCACCTTCAATAGCAACCATAAATAGCGATATGTAAGCGCTAATGAAATAATGTTCATGTCAATTCCCCCAATACCACCTTATGTAAGAATAATTATTCTGCTTACAAGCGTTACAAAAACAGATGTTTCATCTGATTACATGAGGAGATGCATGACTTGAATTGTTCAGTAAGGGGGTGGATATTATTTTTCGGCAGAGTTGTATAATGCCTTCTCTCTGACATTAGGACACCGAGGATCAACTAGCAGAGGAGGGCTGGAGTGATGGAACATGTGGATGTCCTGAAGGGAAGAGAGGAAAAAGACCAGATGGGGCCAAATGGCCGGGCAGACATAATCGGGACATGGTCGACAGACGTGTGGTCTTCAGAGGAGCAGACAGGACTAGACAAGTAGGTTTAACTGGCACCTTACAGTATGTACGTCCCACATGAGGCTGTCTACATAGGATTCACTGTAGCAGCACCAAGAGGAAAAACGCAGGCCTTTTGTCTGAAGTTGTATGATACCAAATGTTTCACTTCAACACATGAAGACCAGCTTGCAAATTATGGACTTAATGACGCATTAACATTGCAGCATTTTTTCTTTTGAACAATTTTAAACATGTTATAAAGTTATCAGACCAAGAAAGTTGGTGAGTTAAGATGCATACCATTTACCAGTAATGGTTGTATTGATATACAACATATGACTCTGTTCTGATTTCCCTCAAACAAAAAGTCCATCTCTATTCTTTGTGAAATCATCCTAAGATGAATGTAACAGCTGTGCATCTTGATCCATTTGGAGAAAGTTTCCCTGCAAATATCAATGCAGGGAGATCCTGTGCTTCGGTCAAACTGACGTTTTTGCAAACGTTTAAGTGGAGGAACTGGATGTTTTGTGCTGCATTTTTATTCTGGGTCAGCATGTAGCAAAGAGAGACACCATAAAACTACTGATTCATACACAACACAATTGCTTGCTCAACGGTTGCTCTGATAGACGACGCTTAAAACACAGCATTACACTCATAAACTTGGTTTGATGCCTGGAATATTTAAGTTACTTAATGAAGGATGAAACCTAAATAAATAAAGATATCATAGTTCATGATTCTGTTTAGCACAGCTCAGCTACCACACTGCCACCCACCAATTCAATTGGAACTTTTATCTCCAGTTTCAGCAGCTGCAGCATATTCCTTAGCAGTGTCTGTATGTGAACGATAAATGTGGCTGCAATATCGTTTGCGCAGACAGCTACACACAGTCACAGGAGACACATCTCCTCGCCCAGGTGTGCAGGTGAAAATGTGTAGTATATGTTCACTATCTGAGAAATACCTGTATGCCACCAGAATGAATGGGCTGTCACCACACCAGGTTGGATACTGTCAGCTAAGCAGCGTTATGTGCAAGGCTGAGAAATGCAGGAGCTCGGCAAATCAATCCATATTTTTGTGTCGGTCCCACCGTATTTTTGCCCACGTGCAACACATTCAAAACCTACACATGTACACGGTAATAGGAAAACGTTGCTGAAAAAGCAGCCATCTGGTTGTTACAGAAGGTAAGAACGAACTATGAGAACTACAAAGATAGATTTAAACATCCAAGCAAAAGCAAGGCACACTTTATGCTGACGTCAAGAAACGTATGCGACAGCTTTCATGGAACTTATAAGAGAGTGAAATCTCCAACAGATAGCAGTGCAGTTTATCTCCAAAGGCAGCCGTGGTCCACGCCCGGAGGCTCTGGGGGAAATCAGTCACTAGTGTATGTGTATGTGTGTGTGTGTCACAAAGTCCTTGTCAGAAGTCTTTTCTTTTATCTCTCCCACTCGTGCTCTTCCTTTCTGCCTCTCTCTTGCTTCAATCAGACTAATCATTCTCCTTGTTAATTGCTTCTTTGCCCCGCGGAGCTGTCACGTCTCAGACAGACAGACTGTGAGGAGAATTGTGAGTTTTAAGATCTGATGTGTTCTGTGCTACACCTGCTGCAACACACCAATGTGTATCCTGATGTATTGTTCACATTTAACATTAACAATCTAGAACAGAGGCTCATATTTTGGCGGGGTCCTTGACATGCAAAAGTATGTTCTAAGTTTAGGTATAAGAACATATTGTGTCACCGGCATAGTAATCAATGTAAATCCTTTTGTTATGTAACCATCTCACTTCTGTGTGTATAGTCCAAGTGCAGTCACCCTGGATAGATTATGTGGTATCAGTGACACATTGACAACTTCCATGTCATCACTGACTTATGTAAGAGAATCTGGGGCCCAGCCATAGTCTGTGATATTTGTTAAATCCTGCTACACATGATATGTTAATGAGTTTGCATGTGCATCTCCATATCCTGATTATACACATGTGACCTATATATCGCCCGAGCAAGAGACTGCCTATTATCTAGCATGCAATAAATAATCAGAAGGATGTCTAATGCAGTGCAGTGCAACTGCAGGCGGCTCACCAGCCAACAGTGAAACAATGTTTCCTTTAAATAGTTCAGATGATGCATCGTTCTCTGTGTTGGTGGCTGTTTTGCACCGGTATTATCTCTTTCCATCTCCAGACTGAAATCCCTTTAAACTGCTTTTCAAAAGAGGTTTTTTTGATAAAACAGAAATCCATAGAAGCACATTAGCTTAAGCTGGGATAGCGAGAACCAAATGTGGATTATAACGACAGTTTGAATCATGGAACAAACGTTATCACTGCCAAAATAGCTCACTGCTAAAATCTAGAGACGACAGCATTGCAGAGGCCAACATTTAAGCTCTGGCTGTGTGTGTGTTTTAGACATTCCTTCTTTTCACAGCCAGTATCTATCACTACCTATTCAGACAAATACTGGAACTATAAAAATACGAAGACGTTGACAGTTCTGAAATTCTTAGCCCAAAAAAGAGGTGTTGCATTTGTCAAATCAAGAAACTTTTGAATTTCACATTTATATTTGTATCCTTGTAGCCGACACTGTTAGTTCAGGCTGTGAGCAGGTGACAGATCAGTGTATTGCCCAAGGACCCTGTCATTTCACATTAGCTGATGTCAAGTTAAAGCCTGAGACCTCTCAGTCGCAGCTCTCACACCAAAGCAGTATCAGCGCTTGCTTTTCCTGCAGCAGGATCAGGAGACGTTCACACATCTGCATAAGCACTGCCTTGACACCGGGTAAGGTGCAAAGACACATTGTAAAAATCTATAATGTGAACCTCTGCCCTGCAGCCAAACAAGACATCACTGCCATATCTCACCCACTTTATCTATCACCCCTCTCTTGCCTCTGTTCACATGCCCGAAGTACTTCTCAGGTCTGCTGTCAGGCCTTGCTTTGTTGTCTACGCCCTTCCTCAAAGATCTTTGGTGTGCAGAATCAATTTAGTACAAGAGTTCTGGCTGATGGGCATAGAAAAGATGGTCAGAAAAGCATAGTTCAAAGCTGACAAGACTGCGTCTGGATAGACATTAAAGCTTATTCAGTGCTTTCTACGTCACCTTGCCTTAGGACAGAGGGAGAGGGAGAGGGAGCTATTCATGACTGGGTGAGCATCAGGGAGAAATGGAGCAGGAATTAGAAATGGGTAATAGCAGCACATTGCCTCCACACTCCTGTAAGACGTATCGTTTTTATCTTTGACTAATAAGCATTAATGTAATTCCGTTACGCTTGCATGCCTTCGCGAAACCATATCAGTTTTGATCAGCTACTATACATGTCCTTTTGGTAGATATATGTGGTCAAAACAACAACAATCATATTTTCATTGTAAGCACTGCAAGACAGAACCGTAACATTTGTGCTTCAGTACTTAGACAACAACTGAACACAGTTAATTCAAAGAAGCATATTGAATCCACTCCTCTCTGATGACTTTGGATGGTACAACACAGCTTAATATGAAAACTTCTACTTAGGACTCTTTGGTTCTCTCCTTTTCTTAAAAGTCAGCACTGTCAAGATGGGTTCAAATTGGCCAACGGTGTAAATTTGTGTGTCAAATGTCACCAAAGTTTAACTATATGCAAAATCACTGTGCAAATGTGCTCGCCTCAGCATTCAAATCCATTGTAATGTAATAATTTCAGACCGAAATTGACTTTTGACTCTGCATCTGAGGAAGTCCATTTAAGATTTTCTTTTTAGAATACAAACGTTAAAGGAATAGGACTGCTTCATTGTGCTCAACACTGTGCATTAATAGCAATTATTGACATTTATAATAATGAACTAAAAATGCTGGATAGATACTTTATTATTACTATCGGTACCGCTCTAAATGCTCTTGAAGTGTGAGTTGACAGCAGTTAAATAACAAAATATCTTATTTGTGTGCCCAAATATGAGTTCAACAAAAAGGACAACAATAAGCTCAGGTCGGTTGCAGCATTACCAGCTCTCTAGAAGGAGAGAAAACTCCTGATATTACAGATTACACACTCAAACGCAGATGAATTATGCTACTAGATAGAGAAATGATGTACCCATGTTGTTGGCAAGTGAGTCTATATTTCCATACGTGCACCACTAGGTGTATTGCGGATGCACGTGCTTAACGACTTGGTCACCTTGTGTTTGGAGGAAGGGACAGTTGCGCCTGTCTGACGTGTTGTTTTGGCTCAGGTCTAAATTGGCACACTTCATGGTGACTATGACAGCTGCCAACACTGCTATAGGGGCATGTGATATGCGATGTGGGCTTCAACAAAGCCCAAGGCCACATATTAATCATTTACATTGTGCTGAAGTCCCAAAGCATGTCTCCCCTATGGGCCACTATTGTTTGGCATATATCAGCTGGAATTATAGAGGACCGGCTGTGCTAATTCGCTGGCAGTTAGGGAATGAATGAAATCAATATAAGGCAACAGGTCGATTGACTGACTGATAGATTTTCATGTCAGCTGTTGTGTTTAGTAAATGTTTAGACTTAACTGACATTTATGAGCCTTGAAATTAATTGTTGACCTATATTTATTAGATATTCAGTGAATGCTGGAATAGGCCCTGTGATCATGATTAGGTATAGAACATTGATGGATGTATAGACCATGGAATATAAAATATGAGATCAAGAGTGTGTGATGAAGACAGGAGTGCACTCGCCAACCAGAGTGATATAGCTGTTGTATCTACAGTATATATATAATTGCAATTTCTTCTATCAATCTGCTAAGCTGCGTCGTATCTGTAAGATAATGAACTACTCGTTTAATGCTTCACCACATTCTGTAGAAAGATGGAGAAACAAAAAACTGTTTCCCAGGAAAAGCGTCACCGGAGCCTGCAGTCTATCCTTAAATGCATTGGGCACAAAGGCAGGAAACATTCGTCATAGGTCGGAGCAAACACAGAAACACGACTTATCGCAAAATTCACACTATGATTAATTTCAAGTTCACAATATAAAGCAAGGCAACTGTGAAAATGTGGCAAAGATTTTTGGCAAAAAAATCCAGCCTTCCATATTTATGAGATTATATTTTATTTAGTGTCTCCAGCTGGCAGGGGCAAGTTCAGCATGACAACGATCACAAATGTACAACGCTTCCTATTTTCCTCAACCTTTACATCAAAGAATACATAAATTAGCATCTCGGCATCGGTGTTTGGAGAATGGTTGTATCCATTATATCAATGCGCTTGAAAGTGAATCCTGTCTCCTCTTTAATTTCAAGTAATTATGCATAATTAGCGTTTTCCACCTAACTTGTTATGTTGTGACTGGCAGTAACAAAGCGACCAGCGGTTGTAAACTTTGTATCCACATTGTATGAAACATTTATGTCACACAAGTTGAAACCTTTCACAGTTTGTCAGACTGCACTGAACCAACCAAATCAGTCTCACAACATAACTTAATACAAAGTTTGAATCAAACCTCAGTCCTTCAGCTGTGTTTACCAAACGGTGCTGCCTTGGGAAGTTATCATGGCTGACGTGTAGAACCATGACATCTAATTCATGCATGTGATGTAACTAGGAAAGCAAATTAGAATTCTACTTGGTGAAGCAGTTCCATTTTTTTAACCTGAAGAATTATCCAAAAGATCATTAAGAGGCAACTTCTTACATTAACGCGTCACTAAATTTGTAGCCACAAATGGAATTTAGGTCGCTCCATCTCCATGATGAATAATTTCAACCTTATAAATATTCCTTCTTCAATGTATTTTGGTGAAGAAACAACACTCTGTCTCACCATCTCTGTTTTACACATTGTGTGGAGACGAGTAGGGAGTTCAGACAGAACAGAGGCAGCAGTTCAGCTGTCG
Organism: Anarrhichthys ocellatus; assembly: GCF_004355925.1. Lineage (NCBI taxonomy): Eukaryota > Metazoa > Chordata > Actinopteri > Perciformes > Anarhichadidae > Anarrhichthys > Anarrhichthys ocellatus. The sequence goes on along the minus strand of NW_022280065.1, from coordinate 4,900,883 downwards.
TCCCCGTGAAGTCGCATGTGGGCCAAAGAGTGAAAATGTCACATCTACTGGGCCTCTCAACTCGCATCTTCACTATTACTATTGAAAAAAGTTTTCTTTTAAAAAAACGTGAGTTGAGTAGATGCACCTGCCCCACATTTCCCAGAATGAACATCAAACCACAAGTCCTTTCCGACAGATATAGACGACACTTCACTTTGGATCTGAGTTCACTGAGTCAGGAGGATATTTCAAGTATTAGTATATATTTCACATGTACTGTAGGTTTCACCCGTTTGTCAGAGGCGGAGAGAGTGCTTTATTTAGCCTGTTTGGCTGTTTGCTCATTGGAGCAATCCAAGTTACATGTCTTATTCATGACTGAATCAACATGCTAGTGGTAAATATTTAATTCTACAAATGAGGACTTCAGAATGAACTCTATTTTTAGCCATGATGAAACAGTTAAACAGAGGAAAGACTGTTCTTCAAAATCAGCTCATGCATACATGCATTTCATGTGAGAAGAGTCATTGTGTGAATTTAAAACATTGCCACACTTTAACCCTTTAAATGTTTTTAAACATTTCAGAATTCAGATAACAAAAAAAAAAATGTATCGGAGTAGTGCTCTGTGAAAGTGGTTTCAGAAATCTGATTTATTTGGGCTAAGGCACTGCACCCATCATCCTATCACTACGGACTTCTGTCAGCTGTTGACTAACCGTGATTGATCCATTCAGATGCTTGGTTATTCAGATTAATCGAGCTGTGTAAAGTAGAGAGAAGAGCCGAGCTCATGGTGTGAGTGAAGAGAACAGTTGAAGCTATTCGGCCCTCATCAGGGATTCTGAGCGAAGACCTGATTCTCTCGTATTTGCAGGTGGCTCCTGAGCCTGCAGACCAGGCCGACTGTAAACGGTATTTAAAGGTGTTGACTGGTTGAGCCTGTTGGATGGTTCACTGCCAAAGTGCTGTATGAAATACTTTGTTCAGGGCAACGGCATCTCTGAAGCTCTGCACGTATCGAGGGGGAGGGGCAATAAGTGGGCATGTTTCTTTAAAATGTGGCCTATAGAGAGTGAAAGAGTCACCCTCTGCTGGTGCAGTTGTTACCTCAGAGAGAAATGCCAAAATCCATGAGGAAATGTGTAGAATGTATTTATCCTTCCTCATTAAACATGAAACGCTTGTTTTCATGCATGTTTACTTGCTAGCAGTCTTTACTGGAGCATTGCTGCGCTCCTTGGTGCTTCACCACCATGTGTAGATCAGTGGAATAGTGATAGACCATCGGCAGGACGCTGTATCTGTGTTAAAATTGGTAACACACTCATAATAACATAGCAACAGTGGTTATCATAAACTCAATCAGTTTTGCGCACTTAAAGATAAAACTTAACAAACTTATTATTAAATTTGTTTGTACTTTGTAGTTCATTTTTATCCCTGTGATTCCTATGAGCCTGTGATTTAGTAACTGATGGTATGCATTTTTAAAAAATGTGATACAAGATATAAGGACTCCTGTCTGGGAGCCAATACATCACTACAGGATTAAGGGCAACACAGCAAGCTACAGGACCTGCTGCCTCTACATGTCCTGCTCTTTCTTCTGTCTTTACATTCAGTTGTTTGTCCCTCTTTTTAATAGCTCACTATAGATTAGGGAGTTTTGGCATCCTGTGTTTCCTTATTTTGCTTTATATTTGGATTGTGCCTTAAAGATAAACTGTACATTTGTATCCAAATTGTTGTCGAATGCATAAAAGACACAAACAGCTTATCTGCATGTTTTAGTGTCACCACTTCTACAACTGTAGATAGGATTTATAAGAGATAAAGTATTCCTTAGTAGAAAGAGAAACACTCAGGGTTTCAATCATATCGTTAGGCTGGTACACCTTTCCTGACGCTGATAAAACCACCGCCTACTACAAAAGCAAACCACTAGATGGAGACATTGATCTATTTACAGCCAGGAAACCAACATCTCTTTTGTCAGCTTTACTCTGAGTTCAAATTAAATCAAATTTAAGAGATGGTTCATAGAGAGCTTGTCACAAATGATAACATGTGCTGTCTGGTTTAATTTTCCCTATGAGCAGTTAAAAAGGGAAATGCATGTAATTGATGTCATAACATGTCTGTCTTTCTAAATTCAGTGCAAATTCAGACAGAGAAATCTAGGCAGTATTGACTTTAAGATTTGGTTTAATAAAGATGAGGAAACTAATCGCTTGATGAAGAACATGAGCGCTAACAGGAATCAAGCTTGACATGAAAGGTTACTAGACCGGAATATGAGGATATGATCGCCTTCCTATCGCTGTATCCAATCGGGATCTTGCATTCGGCCAATTAAAATGTCAACATTGGAATATACAGTATCTGTCTGAATTATGGATTAATTAACTCTCTTTCACTGCAGGAGATTTGTGAGTATAATTTGTATAATTTAAGGGAGCATGTAAAAAAAAAATGAAATAAGATCAGATAAAAAAACTTTGCACCCAGATTTTGAGGTATCGCCATAACTATGTATTTCCACCCTTCCTCATCTCTACGTCACAGATGTGTGGTTATGTGTATCCTCAAACTCCCTCTTCCTTTTATCTCCCCCTCTTGGAATAGACATGCTGGGCTTTTGATTCCGGCGGTGGCGGGGCAGTCTCCGTGAAGTAAACTGTGACAGATCCTCTCTGGCTGGAGAAAAGATGGAGTCTGCTCACACAGAAAGCCCGAGGGACAATTTCTTTCCACTAACTCCCCCTTTTTTTTTTCTCCTGCTTTCTTTTTTGCCTCGTCATATTCCTCACACACTCAGCTGGAGTCTGCTGAATAGCAATGTTCTCTCCTCTCATAGAGAGTATGCACAGAAGCGTGTGCGTGTGTGTGTGTGTGTGTGTGTGTGCGTGTGCGTGTGTGCACGGAAATAGGCACACACTCCTTTCTCCTAATCTCTACTGCTTTGAACGCTGACTTTATCCCATCTGACTGAGTTGATCTTCCCACAGTCTATGGAGGGAAAGAGTTGACTTCCCTATGAGCTTTCTGCAGCAGTAGGAGAGATTGGGGAATATGCTGCCTGTGGGTGAAATGCTTCAATAATCCAAAAACATGAATCTCCGAATCTGATTCTATTCCTCTTGCATCCTGCTTTGTCCCCATTTCCCTGCTCCCTTTTTCTGCTTGCTTGCGTTTTGACTTTGCTTACTGTGTTCATACATTCATCCAAGAGGAAGTGTGTCTCATTCATGTTGTATTAACTTGTATGATATTTTCCTAACTGTCCACAGTGAGCTTTAACCCGCCGATCTTTGAATTTACTCCAGTAGTTTTCAGGCTAATGCAAACCTGTCTTAACTACAACTCTCCAGTATGTCTCAAATGGCTGCTTACTAGTTCTCTCTATTAATTTTATTTAAAATAAAAAACATTCAGACTAAAGATGTCACAGATATGTCAGGAAAGACATAAATTAAACTTAATTATATGTCATCAGCAGACGGGAATCAAACTCTAGAAGATCAAACTGGATCGACTATCGGAGCATCCACTGCAGCTGTCATTGCGTGTGATGCAGGCACGTATCTTCTTGATGTGTGCAATGCGTCTATAGCAACATGTGATTGACATCAGATCTGATTAAGCACGTACACAATGGATACATCGTGGTTCCAGTTCAGGTTACACCTGCGTACTGCACATCAGCAGGCCACCCTACACTGTGTCCATGCTGCCTGAATTTGACACTGTCCACAGCACTGAATACATGAGGCACTGGAGTCCACACGAGACCATTCTGCTGAAATTAGATCACACAGTGCCTAACAATGACAATTTAATCTGAATATGTATCAAAAGATAAATGCTCCAGTTTAAATGAACCTGTATTTCAGATAAAAGTAAAGTTACATAATACATGACACAAAATATGTGAAGTATATGTTATGCCACTCACTGGCCATAATGACCAAAATGCCTGCCATTATGAATCCAGATGTGATGTTTTCAGGGTCATATTTCCTCACCACACACTTTGCAGCTTTTACATAACTGGTCATTGACATTACACTTGGTTTGAATAACTATGTTTTTGTTATGGGAACTCTTGAGCAGATTTAGAAATCCAAATGACTACCTTTATAAATGACCAAAACACTTTTTTTTTTTTTTGTTGTTTAATTTGACCATTTAGCTGTTCCTCCTCTGCCCATTAGATGACGTTCTGAGGCCCACTAGTGGGCCCATGCCAAATGTTTGAGAATATCTGATCTAATCCTCTTTCTGATTGAGCTACTGGCAACGTTTCCCTGAACGACAATGCTGCATTTCAAGACAACAGCAGGAAAGGCCAATCATTTGCTCTGTTTTGTATTCATGCCACATCTTCCCACAATTCTCTCTTGCTGTCGACATCTTCTGTCAGTCGATGTTCTGTTCACATCAGTCTTACTTAACAACGATTTCAAGGTACATTGTTAATATGTTTGTATTCATTTTAGTCTGTTTTGGTACTATTGAGCTTGTGGAGAATTTGAATTTTTTTTATTTGAAAACAGTTTTGTCCAGTTTATTATTATCTCAATTAATGAGACATTTCCTCTTATTGATATAAATTATTCTTGCATGAAATACTACATTTTTAGATTTACAAATTTTTTTTTCAGATAATATATTTGAATATACTATAAATATTATAGCATATAGGATATAATACGATAGACAAGTTGCTCCCTACCTTTCATTAAGGTTAAAGTATTTTGTTGTGCTTACACTAGATGGGGCTGTCTTATGACAAAAGGTGGCAGAGGATACAGGCAACATGCAGGTTTTTGTCACTACTTTTTAAACCGCTTCGCCCATAAAGATTTGCATTATTATCAAATGTAAATGTGTGCATACTTCACATAACTTTTACAAAGTATACCAGATTAATTGTTTGATTTACTGGTCATGCAGCTTAGACTTTCGATTCATTTCATTATGGTTTTATAATCAGCTCGCATGAACTTGACATGTGCTTCATTTTTTTAATCATTTATTTTGATCAAAGTTGACTTATTGTTGTGGTCATGCAGCTAGAATTGATGCCTGATTTGAATACCGTGCAGTGCATCACTAATGATGACGTAACCTGTGACAATATTCAAAGTGGACATGATGGTCACTGTGATGGATTATCTGTTTTAGGCAAGTCTCTTCATGTTTACTTTCACACCAGGCTGTTCTGCACTGTATGCGATATGTTGTCTACCTTTGCCTACCAATTCAGTGCCATTAATTCAGGGCTTTCTTTTCAAGTCATCCAGTTCTGGATGACATAACTTCTAATTAAACATGTTAAGTGTCTGTGCAAGTCAGCAAAACAATATATTAAAAGGTGGAGAGGGAGAAAGCCAAGGACAGAGGGAGCAAACCAGTTTACTTATCAGAAGTGTGCTGGAGGTCAGAGTACTGTTTGTGTTGCATCACAGAGCATCAGTTAGAACAAGTGGAGTAATTAAGTGAGATGATCCTTAAAATTGTGTTTTCAATGCAAACCTGGAGATTTTCAGTAGACCTCAAGGGCTCATTTTCGCACAGCGCAGTGAGCTGTGCGATGAGAGTAATTACCAAATCACCCTTTTCTCTTTTCCTTCTTTTTTTAAGGAGACCTGTGTTAAAGTTCAACTTCTATGGTACCAAAAACATTGTTTGATGCCCTATTGATTTAATTGGCCTCTTCAGGTGTAATCAGCAGTGAGGACAAATAATGAAATGAAGCTCATGCATTTTACATAAGCTGTTTTTTCACATGTCATAGAGTCGCATTTTTCACTACTTTCTGTATATGCTTGAAATGCATTCAGGGGGAACTAAACATGGTGTTAGATCCCTTTCAGACGAGGCACTGGGCTCAGTTTGCAGCTCTGTGTTGAAAGTCACCTTTCTGAGCTGAGCTAACAGGACAATTTTGTCAGTGATATGATCAATTGTTGGTCCCTGTTGACCATGTTCGGAAGGATAAAAAAAGAATACGTGTTTTTATTTGTAATGTCACACCGCCGTTGTATACCTTCAGGGTCATCCAAGCCTTTCCATGATAGCTGAGCTGGTTCCACCCTGATTTTATCAAATTTGTACATTGTATGTTCCAGTGGTGGTAGCACTATGTCAACTGACATTATGCCCACCAAAATAGAAGTCTAGTTTACTAGGGGAGGAGCCATTAACCGAGGCAGCTCCTAGGCCTCTCTTTAAAGGGAGGGGGAGGAAAATCATGTCCGTTCTAAAAGGCTAGCTTTTTATGGTCTAATGTAGTCTATCAAAAAGGCTCCCTGTGGCCCGAAATGGGGAGAATTCAAAGTGATAAAAAGGATAGTGGCACAGGTCAGTCATTACCTGTAGCAGTTGAGGAGGGTAGCAGAACGGAGAGATGGGAGGTGTACTCTAAAAACATGAGGAAGAACTTGGATGCGTAGGACTGAGTTAAGGATGTGGTTTTGCAGGGACACGGCAGCAGGCCTGTGTAGGGAGGTGTTGAGTGGGAGCAACAAGACACTTGTCGTGTTCACAGGTCAACATAATTCTACATTTCTTCTACAATTATGTAATCTCCCCATGATCCCCCCAAACTCCATAACCATTATGTGCATGTCAAGTTTTTACCATAGCTTCTTTTCCAGACATACAATGCTAGTGTAATTGAATGAGCTCAAATCCATCAATCAATATTTCAGGCAGCCAGTATTGCTTAAACTAAAGGCCAAGACAAATACCTTTTCATTGTCATTATGTTGCTAGGTCCAAGTTTGCCTCCTGTCAGCTACTGCATTAACAAACATTGCAAAAAGACATGACAAAGGGGCCCATTTTGAATGTTTATGTTGAAAAGGTCTTTATCACTCAGACAAAGGAAATGAGGAATACGCATCTCTACATCCTGAAGAGTGTCGGATAACCAAATAAGTGTTATCCTAATCATTTCACACATTACTGTGGATTCTCATCAGTTGACACTGTGTTGTTGCACAATGGAAATGCGTTTGAGCAAACTATTTTATGCTAGAAGTGGGGCAAATAGTTTTTATATTCTATTCATATCCGAAAACCTGTAAAAGCCTGCACACAATCTCTCCCGCTGTCCTCTAAGTAGCCTTTAAAACGTTGCTTCCTTGAACAGATTGTGAATAACCCTTCTTCCCCATTGCCCAGTGGCTCATGTTCAATGGAAATGAGCGAAGGCTTGTGATTAACACGGGAGCCGTATTGCATCCTTAATGATTCCTGAGTTTATGTCTCCTCGAATTGGCCAAAACAAGAACAGATGGCCCCACGGGTGGAATCCAGACACACTCACTGTGCCTGTGACAACTTTGAAAACTAAGTGTGTGTGAGTCGGTGTATGTCTGAACATTTGTATTTATGTGGATATGTGTTCACAGTGTGTGATGTGTTTCCTTTCCAACATTTACTCCAGGCTCTTGCTCTCAATAAGAACGTGGTCTTAGTCAGCCATCGTGGTTACATAAGAATAAGAAAAAACATGTTTTAAGAGTCTTTTTATTTGTGTCCCTGTATGCCTTGCCACTGTTAAAACATGTCTGTTGAGTTTACCTTGAAGCCTAAGGAGGATGTGTACGCTTCCTGTCAGTAGATTTATTTTATTTTTCCCCATCTACAGGAAACGGGTACAGGGGTCTCTATCTACACCACTTCCTCTAGTTGTTTGCTCGCAGTCTGCTATAGCCGACCTCCTGTGTTTGACAGAACTGTGAGTACAAGAAGAGTTACAGGTGTTGTACAATGTGTCTTTCTAGCCGCTGGATCATACAACCCACCCCCCAAGATGAGAGACTTGTTGACATGACAAATGCCAGACAACATTATGACAGAAGCTAAAATGTTGACATCTGGAGACAGCATCTGTTGCCTTCTGCACTTCTGCACTTTCAAATCTCTGTCAAACAACACATGTCTCCGCTGGCATGTACACACACCCATACACATTAGAATTTCTATGTAAATGTCACATATCACTCTCACTGGAATATAAAGTGGACCAAAGACTTGTAATTGCCTTGAGATGTTTGTTTGAGGTAGAGAAAGCTCCTGTAAATCTACAATACATAATTATGTAATAATATATATATATATACAAAAGTCACATGCTACTCATCCAGAATTGTATGTACGTTTTTATATGTGAACTGAAGCCACAGAGACTTTGAAAATGCAACAGTTTGGTAATAAATTAGATGCAAAAATGAATGACGGAGACTTTTCAGACAAGGAGAGAGGGCTTGCATAGACCACAGAGCGTTAGGATTGAATAGGATTGACTTTAACAAAGACAGTGTAACTAACTGACTCATTACCCACAAAGTCAAACTCAAGAAAGTTGTTAATATTAGAAAAATATGACCTTGTTTCACTGTTTTTATCACGACTTTGTTCTCATGCAGTACTGTTGAAATAGAATCGTAATATTTTGTAACTCAAATGTCATCTGAATGTTAATGCGTACATTCTCACATCTTTTTTTATTTGAACACTTTTTAAAAGAGTCTTGAGGTTCACTCCTTGACTTTTCCATCATTCACTCTTCTATCTCTTCTCTGATCTACTGTAGCCAGAGTCCTTGTCTTCTGTCCCTTCTTCCTGCCACCTGTCCCTGGATCCAAACCTCCTTGTCCTTTTAACCTTCCTGGCATCTCCCCTATAAGTCCTCTGTCTTTTGATTTCACTGGCAATAGTATATTCTGGGGCTATGGGCCAGCAAAAAAACTGCTCTTATTTTGTGGTGATGTCAAAGAAAGCGTGATCCAACAGGGGAAACAATGAAAATAAAGAGAAGTGCCGGAGGTGTAGAGTTGCCTGGCAACAACTTCCCATCCTTGTGCGAGTTGGCCTTCATCAGATTGCAGGATAGACATTTAGAAACACTCCAGCATCACAGTCTGTTTGCACTCAACGGGGACAAGAGAAGAAGAGACGGAGTAGGTGAAAAGGAACTGCTGACGTGTGTTACCATATGGGGTGACGACCTTTGTCAGTTGGGTTTGGGCAAACAGCACGAAACTGGTAATCACCTTTGTGTCTATATTTTCTTGCCAGTTTTTATTTATCTGACTGGACCTCAACCGTTTGAGGTCTGGCCATCTCTGGAGTTGGGTAATTTGAACCCATCCAGAACTCCGCTGCATGAGTTCTAACCTGTATAAAAAGATCAGACCTCTCGTCCTCCGATGCCATCATTGGTGACCTCTTGCTTTCAGTTAAGTGGTCTCTGTTTGCTGAACAAATGCATTTATGGTTATACATCTTAATACAGAGAGCAATACATACAATGTGTACATGGTCATTCATCTAAATGTTTAAAGCTAGTGCATGTATGGGTATGGAAGATTTTTATTTTCTCCTGTAATGAAAATAAATCGCTAGCTGGTACCTACACCGTCAGCCAACAAGAATTGTGTTAGTCCAACCATCCAATTTCAAGTCCCATATCCAGGTCAGGGTCATGGTGGCAACAGATCAAGCTGAGCAGCCTATGTAGTTCTCCAAAGTGATGTCCCCCAGCTCCTTCTGACATTCTGAGGGGAGCCGGGAGATGTAATCCCTCCGGCTCTGCTCAAGGGGCTCTCTTATGTAGTTTAGTCATGCTGGAAAGGAAGCACCTGGGGGGGGGGACACCGAGGGTGGTTGAACAACATCAATCTCCTCCCTTCAGTTTGAAAAAGCAGTGGCTTAACACAAAAGTCCTCCCAGATTGCTTTACATCTCTCTATGGCAAAGCGTGAGGACAGCTACTCTGTGGAGGATCATCTTTTTGTATCAGTGATCTAAAATAATGGCCTCTTACATTCAGTGAGCAGTGGTACTAAATCTGAAGATGGTTTGATGCTGACAGCGTCCAATGCCAACACATTGTAATAGTAACAGTGTTGTCTGCCCATCCCCATGGAGTGGAGATGCAGGTAGTGAGCTCATTAGTGGATTATACAGCTGGATCCTGAAGTCAGCTGCCATCAACATTGCAGCCAGTACCCGGTTTGTAACGTTAGTGCTGCATCAAGTCATATCATTCAGATTGTAGTACAAGCAACAGGTAAAAAAAAAACAACTGTTCATGTCAGAGATGTCAGGAATTTCTGACAACTACAATATCTCCCACTTGGTGAGAAGAACTGAAAATGTCTCAACAGACAGTTGGCGAAATAACTACAAAGCCACCATCACTGGCAGTTACATTACAAAATATAGTCCAATATTAACACTTTAATTATTTGGCTGATTTAAAATAAACTATGCACTGTATCTTGTTTTTCCTGTTAACAACCAGCTCCAGCATGTAGTCTCCACTCTCTGTCAATACTGCTCTTCTTCATATTCATACAGACACACGCATTCACACTGGGTGTCCAGCATAGTTTTGTATTTCTGAACAGATCGACAGGGAAAACTAAAAGTGGTAGGTAACATGTGTAAGCTTAGTGGTAGTTGATGAAGGGATGTCGTTCATTCACATTTCCCAGAAATCTAGAAAATCGAAGCAGTGGGGCTTTCATAAACACACCGTTGGCTTTCAAGCTGCCGCTGCTGATTTACAGATATTATATTATTTAAAGCCAGGACCTCTAGCTGTGCCATTAGCCAGATTGTATTTAGATCACGTTGAGATTGCAGTTCTGTAGTGTGGGTCTGGGGCCGTATTCACAAAACCTTCTCAGGATAAAACTTTCTCCTAACTGGCTGGATTAGGGAGAGAGATACTCCTAAAAATAAGGAATGTGTCATTTCTAACTTCCAAGTTTTGGGCTTGAGAGTATTTCTCAAAGCATTTTTGTGTTAAAACAACAACAAAAAAAGGTCTGGGAGAGGTTTGTGTCAGAGGACTCCTAAATCACTAAGACATGCTCACAACCAGTCAGTTGACACAGCTACATTTCAGTTTGCAGCGCTGATGAACATGAAATATCTCAGCTTGTTGAAGGTAATCAACCAAACCAAAACTGCCTTTCAGTTTATTGGACAGTTTATTAACTTGACGGTAACGCATTCATTAAATATATATTGTGTCTTGGCCATTGCTGAATTATTCTATTCATTAATCTATCATTAAGCTATTCATTTGGGCCCCCCATTCATTTGTGTTGATTTAATTTCACATTCAACAAAACCACTTAGTTAGGTTTAGGAAACGAAGGGACAACAACATGTTTTATTTACTATCCCTACTTGTATTTGGAGAGATGAATGTTATTTTGGAATTTCAGTTTCCTATTGAGAGGTTAGGCGAGCTACGCAGCCAAATAAGTGACATCAATAATACGGCAAAAGAGAAGAGCACTGTTCCTTTTGGACTCTTGGACAAGAGAGTTGAAAAGTTAAACGATGGCCAAGAGAATTTGGCATGTGGCCGCATAGATTACATAAAACCGGATAGCAGAATGTCTGTCAGTTTCCAAGGCAACTGTATTTTTGTGTCTTTACTCTCATTCTTATCCGTCAATTCTCTCATTAACACTCTGCAGTTTTTTTTGTCAATTGAGGCCTCAGTGTGTTTCTAAGCTTCAGTAATAGTTGGTTACGTGTAGAAAAATGTGTTCAGCAAGGTCTGTGATTGCCCGTCCGTTATAACTGTGTCACTCTCTGGATTATTTTAAAGAAAAAAACACTATTGTTAAGCAACCTTAATGTTTACTGTGACCACTGACGACTGGCCAGTAATGGTTGCTGCTATACTTTAGCCATGGAGGTAATGAGTTAACATTCTGGTACATAAGTCACATTTGTGGTTAATGTTATTGCACACAATGCAGCGATGGTCACTTTCTCTGAATACCCACGCGTTTTCACACCACCGAGTGTGTTGTCTAGTTGCAAACATTGAATACAGCCCCCTTAAACTTTCAGATGAAAGTGAAAAATGTGAATGGCTGAGGAATGTTTGCACCTTGCAAAGCAACTGAACCATTTTGATTGGCTTGGTTATCTTCACAGTCCGTCGTGTATTTCAATAAAGCATCAGCACAGCTGCTCTGAAATCCCGTGTCACGGGTTCTTTCCCCCAACTAGCTAGTGAGACTATTACCTAGTGAGATATCATAGAAGATGCTACTAGATGGTACTGTGAATCTTAGACTAGGTACGCAAACACATAAGGGAAATTAGCTTCTCTCCCCTCAAAATTGACAGCTTTAAATGATTCCTATAATGTAAGATTGCTCTGCTGACGAGTCATTTCTTCTCTGTGATTGAAGTTATTGCATTTAGTCACAGGTTAGGAGCGTTGGCTATCAAAGGGCTTGAATGTATGCTGCCATCTCTCGCGTGCCAGTGTTTGCAAAGCAAAGCAGTAAACGGAGTGCAACACATTCATTGCAAGATTCAGACGGCGAATGTGTCAAGGTCAGAAGTTGCCTGCTTTGTGAGAGATATGTAAGTTCCCATGTTTCCATATATTGTGTAAATACAGCTGCATAGTGTTTTTCAAAATCTCTACAGGCTTTACCATTGTCAAGGATCAGGATATTCAGGATAGTCAGAAACTATTTTAGAATATAACGTTTGTTGACTCATGCTTTTCTCAACATTTCCAAGGGTTCAAGTTTCAATAAATGTATATTTTAAATGATATAATTTCTTCTTGGATGACAGCTAAACAAAGTAGCTGCTAATCAACACAAACTTGTGGAAGTATTGTTTGACTAGTGCAGTTATTTCTGAAATAACTACTGTTAAGTGTTATTTCTAATCATCTGTTTAATTATTTTTCTCATGTTCTGTTCTTAATGGGAACTGTGGGCTCCAACTACCTTTTTAATAATGTGTCCTCTTGCACTGCATGATGTCACGTTCCAAGAGTCCATCCTAAAGTCCAGCCGATGCACTTCTCCCCCCTCCCAGCTCATTCTGTGGCGCAGTTATAATCACCCATAGCTAATTAAGGAGCTTATGATATTTCCGTTGGGTTTCCTGCAGTGCGACTTGTGCAGCTGTATCCAAATGCTATTGATATTGATTGTGGCTGCTGGTGTTTGTTTCTTATTTTTCCTGCACAACGGCCCCTCAGGCATTGAGGGCTATGAAGTGTCATAAAGATGAAGGCTAGGGTTGACATTGTGTGGATTTGGTGTGTGTGTGTGTGTGTGTGTGTGTTTTGATATCTCTTCAGAGTGACTCACTACCCTTTTTTGACTTTTAAGTCCTATGTTGTTTGATTGTAGATATGCATTATTCAGGGTCTATTTGCAGTGGATTCTTCTCTACTGTGCTGCTTCTAACATTTACAAAATTGATACATCATCAATGTGTCTTTAGTGGTTCCCTTCAATTCCACTTGACATGCATTGGAAAAGAGCGGGGCATCTCCGAGGAGGAAAGAGAGGGGAGGAGTTAGTGAAGGAGACAGAGCAAGGTGAAACTGTGATTCTTATTATGCTAATGAGGAGGATTATTATTTCCCCTGCTCAGGCAGTGGAGGCAGACAAGAGTGGATGTGGGCGCAAGTGTGTTTCCCTTTTGACGGTGTGATTTGTGTACAAGGCTGTGTGTGTGCGTGCACATGATACCAGCAGAAAAGAGAAACCTCACCTTTGAAAAATGATTCTATTTAGTTGCTTTGACATCTTTGCTCTGTTTCCACTTTATTAGATGCTCATCCTTATGAAAATAGCTTGCTCCTCCAGCCACTGAGTCATATCAACAAAGAAGGTGAACAAAGCATGCAGACTGGGTTAAGAGACATTAGTGTGTGTTTAAAGGTCAGGGGCAGATGTGTTCATGGGTTATAGAAACATACGCAGCTCACAAACTCCTAATCATCTGTGCTCCTTATTCCCCTTCCTCCCTAAGCACACCCCCTCTCTCCCACCCCCTCTCCTCATCCTCTCCTCTGGTCCCCCTCCTCCCTCTCTTAGTAGCAGCCAGTGGTATGCTCCACTCGTCTTCTCTCTCTCTCTCGCTCTCTCTCTCTCTCTCTCTCTCTCCCTCCCCCTCTCCCCCCACTGTCAGCCTCAGCAGTCTCCACACCGGAGCTAGACACTGGTGCAGCACCGATCCATACATGCATGCACGTGTGTGCGGGTTTCGTGGGTGCCAGGTTCTTGAGAGCGCTTGTCGTTGGAGTGTGCGAGCTGATCTGCACAGAGAATGTGCCTGTGAGCCTTTCTGAAGCATCTTTTGTATGGAGAAGCATGTGTGAAGCGTGAGAGACAGCGTGAGGATGTGTGGTGGGAAGGTGTTGTGATCGGTGGAGTTTTCGGTGTACTATCGTCGTGCTGTCTGCCTCCCTCTCCCTCCCATTTGGTTATCTCGTGAGGGCACAAAGCATCCTGCTGGGATGTCCACCTCGCCTGGTGCAACAGACGGGAGCCAAAGGAACTCTTGTAAGTGACTTTTTTCTTTTCTTTTGTCATTGGGAGTGGTGATCTGCGTGTGATTCGGTGTGCCAGATGTCTTCGTGGCAAAGGGTTTGTTTGAAACCAACCTTGTACATTCAAATAGAGGGTCTTTATTTTGAAAGGAAACCTGGCCAAACCAGAAGGACAAGGCAATGTGACAACAAATACATTTTTTTTTTATTGTTAAAATGTTACAAGTGAAACAAGGACTTGCACTTTATATTGGCAGGAGGAATGTGGTGTGTGTGACGGCAGAAACATAGCGAGTGGGAGTGAAGATGCCAAGAGTTTGATTGTGTAACACAGTATGCATAAGGGAAGATGATATCTACAGTGGTCAAAGTAAAGGAGGGATAACACATGCACGTGTGTGCATATTTGTACATGTTTACATATTGGAAACAGAGCTTGGGGTGGTGTGTAATGTGGGAGTGTGTCGGAGCATGCGTGACTGTGTTTACATATTCCCTGGAGCGCCTCCAGCTGGCGATCTATTGGAGAGGAGCTGTGCATCGATCGACTACCAGGCCAGTTGTATTTTTTTCGCTGACGGGAGAAAAACAGATGACCTGCTGATGTTATTCACTACGTAGTGTATGGATGAGTATTTCATTGTTATTCTGGAAAGACAACACAGCCTGTGTGGTTTAGCCATAACCATAAAAACAGAGAAAATTGTATTATTATTATTATTATTATTATTATTGAACTATTATTGGTTAAATAATAACTGAAATACTGTACTGGCTGCCTTTTGTCAGTGTGAGCAAGTATCTACATAATGTTTGCAGAGCCTGTGTCTATAGCAGTAACTTTGCAGGGCAGTGAAGGGATTACGGTAAAGGAGTAATGCTATAGTGTGGAGTGTATCAGTTATTCAGTGGGTGAAAGTGTGTGGGACAGTGGGACTGCTCTGCAGTTTTAATGTCTGACTTCATTCTGGCCTCGAGCAACGTGCACGCACGCAAACCAAAGGATCGCTGTGCTGTAAGTGGGTGATTGATAAAATGATGTCTCATTTTGACTCATCTGAGAGCTCAGTGGGAATGTACACACAAAAAAAATCTCACACACATCCATATTCACACACACACACACACACACACACACACACACACACACTGCCTTGACTAAGGCACGGATCACATCTGGGAAAATGGGTCTCCTTTTATTGCTTTCATTATTATTGCACCATCCCCCCTCTTCTCGCTTTCATTCCCCTTCTCCCCTCTTGTTATCTTCAGGATGTTATTTACTGCCCAACCTTGCATATAACTCACATGGACACCTTTTGTGCGTCTGGGGTGACGAGTTAATGATCACACGCTGACTCACCCACCCACAGTAGCTACCTATTGTGATTGTGTTTATGAATGTGGGTTTTTGAAAATAATTACATCATTGCGAGTTCAATTATTTGGCCGAATAAAACGCTAGTTTATTATAACATGCATTTCGCTTTCACATGTTCAGCTCTAGTTCTTGGCTGCGCTTGACCAGTTCGGTACTTGTCAAGACACATCCGTCACATTACCGTCTTATAGAGCAGTGCTTTCAAACAGAAACATCAAGTGGCCGCAGGCTACGATCAAGTGTTGCATAACCACATGCAGCATCTGAGGAAAGAAGTCAATAGTCTCCGCTGAACAACAGCTTTTAGGAAAATAACTGAACAGATGAAAGGATGCATTTAATCAAACAGAAGAACATTTGTTTGTCATATTTCCATTTCATGAGTTGTGAATAGTACTTTGGTGTCGATTTCAAAGGAACATGCTCAAACAATGCCAGATCAGCAAGAATAATTTATGACAAACTCATTAAAACATCAAATAAAAGGCTTACAGGGCTCATTTAGCTGATTACAAATTGCAACAAATAATTGTAATTATACAATTACATAATGCTACACCAATTGATACAAAAATAGAGCACAGTTATGGACTATTTAAAGCCCTTTCACTCAGTAGACAGTAATATTTTTAGATAAGACAATCAGTAGCACTTTTTAATCTCTGTTCCTGCAGCTGGACTCAGTGTGGTATTATCACAGAGTAATGCCGGGGCAGAGCTCTCTCTCGCTGTTAGTTTGTGTCCTCTGTAAAGGAGCAACAGCAGGAGTCTGCCACTGAGATGGATGTGCTGTGTCATCACTTCTGCCAAATGATGGGTTGCGTCACCTCTCCTCTCCTCTCTGCTCTTCTCCTTGTCTCCTCCCCCATCCCCCTTTCTATCCCCACCTTTTTTCTCTTTTTGTGCCTCGTTGCTGTACACAGCTGCTCTCTTCTCTGCTGGTGTCTCATCTGTTCCTTAATCTCCTATCCTCTGTATTCTACAGCACTCCTCCTCCTCCTCTTCCTTCCCCTTGCTCTCCTCCTGTCTGGTTTATCTGGGCTCACATGAAACTTTAATTGCATGTAAATCTAAGCACTGCAGATGTGATTAGTCTTTTGTGCTGCTTTAATGAGTGGGGTCTGGAGTATTGAAATACGGTTCAGTAGCTGGGTCCTAAACTGTCTCTGATGGCTTCAGCCATTTTTTTTTCTCAAAGAAGTTTTCAGGGCTAAATCAAAAAAGACATCTTGCTGAGGATCTTGAAAAAAAAAAATTTAAATGCTTATTCTTAAGGTTCATTCATTTGCCTTGCAGTTCCACTCATGGCTTTAAGTATGTAGGAATATTCAGCTGTATTCATGAAACAATATTTAATGGGTTTTAAAAGTGTTCATTACGATATCAACATACTCTATGTAATACAGATATATGCAGGTATGTGTATGTTTGCAGGTTAATGACAAGAGATTTGTGGCTGACATTTTAAATTGGTAACTGGCTTGCAGTCTACTCATTCTGATAAGAAATTGGTGATCGAGTAATGGAGCAGTTTCTGAGCTGTGACATTTAGCAGGTGGCAGCACAGAGGGTGCTTAGTTCATTTTGAGGTTCACCCAAATGTTTGCTTTTGCTGAAAAGTTTACTGTAAGTGTCATAGTTGCTGCCAAGTGACAATCCTGTGTTGACTTTTTATCCATTGTCTCCTGTGACTAAGAGACGTGTGTGTGTGTGTGTGTGTGTGTGTGTGTGTGTGTGTGTGTGTGTGTG
>NW_022280065.1:4856079-4883399 GCF_004355925.1 Anarrhichthys ocellatus | reverse complement strand
GTGTGTGTGTGTGTGTGTGTGTGTGTGTGTGTGTGTGTGTGTGTGTGCGCGCACACATACTCGTATGCTTTCTTCTGTGCATGCACTCATTTCTCCATGCATACATAACCAAAATGCAGTTAGCTTGCTAATTAGCCTATTCAAACATCGCTCACACAGCATGTAAACACAGACGCTGTGTACACAGGCAGACACATCTTAATTTGTCTGTTAATTTGCACGGAGGTCACGCTTCCTTTGAAGCCACCAAAGGAGGGTTAAAAGAGTGGGATTCATGGCATTAATTGTCTTTAAAGATGGATTTTCTTCAACAGATGAAAGAATCTGTGCTGTCAAAGGATAAAGTCAAGGACAGAGCACAGCTTGATGTTTACGAGACATAATAATTGCGTTTTAACTCCACGTGTTTCATTCTTTTTGTTGCGCGTGACATGAAATTGAAATTCAATGTGTCGATATTTCAGTTCCATGTGGAAATCTTTGTATAGCTGTGTGTGCAGTTACATACATGTTGAGACTTGTTTCATGCACATGGCCACAAATATTGTGAAGGGTAGTTGCAAACACATACACACACGTATATACTACAACTATACTACAATACTACATTTTTTTCATGCAGTGATTGGATTAAAATATTTATTATAATAGTCCATTTATCCATCCATTTAGTTTTACCCACTTATCCTCCAGGGTTGCAGGAACACCTGCCATTAAGCAGGATTTATTTAAGAAAAAAAAGTTTTTGGATGGATGACAGATTATCTCTCCTACAATGCTTTCCAACCACCTTTCCTTTCACTCTGGGTTGCGAGCAGCGTCCACCTGGCTTAACAGGTGTTACTGGAAAAACCCCTGTGTATGTTGTCTCCCCTCTCAACACTCATATTGTTTACTCAACTGTACTACTGCCAGGATGTCTCAGCAGTCTCTACACTAAGATCATCCTTGCTCAGTTAGATTAGGAGGAGCAGTCTCACAGCGAAAATGCTTTTGGGATTGAACACGTTCCACAAAAGGAGAAAGGGAGTGGAGAGAAAGGGAGGAAGAGGAGTGATAAAAGACTGAAAGAGGGGGAGAGACAGAGGAGGGGGGGGGGGGGGGGGGGGGGGGGGAGGAGGTGGTTGGGTGGAAAAAGAAAAGAGGAGAGAGAAGTAAAGGAGGGTACAAAAATTAGGAGATGAGACGGACAATGAACAGGGAAAGAGGACGACGAGAGAGTGGAAAAAAGACAGCAGAGGAAGAAGAGAGCAGTGCAGAGAAAGCGAAGATAGTAGGTGGAGGATGAAGGGGAGTGGGTGAAGAAACAGAGAATGAGAAAGAGAATATTGGTAAAGAGGAGGAATTAAAAAGACTGAGCCAAACCAAAAAGCACATTACAGATAATGAAAAGGAATAATGAAAAATATGGAGGAGAGTAAGACCTCCGCACTATCTGGGAGTTTGCTAATTGGTGGCGGTTGATACAGTTGCACAGAGTTCACACACTGCAGGACTGGAGAATCTCTAGCCTCTGCTATCCGGAGGCCAGGACGTTTAATTCTTTAAAAAACAATTCCAGTTAGTAAAAACTGGAAAAACTAGGCCCTTGTCACATACAATAAGTGCTGCAACATATTGTTCGGGGTTTTGATTCCATGTGTTCAGCGAGGTTTCAGTGCAGATTAACACATTTAATTTCGTGGGATTATCAGTACCACAACCTTACTAAATAACTCACTTATTATTTGAACAATATTGGTGCTATATTTCTAATCTAGTATCATGTACCAGACATGTAGACAGGGATGCAGTTGAATAGAGTCTGAAGACAGATAGGTGACCTGTACACAACATATGGATGATATCATCTTAACCTATAAGAGGAGACATTACATGTATTTGAAGAGACAGTTCGCGAAACCCCTCCTCCGAACAGTTTATCGCCCAATCACAGCGTAGCAACCATACAGGTTCTACAGGTCTGTGAATATATATACTGTTTGAAAAGTACGAACAGCACTGGGGAGGATGCTGATTTATTTTATCTGTTAACTTTAGCCTCACTGTTTTTGTAAGATGCCATGTATGTAGCCATTAGGTAGATATTTATGGCACCTATTTCAGGGATTTTGTATTAATATGAGTCAGCAGGAAACATTAAAAAGTCAATCAGAGACGGTGTTTTTTTAGCTTAATTAGCTCACTAGCTACAGTCGATAAAACCTGCCAACACTTTCAGCGGGAAACTGATTGTTGTGGCTAATGAGAAGCCTGATTTTGTCCACCGTTGTCTGAAATCAAGCATCCATTGTTTGAAAAGTTATAAAGAATCATACGTGGTAAATCTGCCACCCACTGTCATTGTAAACTGCATATGTGCGAGAACAAAAAGCCTAACGGACAAAAGCAACAGTTTTCCTTATTATCCTAATCAGAATAAGGTCATGACCAGGGTACGCAAAATTAGGAGCACCAGGATTCCTGCTCAGTCATAATTAGAATTATTGATGCATCCGAAAACCTTAGTGAGATTTATCCCATCATCCAGCCATACATACATCAGTTAATACCACCATAATGGTGACGAAGCAGTCAGTATCACAGCTACAAATAAGCTTCCACTTCTCATCATGCTGAGAAATTATGCTGCGAGCTGTGCGGCATGACAGAAGAATAATAAAAAGACAGATCCACAAGGAGCATAATGATTGTAATTAAAGGGACAATAGTGACTGGTATATAATTTATATAATAAGTTATGGCAGTTGTTTTGTGTTCAGGGTGTGCTCCAGTTACTTCATTGGTGAAGTAAGAGTGAGAGGGATGAATCTGAATTTAAGTCTGTCAGATGATTTCAAACCACCCCCTCAAATGTGCCTGGGGATGATGTGAAACTGGAGGACCAAGATGACAGACGGTCTTAAATTATACTGCACACAAAGACATACAATAACACACTCACAAATGCATGTACACATACAAACACACACAGTTGAACAAAGACCACCACGTATTCTATCTATCTAGCATAAAGCATAATCTTTTTTTCAAGTTGAAGAAGACGCCGATATAAATCAGTGTTTTTGTCTCAAATCCGGCTCACAGATGGTTTAGAAATTGCATTTTCCATCACTGTGTGATGCACCTCAGCAGGTGGGCTGTTGCTTCATTCTCTCCTCTCCTCCCACTCCTCTGGGAAATGGAAGAAAAAGTAACGGTGTGGTCAGACAGAGAGTTTCTCTAATTAGGTCCATGGTTGAACAGACAGTATTTACAGACCCAGACAGTCTGTTACAGGGCGTATAACTGGCGGGTCCTGTGAGTTTAACGTTTTTTTTTGCATGCATACAGTTCTTTGCATTTGCGTTTCTGTTGGCTTCATACTCAAGCAAGTCTGTGCATGTCTGTCTGTCTGTATTTCTGCAGTATAAAGGGAGCTTTTCTTGGTTTGTCGACATGCTGAGGCCATCAGTACTTCTGCGCCTGCTGCTCAGGCTCCTATAACATTTCCAAGGCTTTCTTCAGCCTGTTCTCTCCCTCCGTCCTCCAGCCCCCCCGCCTGCAGCCTTATGTAAGGGCAAATAACTCGAGTCAACCAGAGACAGATAAACCCCTCAAGGAGGGGTTGTGTGTGTGTGTGTGTGTGTGTGTGTCAGTGTGAAAAAAACCAAAGGAAAGAGCAAAACAGGTTGCTTTGGGGGAGGGAAGACGTTCCCGCTGTGTACCAGGTGACTGCGTGTGGCCCAAATAGAAGTCGGATACAACAAAAACAACAGATGGATTTACAATACAGCATCATCACCGGGCTACTAATCAAGGGTTTCATCCCAAGGTGTGAGGCTTTTGCTAAAAAACTTACCTACTCGCCTTGAGGGAAAAAAACACATCCACTACTTCATATTGACTGTTAAAAAAAATTAAGAGAAATATATATTGTATAAAAAGTGTCCCTACAGTATGTGAAGGATATCTTGAATACTGCCTCCAAGGGTTTAACTGCAAAAATGTGCAGTAAAAAACAAATGCTTGTGATTTAGTCACATGGAGCCACAAGGGCATAGGTATAAATACTGTATATAGTCAGACAGGAGTACTGTACCATGTGATCATGATGCAGTAGTTAAACTCTAATACCCCAGAACATAGAGTAATATGTATGGCCGATGGCATTAGAGAAGAAGGAATACAGGGAAGGTTAGATAATATGAAAGAAAGGAGTACAGTACAGAGTATGCCCAGGGGTGTTCTCTGTGTGTGTTAGCTTGTGTGTGTGCGCGTGCGCGTGTGTGTGTGTGTGTGTGTGTGTGTGCATGCGTGCTCCTGTGTGATGTTTTCTCATCTCTGTGCGAATGCTCTTTGTAACATTCTCTCCCCTGACCAAGATCAGGGCTTTTTCACAATTCATGCTGGGGCTAACAAGAGGGCACACTTTGACTGCAGATAAATGAGGGGCAGAAAGAGAGAGGGAGAGAAAAAGCAGCAAAAGAGGGATGAGGAGAATATGTGAGAAATACGCAGTGACAGAGAAGAGTAGTGGAGCTTGGCAAAACAAAGGGATGTTGCTGATAGCTTTTGATATCTCTCTCAGGGTCTAACAAAAACTCCCTTGAAATATTCAGTGGAAGACTTCAGTGCAGATGAGAAGAACAAGCTCTCTGCCCGATAGTTCACCCACAGAGCTGGAAGTGATGAGCCTACAGAGAAAGAATCACCTTGGCATTACGACTCCTTTTTTAGTTTCACATCATTACCAAGGCACCTTCAAATCAATAACTGGAAAAGTACAGTAGACCTATTTCAAGATGACAATCCTTCAGGCTGAACTAGGAATGATTTGTGTAAGAACAGAAGCCCTTTCACTTTTTGCTTGCATGGCCTGTTTGCAGTGACCGAAATGTCATTAAAATGGAAATTGCAGTTAAGTGCACAAGAGGTGCATCTTAGTGTTCTCTGCGGTGTAGACTAGAGTATAGCGCTTAACCATGACAACCTCAGGTTGGAGAGGAACAAAACCTGACTACTTGAATCCTCCACAGCATGTCATGGCAACATTTGTTATTTTGCTTTTCCATCAATGTGATCAACTCACATTTCTAAACTATGTTATATAGCAGCTTTATCAAGGTCATGAACTACAAGTTGGAGGAATAAATAGAATACGAGTTGTACCACTTTTCTGCGGCCTCACACACACACACACACACACACTGACCCATAATATCTCAGTCCCTCGCTTCCATTTACCCGTTCACCACAGGGTGACAGTAGGCCGGCTCTTGGGGAAGTGAAGGATTCACATTTATAGATTCATACAATAGGTTCCATTATCCCACTTGGCTGCCTCTTAACCATTACACACGCATTCCAAACACCCCCTGCAGCTGGAAGCTTCTCTATTGTTGCCGAGCCGTGCAAGTAGGAAATGAGGTTGCTAAATAAAGGCGAAGGTTCGGGGTGGCATGGTTCCAGGAAGGAGACAAAATCGGATATTTCTCCCGTGACAGCAGAGCAGACACGAAGATGCCTCGACTCTGTGCATCACAATTCTCTACGTTTTACATTCAACTCATTGTCACGCACTTATCACTCTGTACTTCATGACCTGGTTTACTGGCCTTCATTAAGCCTGAGGAGACCGCATCATAGCTATAGTGGGTAAACTCATTTCCTATCACTCACCAACATCTGTTATGATTTTTCGCTCCCCTAGATGGCGACTCTACCGGGTACCCAGGATTTGCTCAGAACTTGGTAGAAAAGCTTTCTCGTATATTGCGTCGTGGAATAACCTTCAGAGCACACTGCAGCTTAATGATTTAATGAGGTCAAAGCTCTGATAAAAAGCTGTGTACCTGGAGAGTGCAATTGCTACTCCTGAGTTGGACTTGTTGTCCCCTTGTCTGTTTGTAACGTACTCTATTTTTTTATTTAACCTCGTCTGTTTTGTAACATTGTAATCATGTGCTTTCTTGTCCAGGTCTCGCTTGAAAAAGAGATTTTAATCTCAAGGGGCTTCCTGGTTAAATACATAAATAACAATAAATAGAGTAAAAGAGTGTAATCCTTAGACAAGATGGCGAGCCTGAGAAATATAGAAGTGATCCATAGAAATAAAAGCAACATTATAAACAATATCAGTCATTCTTAAAACAAAAAGGGAGAATGAAGGTATATAATGTAGCTTCTATTTGACAAACCGATCAGGATTTTGATAAAGAATGATTTAATTGGAATAGAGTGTGTTGAAAGTTAACTCCCAGACAAGAAATCTCTCGTTAGTTCCTTTCAAAAATTAACAAAGACACTGTCTCTTTTTGACACCTTTAAAGACTCTGCTGAGCCTTCGCTCCTTTAGGATTGTTGTAAAATTCAAAGATGAACATGTCAAACCAAAATAAGTCTTAAAAATGCACTTCAGAAAATAATATAAGATTTTCACAGAATAACACTTCACAGAAATAGGACTCTTTGTGGGTGGTGGGCCAAAATCCCAAACAACAAATTACAAATGACTTCATAAGATACAGATGTTACAGTTATAAGTGTTTGCCCCCTTCCTGATTTCTTATTTTTTTGCATGTTTGTCACACTTAAATGTTTCAGATCATCAAACAAATTTAAATATTAGACAAAGATAACACAAGTAAACACAAAATGCAGTTTTTAAATGAAGGTTTTTATTATTAAGGGGGAAAGAAAATCCAAACCTACATGGCCCTGTGTGAAAAAGTGATTGCCCCCTAAACCTAATAACTGGTTGGGCCACCCTTAGCAGCAACAACTGCAATCAAGCATTTGCGATAACTGGCAATGAGTCTTTTACAGCGCTGTAGAGGAATTTTGGCCCACTCATCTTTGCAGAATTGTTGTAATTCAGCCACATTGGAGGGTTTTCGAGCATGAACCGCCTTTTTAAGGTCATGCCACAGCATCTCAATCGGATTCAGGTCGGGACTTTGACTAGGCCACTCCAAAGTCTTCATTTTGTTTTTCTTAAGCCATTCAGAGGTGGACTTGCTGGTGTGTTTTGGATCATTGTCCTGCTGCAGAACCCAAGTGCGCTTCAGCTTGAGGTCACGAACAGATGGCCGGACATTCTCCTTCAGGATTTTTTGGTAGACAGCAGAATTCATCGTTCCATTTACCACAGCAAGTCTTCAGGTCCTGAAGCAGCAAAACAGCCCCAGACCATCACACTACCACCACCATATTTTACTGTTGGTATGATGTTCCTTTTCTGAAATGCCGTGTTACTTTTACGCCAGATGTAATGGGACATACACCTTCCAAAAAGTTCAACTTTTGTCTCGTCAGTCCACAGACTATTTTCCCAAAAGTCTTGGGGATCATCAAGATGTTTTCTGGCAAAACTGAGACGAGCCTTTATGTTCTTTTTGCTCAGCAGTGGTTTTCGTCTTGGAACTCTGCCATGCAGGCCATTTTTGCCCAGTCTCTTTCTTATGGTGGAGTCATGAACACTGACCTTAATTGAGGCAAGTGAGGCCTGCAGTTCTTTGGATGTTGTTCTGGGGTCTTTTGTGACCTCTCGGATGAGTCGTCGCTGCGCTCTTGGGGTAATTTTGGTCGGCCGGCCACTCCTGGGAAGGTTCACCACTGTTCCATGTTTTCGCCATTTGTGGATAATGGCTCTCACTGTGGTTCGCTGGAGTTCCAAAGCTTTAGAAATGGCTTTGTAACCTTTTCCAGACTGATAGATCTCAATTACTTTGTTTCTCATTTGTTCCTGAATTTCTTTGGATCGCAGCATGATGTCTAGCTTTTGAGGATCTTTTGGTCTACCTCACTTTGTCAGGCAGGTCCTATTTAAGTGATTTCTTGATTGAGAACAGGTGTGGCAGTAATCAGGCCTGGGTGTGGCTAGAGAAATTGAACTCAGCTTTCCAAAGATGTGATAAACCACAGTTAATTTATGTTTTAACAGGGGGGGGCAATCACTTTTTCACACAGGGCCATGTAGGTTTGGATTTTTTTCCCCCTTAATAATAAAAACCTTCATTTAAAAACTGCATTTTGTGTTTACTTGTGTTATCTTTGTCTAATATTTAAATTTGTTTGATGATCTGAAACATTTAAGTGTGACAAACATGCAAAAAATAAGACATCAGGAAGGGGGCAAACACTTTTTCACACAACTGTATATCAGCAGTAACAATGATTTAACGTACATGTAACCTCAGTTTTATGATCTTGTCTTGTCTATCCACCTGTAAAAGCCTTAAAATATGGAGGTTTATTATATAGAGAAACGTCACATACAAACCCTAAACAAACAGAAAGCGCCATACTGTAACTGCAGAGTGCAGCGTATATTCCCACTTGTCCTCAAAAGGCCCTTTAACTCATTCCAGACGATTCCAGGAAAAAAACACATTTGTTGCCAAGCAAGCTACCTGATTAAATTAACTTTAAATCATAAAACAACCATGTTGCACATACTGTATGCCCGGACATCTGCTTGAGACTTTCACTTTAGCCGGACACCTTGCATGTAAACAAATCTATCATTCATCAGCTTCCCTAAATAAGAAGACCTGCGTACCGCACATACTACACTCATTCTGGCTCTCGCTCTAACATGAGTACTGATGAAAAATTGATCAAAGGGAATGTGTGCGTCTGTTATGCACGGTGTGGTTCCTGTAGCATGCATAAAAACACATGTTCTTAGTTAAGACGATGGAATAATGTATGCACAAGAGACTTCATTTTTGGTAATGTTTCATAGATGAACACAAAGATTATTAAATTAAGTACTTCCTGTCAAGTTCTATTAGCCGTAGACATTTGTTGAAAGACGGGAGAGATTTATCGTCAAGGTTATTCAAATATGAAGTGGCTCCACGTGAGACTTTGTTTAGCTCTTTCCAAGGAGATTTTCTACATTTGTGTGCTTGTTGTCACTCCACAACGTACATATACGCTTCACTGCACTTATGCTCTGCTTTGTACTGTCTATGCTATGCTTTTGTAACCCCGCTGTTCTCCACTGTCTCTCGCTTGATTTGTATTAAACTTGTGGCTGTTTTGACCTAATAGGCTAAACTAACAAGAGGTCTGAGAAATGATAGGTACGCTTTAGTATCGCAATATTGTTTTGTGATACTGTATCGATTCTCAAAAACACTGTTGATTTTTAATTAATAGTTTACATGCAAAGGCTCGGTTTGCACACAAAGTAGTTCCAGGGACTGTGATGAATGCAGATCCCGCTGTTCTGATTGCATACAAATTTACTTTTTAAACTTAGATTTTATGCATATGGCGGCGTATTGTTTATTCTATGACAGTTTTCCTTAAATTAAATGAATAAAACTGTGCAATATGTTGTAATTGAATTGTAACCCTTGTATCGTGATGGGTATCGTATCGCCAGGTTCTTGCCAATGTAAGGCCCTAAAACTAATGAGTTGTTGTGCAAGGCCCCCAAACCTGATCTTTAATAATTTGTTGTATAGAGAGCACCGCCGAGCTCAGTTATTATTTATCACATACAGCACACTGTATACAGATCCTTTCTGGTCTATCGAGTCAGTGTTGAAGTGAGAGAGCTGAGTTTCAAGTTTAAGTTTTGGCTCACAGCCTCAGATGAATGTCAGCTCACGTCTCTCTCTCTCTCTCTCTCTCTCTCTCTCTCTCTCTGTCTTCACTCTCCTCTGCTTAGTCAAATAAAAAAAATACAGGAAAGAGTGAATAAGTGATTCTTGAGAGGCGTCTTCACTGAGGACTTGCAGTGGGTTTTGCTGAAGACTGTATTTGTTGCGGTATAGGAAGAAAAGAGGAGATTCCTGCATAATGCATCAAGGCCTGTGTGAGTGTTGAAGAGATCTCACGCATGTTTATCCACGGTAAAAAACGTAGTGTGTGCATGTCTCAAAAACAAATGCATATTTGATGGGAATATCCACACGCATGCAGCTCGTTATCGGCAAACAGCATGTGCACTTACAAATGCTGTACGTGTTTGAACCATTTTATCTGCAGTGCCACAGTTGTACTTTATTGTGGAGAGCTGTTGCTCGTCCAGAATATCCCTGCTGCTCAGGTTAGATTGCTCAAAAACACCTGAGGGCATGTGTGCACTTTGTTTCATGATTGTTTCTGTTGTGTTTGTCAGTCACTCGAGCCTTGGAGAGATTTTACCTTGTTGTGGGGATCAGGTTGGCAGGTTCCTCATTTAGAGGCTAATACGCAGTCATTACTGCGTTACCCATCATTAAACAAGACATCGCCCTTATCGGTGTGGGTAAAGCTCCCTAAAGGCAAGCAATTAACCTCTTAGAAAATGCCTGTCATCCTCACTTTTTCTTCTCCTCCTCCTTTCACCTCCTTATTCAGCCTCTAGTTCACAGAGGTGTTGGTGATGTAAGCATTTTAAATTGTCTCCTGCTCTTAAATCGGTTTCCATCGGTACAGCTTGACGTATATGTACTATAGGTGCATATGGGTGAAGCCTTTGTGAAGTTAATAAACGGCATCAGCCACAGTTCAATTCCTCGTTGTCAGGTGCTTAGAGCCCATTGGCTGAACGCAGATTTATTTGGCAGGATTCTTTTCCTCCCATGTTTATCTCCGAGCACATGGGAAGAGTATTGGAAATGGCGTTTTTCATTATTCTTTAAGACGTATTTAATCCCCGTTTGAAAGGATGGGTTTAGCAGCATTTGAATGGCAAATGAAGCAGGACGGGAACTGCAAAATTTTGATTAGACCAAGAATTCAATTTCCACCTATTAGGTAACATCGTTTATCACCCATGCCTGAAACATTAGTTACAGTGGGTTCTCATCGTAAAAAGTGTGTGGTAATGTTCAGCATCCTTATAGGAATTGCCATGTGCTGCCAGAAGCAGTCAGCGTAAACGGCACCAGTGCAAACATGAAGAGGGTTCTCGTGGGCAGCACATTTTGTTGGCGAAACGAGGAAGACGTTTTTGAGATTGCGTGAGATGGGCAGTTTGACAGGCTTGTGAAGAGCCGGGAGACCTCTGACAACATGGAGACTTTCTCCTTTCCTCCTCGCTCTCCTTGACGGACGGACCATCTATTTGACAATGTGCTGTCAGGAGCTGTCAGATTAAACAACCTACTCTCTCCGTCTCTGTCACTGGTTATCAAGGTATATTTCCAAGGCCTCAGATACATATTAGACATTATGCTTTATGTTGAATAATTTCCATGTGACCTAAGAACACAAGGCTACGTGATAAAGGGTTTAAATGAACTTCAATTTCACCACTGAGACCATTTTGTTATCTTATCAATAATTAAAAATGTCACACACATTTAACAGTCTTCTATTACTTACATGTAGATATGTGTATTCTAATAATAGTTTCACTTGAATATTGGCATTCATTTGACCACCAAGAGCTTTGGTTTGCATGGATTTTTCAGGAAGACTTTAGAACTACTTCCCAAATGAAAAGGTTCCACCACTACCTCTGATGCACTGATGGAAATTCTCTTAAAGCTCCCTCTGCTTTAAGTTGTTTTCACTCTGATTAAAGTGGCTTTTTATTAATCAATTTTTATTTCCTCTCCGGATGTCCCTGCTTGGTGTTAATGTACATTCATATAACCAGCTACAGTAATATACAGTCTGCTTATGTTCCCTGCCCTTTACTGTATCTACCGACCTTTCTCACCATCTGGCCCCTGCTGGTGTGAGCGTGTTTTTTCCAGGCCTGTCTGTTGTGTGGCTGCATGCTGCAACATTCACATGTGTTCTGTGCACTTGATTATACAGATTTAAAAAGGCCAGCTGCCTTGCAGCAGTGGAAATGTTTTGAGGTAAATGTCAGATGGCAGTGGGAAGAAAAAAATATATGTGTATGTTTTATATTCACATTGCCAGTACATTTACGAAAAAAAATGTTCCTCCGTTGCTGCTGTTTCAGGCCTTTCTACCCGATATTTAGATTTTGAACTCATTCACTTCAGAAGAAAACATGCAGGCAGACATGGCCACCCCACATCCCAGAGCTGAGATGCTCGCTGTGTGCCTCTGCAGCATCAAGACAGTTTTATATCTCACATCATTTGAAATCATAAGACAGTTTCCCTTGCTTCACTTTAGAAATCAGATCAAAAACAATGAATACACCTTAGAATCCGGGATGCAGTCATCAGCATGTCTCATATTATGTAACCATGGGTGTGTGTGCGGTTGGTAGCATACAGTGTTTGTTGTACATCTTTGTTAGAGCACTTGCAACATTTACACTAGTGAATTTGTTTTTTTACAAAATGATTTAAATAACCTGTCAAGTGAGATATTTGGTCGTTTAAAATTTAGATCATTACTTTGTTTTTTCCTTACCTAAGATATTTTCCATCCAATAAGGCCCAAACAGTTGATACTGCTGGAGCTGTTATCACTTTAGAAGCCGAAATGCTCTGTTAGCTACCTGGGTTTTATCAAATTTGCTGGGCTAATAAATGAGTCTGATAAGATCTTTACATTTTGGGGAATGATTCAAGTTATTCACCACTGGTTCATAATATAAGTGCTCAATGAGAGAACATAATAGAATCCCACAAAGTTTTAAGTTGTATAATAACACATAAAAAAACACATTCCGAAAGACATTTTCCTTCACCCCTCTCACATCTAAATGGTACAGTCCTAATATACCGTACAGCCTTCTACTGTGAATGATTGTGCTGCTAGCTGACACCTTTGATTTGCTGCTAGGCCTTGTCGTGACCCATCCCATCTATCTTTTATTGTGTGTGTGTGTGTGTGTGTGTTTCTGCACACATTTCAGTCTGTCTAAACTATTTATTTATTTCTGTCCTGTTGTTTTTCTGTGACTAATTGATGGACAGTACTCCAGGTGAATGACAGTGGCAGCTCGTTGTTGTGACTCATTAGTGTATTGTGTTCAATCACAAAGAATAAATCACGTCATTCGGGGTCGTGTAATGGGCTATTACATTTTGTATGGGGTCTCTGAAGCTGTATGGTATCTTTTAACATATAATACGTCATAATTTGTGATGATAGATGTTCTCTCCTCTGGTGGTGTTCAGACTGTGAATGACTCAGCAGAGAGAAGTCCTTCCACTAAGCGTTACGGTTGCCTGGTTACATGTGTAGTTTTAATGTGCGTTTCCACTCCTACTCAAACTCGGTCGGTTACTAACAGAGAAAGAGAGCGAAACTTTGATGTATGCATTCATGAATCATGTGGACCGAGCAAATATTTAACAGGCTCCTGACTGTCGCCCACACCTTTATCTTCAAAACACAGCTTCAGGCACCAAGAGCGTTAGTGTTGGAAGTGTAACTAAACGCGGCCACGCACCCTTTCTAGCATAACTCATGATTCCAGTCAGATGCATGACTCAATAATATTTTATGATGTGTCATTTACATCAGCAGCAGTAACGGTGGGTCTAGATTCTACATGTCACTGCCGCATTCTCAGTATGTTTTATTGTATTCATTTCCTCTCAACAAGGCCCCTTCATTAAGATACCCATCATTGACTGCCGCATCACTGCAAACACTCATTTGATTACAAACCAGCAAAAACTAGTTTCTGGCATGCTTGCCAGCTGTGGATGCTTGGCGAATAAAGTAGCAATTGCGTTAGTGCGCCACTACAGTACTATTGAAAGCACAGCAGTAAGAGTTGCATAGTAAGAGTAAATGGTGTTGTGTCACAACAGCCACACATGCTGTATTCTCAATAATATTCTACCAGGTTTCCCTAAATGATAATACGATGGCAGCAGCCATATTCTTACCCTGGTCTCCCTGCCATCTTCAGTTACCAGAAATGGCTCATTTAATTCACAGATGCTTTCAGTCTGAATGTGAATTTTTACGAGAGAGTTTGTGTAGGTTTCTTGTTTCCCTGTAAATCACAACAAAGTAAAGCCTGCAGCTAGTGTGGGACATTTTTGTTCAATATTGCAGAATGTCACTGTATAGTTTTGCATTTGAAAATGTCACCATATCCAACAAAGAGAGAAAGAATTGTAGTTGCAGTTTCAATCTTGGATCCCCCGAGGCAAGAGTTCTTAAGAAAACCAACCGATACTGCAAAGTATAACAATAACACTTAACTGCCGGAAGGCTGTCGGAGGCTTGAACATTAGATTTAACATGTGCTAGCGATGTGCAAGACAGCTAATACATACTTAATGATTTTGTCTTCCTAGAGCTAAATATTCATCCAGGTGACACAATGTTATTTCTTTTTTAAATAAACAGCACCAAATGCCCAAAAACTCTCTACCAGCTTCACAGGCGTCTGTGAGTGATTGTGCGAGTGCCTGAACTCAGCAGCTGATGTTTTGCAGCTCGCAAAGACGGGACAGAAACCTCATGAAGCTGCCGCTGCCGTTCAACAGACAGAGTGACAGCAGACGGGTGCTATCGGCAGGAAAGAAGCGATAGACCGTGAAACAAGGACAGTAAAAACTGCTGGGTGTATGTGGGGGCAGTTTGAGCTGTGTGTGTGTGTGTGTGTGTGTGTGTGTGTGTGTGTGTGTGTGTGTTAGTGAGCCACAGAGCGTGAGGATGATCGATTTGATGATGAGTGTGAAGGCATTGCAAGGCCAGCAGGGTGTGTGTATGTGTTTGAGTAGCTTCATGCACATTTCCTTACATCTGCCAGTCATTACAAACTAGTCCTCAGGAAAACAGAACAATGCCTGGATGGTTTATGTTACAGATTACACTGTCAAGTCACACTTTAACCACAATAATGACTCACTCCTTCTCTCTTATTGTGTGTAAATCCCCCTTGTCACCTGTGCATGCTTAAATATGTTCAATTTGCACACACAGAAAGTTCATCCAGTCCCTCTGAAGAAAAAAACCCAGTGTCTGTATCATGCACATTTTGTCACTTTACATGCAAGTACTTTTGAAGTGTGTGTGTGTGTGTGTGTGTGTGTGTGTGTGTGTGTGTGTGTGCGTGTGTGTGTGTGTGTGTGTGTGTGTGTTATATACAGCACCGGGGCTGCCTTTGGCGGAAACCTATATAAATAAGATATAGCGAGGCGGAGAGAATCTAAAAATACCACGGCTGAGTGAGCAGGGCTTAAGAAGAAGAAGCAGTGGCTGTCTCCACTGTCAGGCCTGCCTCTTGGTCTTCAGGCTGCGCGCTGCTGTCTCAGAATGAAATATTAGGCCTTTATAAGCAAACGGAAACAAATCCATCTGAGACCAGACAGCTAATTTAAAGTGACGGGTAGAACAAGGGGGATTTTATATCAGATATTGAACGTTTGATCCTGTTTGGTCTGTGTGATGTAAAGTGTATGAAACGGCTATGACGAGATTGTGGATGGATTGTTCGCACGTTAAGTGTTTAAAATGTGACTTCAAGGTCACGCCCTGTGGCCGTGTCCCTTTCCCTTTTGTCATCAATTTCTTAAAGAATGACACGTGCATGAAAACATTTACCCCCGTACACATCCTGCGTCTCACCGCCCATCCCTCTTTTTTTGTCTCTGTGTCTTTCTAGCCCACATACACAAACAACCTCAGAGGACCATTACATGTCTAATACTGTCTGCACACAGAAGCATGGCTCTAGTCCCGGGCCTGTGGCTGGCATGAAAGACAAACTGACACTTTCATCCGTCCGTCCATCCATCCCTTTGTTTGTCCACCAAGGCTTCAAACATAACCTTCTCTCCATTGGCACAGCTCCCTCAGCACCTGATATGTGAAGTACACTACAAAGTGTGAATGACTGTGGACCGGCTCAGCGGTGACTTGAATTGGCTGTTAATGACTCCCTCAGAGATATATTTCCATTTGAAAAGGCGGCTGTTAGTGTTGCTTGTTATTTACGGTCACTTAAAATGGAGCCTGTCAGTGTTCTAGCTCAAAATCCTTTATACTTAAGATATTTTACTAAACAAAATTCTGAAAGAGCTCTAATTAAGATTAGCGCTTCAGAAATCCTGTTGGAAAAAGTGTCCTCGGTGAAATAAGATTAGTTCCTATTTGCAAGTGAGCCCAAATTAGCATTTCCTGTATAGAAGAGAAGTGGTGACCAAGCTTGTATGATGAACATGTAAACCTAAGATTTGCATTTTTTGCTTTGTGAGCCAAGCTGTGAGAAAATGACTCTATTTAGTCAAATCTAAAGCTTGAGTTGAATCCTAAAGATTTGAATTGCCCTTAATGGTGTTTCCTCTCCACTTTTCAGCTGGGCTTCTTAGCTTCTTCTCTCACAATACAATAGCTGCAAATAAAAGGCAAAGCTAGTGAGTTTTGGTCTCTGCGTTTCTGTATACGGACACACGTTATCAAAGAAAATTCCCAGTTCTGCTTCAGACACAAACTTGTTAACATAAAGCAAATAAAATACACACTGCATGATCAGCAGGTAAATGGATTTCTCCGCTTGTTCATTATGTCTGTATATGAATATATCAAAAGGTGCACACACAGGTGCATGCTCACCCACACGTCCACATAATCAAGCGAACACACACACACACATTCACATTAACACGTGTACACATCAGCCTATTTCCTGTGGCTTTTGCTATTTTTTTATTTCTCCTGGGCTTTGGGTCACGCGGTGTCGAGGTGAGAGGGAGGGCAGCTTTGTGAGAACATGGTGTGTACGGCGGTTGTTTGATGAGCTTCTGCGTGAAAGAAACAGACCTGTGTGAGGCGGACATGCATCGCTTGTTTTGTTTGCCTGTATCATGATTGCGGAAACAGACGCACCAAGAAACACAGCGAGTACAAACTCAGGTAGTACACCAGGATTTTTTATTTCATGTCTTTCTTGTAAAAGATTTTCTGTTAAAAAATGTTTTGTTTACAGGAACTGATACAGGAAATTCATTGAGACTTTGTGAATGTCTTTCACACATGGATTTTTTTCTTTTTCTCTTGAAGAAAAAATCCTCTCTGTGCTAATTTCCGAAGATGTGTTTCGGTTTTTAGACTGTAGCAGCTATTCCACACGAGTGCCAAAATATTTGTCTTTGTAATTGAATGGAATTATGTCATTTCGACATCCTCTGCTGTGACTAACATAATGCAATTGCCTTAGCTCCTATGAATCATCACCAGAGGTGTATGTCTGTGTGAGCCCTCATTCACCACTCTACATTTGAATTATGTCCCATAAGTGTGGAATAGACGGTTTTGTGAGGCTCGCTTGAGCGTTTGTGTTGGTGTAGTGCTTCTACGATTCTACACTTGATTCAGGGATGTCTGGCTAACTGTATGTGCAGCTCAGCCTGCAAGGACAGAATGTGTTGGGTTTAATGGCTTGTGCTCCTATACACTAAAGTCATCAGCACAAACTTAATCCTGCGGGCTAAATGTGAGCGAGAGCTAAAAATAGCCCCCGTAGCTACAGTAACATGCGTAGCAGGATATGGTTGTCTGGTAGATGATAATGATGAAAAAAGACGAGGAGGAAGGAGAGACTAGTAGCATAAGAAGAGACATGTATGACAGGTGGTTTTATGTTCTAAAGAAGGTTGGAAAGATGTAAAAATAAAGATCCTCATTAAACGTAAAAAATGACATAAACCATCACATGTTCTTAATATCTTGATTAAGTTAAGAAGCTCTTTGATTTCATAATATTGTTGCATTTGTGATACTGATTTTTTTATTTTAATTTGAATAGTAAGGGAAGCATGTGACCTTCTCAGCAACTCTCAAAACTGCTTTGATGGACAAAAGGACAGGTTTAGACATTGAGACAGACAGATGGGCACACACACTCAGTAGGTATATAGATGGTCCGACTAAATAGACAGCAGCTCAGGCTAATAATGGATTGAGAATTTGATTAGCGGCGGGGATAAGAAGACAGGATCTAGCTCCGTCATTACTGCCGTCTGTCCGAAAACCCTAATTATAACTAAACGCACAGACCCTTTTCTCCCTCGCTCCCTCACTATCCTCTTACTAACCCCACACAATGCTCGACAATCTGAACAAAGCTTCCCTGAGGCCCCTAATCTAATAGAGCAGTCTCTACAAGACACACACACACACCAGCCAACAGAGCGGGTAGGACACAGTCTGGAGGGAAGGATGAGGGACTGATGGAGAAAGAAGACATGTAGTCAGATAAAGGAGATAAATTGGACACTGATTGAGGAATAACATAGAGAGAGAGAGAGGGTTTCTTTTACAAGTCTCCAAGGGCTGTCAATGTGGTGTTCATGATGAGGGAGCTCTGGTGGGACCTTATTGTTCCCTTGTTTGTATATGTGTGTGTGTGTGTGTGTGTGTGTGTGTGTGTGTGTGTGTGTGAGTGTGAGACAATCTGCTGTGAGCCCTTTTAGAGCTCAGCCTGTTTTATTCCTGTTCTGTGTGAGGGTGATCACACAGACTCTGATCCTGCAGTACACTTAACACTCCTGAAGCAGTGTATTGATTTGGGGGGCGGTGTACACAGAGGAACGGTAGTGACTGGTGCAGAGCTGTGTAACACGGGAAAGCTCAACATGACCTGTGATGTAAATGCAAATAGTCATAAGGAGGCAATGTTCAAAACGCATCAGACGACCAGCCATCGACCTCTGTGCATGTGGCACATGTCACTCTGTTTATTTTGTTTGTACTGTGGGTAGATGTCTGCATGCTTTCATGCCAGACTCATGCAGGAGACAATAGGTTCAGTGTTAACATGAGGAAGAAGAGCTGGTTGTTGCATTTGCGTACGAGTACAAACGAGTACAAGTCTACCTAAGATAGATTACTTACGATTTTAGTCATCAAATATACTTTAACTATAACGACCAAATTCTTGCCAGCGTAGGATACAATCACAGTGAAGTTAAAGAGAAGTTGAAAAACGTACATGGAGCATTCCTGATTGAGGACAGAATGAACAGAAGTATATTCAATTTGGCTAGGCATCTTTTTAAACTCACCATTCCCTAAATTGGATGTTTGTTGTCTATATTAACCCAGGATCAAAGAGATGGGACACATCAGACATTTTATATGTAGTGGCCCGGCTCTTGCCACAGTTGTTGATGTCAGCGAGTCGTCTTATATAATGCTGCCATCTATCAGAGGGAGACAAGTGAACTAAAGAGACAGCCTTTCTGAGCCTCCAGGCTGCAGCCGTGCCCACACACACACACACACACACACACACACACACACACACACACAGAGAATGTTTCTCTATCTGCAGGGTCGTGGTTTCTATCACCCCGTCTCTTGAATATGCCCCTCCCACTTCCATCCTGTCCACACAGACATCTTTATCTGCCAGGACAGGGGCCAAGTGCACTGTTCAGGCCAATCACAGAGTCCTGCGTGGACCAATCAGAATCCAGTAAATACCTTGGACTCTTCTAATTTCTCTACTTTGTGCCTCCTCGTTTTCATCCTCCTCCGTCCTCCTGCCTCTGACCCGGAAATTCATCTTGAAGAAATTCTCAATTCCTAAAATGCATCTCGAGGAGAGAGGAGCGAGGAGCCAAGGAGGTGGAGGAGCTATGATTGAGGATGCACAGCTGCGGAAGTCTTTTCGACACCTGTGATGTATCAAACAGGCGTGACAAAAGACGGATGATGCAGCTGTGCCGCACGTCATATTCAATTGAGTCACTTTAAAATACTGCTCTGAAGCACGGATGTCTCATTTTGTCGTGTCTCATTCTGCCTCAGCTCCTTGTATTCTTTCCTTGCCTCCTCTGATCACATCTAAGGTGGGAGGGACTAAGACACAAGGAGAGGAGCTGAGGCAAAGAATCGAGGGTTTACAAACTGAGAAGTAAGACGACGGGACATTCAAAGCTCGGCACATTTAAGACTATTTGTATATGCTGTCAAAATAATAGCATGTTTTAGGAGAAAATATTAGGCCATTTGACAATGCAAAAAAATCCAACAGCCTAACTTCTAATGTATGTCAAAGTCAGTGACTAAGCGGTAACTGAATGAATTGTAATCTTTAAATCCAAGAGGGAATACAGCAAAGTCATTGTTGTCCTAAGCAGCAGTGATACATATTCATCCTGAACCTCTCTTTAAATGCCACAGCATGACTGAGGATACAGACGGCAGGAAATGATTCTTGCTTTTACTGAAGCGTGAGCAGCAGAGAGGTTTGCCCGTGTGATACTTCAGTGAGCGTGGCCCCAACCATGCAACCAACAGGAGGCAAAGTATCGAGTCACTGAGGGTGAATTGCAGAATGCGTGAATGCTGTGGAGGACTGAGCTCTACATTCTGCTTCAGTAAAGATTGAATTTGGCTGCTTTCTATCTGCCGTAGCACTCACTCATTTCAGGTGAAAGGGTACGAGAGATATGTAAGATGTGTGATTCCTGTTTTTATACAGTCTTCCTTCATGAATTGATTTTCATGAGATTTATGGGCGAGCAGACCTTGAGCCAATTAATATTGACTATATGTTAGTGGTTATTCAGGTTTATATGAGGTATTTGTTATATTTTAGACATGAATCTTGAGGATATGTTTGTAAGAATTGCCATTTTTGTTGGACGTTTAAGCCCTTCGGGTGCTTTCTATGTTTTTTGGAGCAACTAACCCTATCCGCATACTTTAAAAAACTTTCATCTCTCTTTTTCCCTAGTGGAGCTCGACGCGGAGCATGCACAGAGAGTCCCTGGGGCAGAACAGGGAGGGGCTCCAGCCCCCCAGGTCAAGCTGAAAGAAAGGCAGAAGTTCTTTGAGGAGGCCTTCCAGCAAGACATGGAGCAGTACTTGTCCACTGGCTACCTGCAGATCGCTGAGAGGAGAGGTGAGGTCAGAGGTTCTTCAGATACCACAGTCCTGCTCTTTGATTTTATTTGAACAGCTTGAAATTAAGCATTTCTTTTGGTCTGAGGCCTGCAAAGGAAAAAAAGAAAATGTTGAGGAGTTAACGTTTGGGCTGTGGTGTCTGTTACTAATTCGAGGGTGAATGCAATGCCATCCAGCATTCAAATGACTTAATTCCACAGTTCTGATACCATCAGCTGAATCCTTTACACTTCAACTGCAAATCAGGAGATTGAGCCATAACGGCTTTCTGCAGCAAGACTCCACAATCCGAGTGCCTGTCACAAGTAGAGCCATTTCTCTGAATAATGCCATAGCGCCATATCAATGTAGTCATCCACTGGGATTGTAATGGAACCCTTCTGCAGTTTACCCTGTGTATTACTGACGAAAACTAGTGCTAAAATACCCAAATGATGTGCTTAAATGAGGGACTTCGTGAGATATGCACCCTGCACTGAAAGATGTATTGGACTCTACCAGCCCAGAGTTTGCAATGTGATGTTTCTTCTTCTTTTACTCACCTATCCTGCTCCCTTAATCCTCTGGAAGTGGCTTATTGGAGAGTATTGTGGAGCAGTGAGGAAGGAGGAAAGATGAAATGAAAGGAAAGAGACTTAAGGAGAGGAGCAGAGAGACTCACGTTTTCACTGTCACTCAAAACTGTTTCTTTTTCAGATCAATGCTGTTTTTTCATAATATCCACAGCTCATTAGCTCATAGTCAGTCTTGTGTCGCCTACATTCGTTCACTGTCAAAAGACAGGGGAGATGTTTACATTTAGGCTTGACACTTCAAATGATGTAATTCCGAGTACAAAGGCGAGCACGTGGGATGCTCAACAAAAATCCTAAATGCTATATGAATACTTATAATGAGTTACAGAGGGGACTTTCATTATAATTCTGTTGAAATACATCTGAAAAAAAAGGCTATGGTTTGAAACTCAATAACACACAAAACACTGCGACTCATTATCTTGCGCAGCTACAGCAGGGCGGTGCCACTGAAGAGCAAAGATACAGCTGGGGACATTGAGGAAGAGGGGAGAGAGATAAAAAGAATGAACTGAAAGGAGATAGTCAAGAAGAGGAGAGAAAGGGCTGCAGATGTCACGAGCCACTGAGCTATCAAAAGCCAGTCTCAAGGATCTTATACACACACACACACGCACACATTCACGCACACACATATAAATACTCTACGCAATCTCACTGGAGGCAAACACAGTCCTTCCCAACAGGGGAGCCTTTTAGGCAAGGTCACAGTGAGGCTAAAAGAAGAACATGGTGGAGGCAGTCACATGGAAATGATGTTCTCAAAGCAGTGCTTTCTGGACCAAAACTTTCACAACATAGCCGTAGTGTTGTTTGTGTGTGTGTGCAGTGTGCATTCGTTTATTCATGTGCTGGAAAGACGGCTCCATTTAGGGCCGAAAACTGAATCAACATCCCCCGTACTATGTTGTTTTATGAGGCTGAATAGCTGCTATGTGGTGGTAATTTTGTAGCTGACAAGCAAGATATGTAAACGCAAGTTATTAGCGAGCATTAGACCCTTGTTCCTTTAAGATGTGTCACAGAAAACACCACTGCTGTCTCCACAGAGAAAGAGAGAGAAGGAGAACATTTCTTTCCATTTTATACACCAATCCAGTAATATGTGTGCAGGAGGGATTTTGTGTGTATGTGTGTGTTTGTGTGTGTAAGTTTAAATAAAACACAACATCCATTTGTGTATGCTTTCAAGCCATCTGGGTTTGTGTGTTACTTTATGTACATTAGAATCAGTTTCAATCAGAATCAGAACCATTTATTATCAAGGTATGTTGCACATGCAAGGAATATGACATGACGGGTCGTGCATAACATTAATGTTTAATGTTATGCACGACCCGTCATGATTAAACAATCAACAACAATCAACACAGTGCAAAAAGTAGAAACATATTGAAATTTACAGTAAAATATAAAATGAAGTGAAATATAAAATGAAGTGAAATATAAAATGAAGTGCACAAACGAACAGATAACAGGACTATAAACAAGTGAGATGTTAGTGTAATGCAAAAGTGTCGAGTGTGTTTAAATAAGAAACCTAGAGGGGATGTGCAGGGGAGAGACCGGTAGGAGATTGTCCTGGAGATGACAGAGTCAGTGGGGGTCCCGCGCTCTGTTAATGAGCCCGACTGAAGACAGGAAAAAACTGTTCATGTGGTGTGAGGTCTTGGTCCTGATGGACAACAGCCTCCTGCCAGTGTGCTAGTGTGTGTTGTGTACATTTGTGGACAATCAAATGAATTGCCAAAGTTGAGTTGTCTGAAAATATGACACTAACTCGTGTGTGTGTGTGTGTGTGTGTGTGTGTGTGTGTGTGCGCGTGCGTGCGTGCGTGTGATCTTTTGTTGCTATTTGAAGGACGGAGAGACTTTTGGGGCAGTCTCCATGGGAAATAACATTCCCCTTCTTTCTCTCTTTCCTCGCTCTTTATTCTGCTCTCCCTCCCTGTGCCGCCCTCCTCTGCTCTCCTCATTTCCTTGAGGTACGGTAGCCAATGGCATCTTCTCTCACTGCTGCGCGCCGACCAATCATCGCCCTCCTTCCTCTTGTGCTCGCAACTCTGCCCCCACCCACCCCCTTTCATCCCCACAGTGCACTGACTGGCCGTTTGTGATGCATGCAGCACATCATGATGGTGAACAGGGGGGTTTGTACCCCTGCAAGGTGGTGAATCCAGGACTGTAGTCGTATTAGCTGCAGGAGGAGTTTCCAATGATTTTGTTGTATACTGCTGATTAAACCACAAGCTAGTTTGCCATTCATATAGAACATCAACAAAGATATCAAAATAAGACAGAAAATGAAATAAGTCAAATATTGTTTTGGTAAAGATGTATTGCCTCATTGCATGTCATAACAAGTATGTGGAGAGTGTATAATTACCATTATGCTAAATATAAATTCATTTAAGTTTGGTCTGTATGGCTTTGATCTGTTTTACGTATTGTATTGTTTCCGATTTGGTGCTGGGTTCATTGTATCATGTGGCCGGGTCGATCTTTCATCCCATTGAATGTGAATTTAGTTATAATTTTGTTTTACCCAGCCTTGAAATATACATGCGTGGGTACCATGATGATTACTTACGTGATTATTTACATATGGGCATATAAAAACATTAGTTATTTGGAAAGATGTGAACCTATCCTGTTGCTTGTCGCCTTCATATATAGCTTCCTACATGTAGTGACACCTGGCAATCCGTTATTTGCTTCTGCATTGCAACTTTTGAAAAAACCTGTCTTCCTGGACTCAGCCCCTTGCTGCTGCTGCCCTCCTTGATCTTGTGCGGGGCTAATATCTTGCTGTCTCATGTTGTGTCCAGAGCCAATAGGAAGCATGTCGTCCATGGAGGTGAACGTGGACATGCTGGAGCAGATGGATCTGATGGACATGTCTGACCACGAAGCCCTGGATGTGTTTCTGCACTCCGGGGGAGAGGACAACAGTGCTACCTCGCCTGTCGCAGGTTGGTGGCCACAAACACACACAAAGTATGTTTCTAAGTCATCTTAGTCAGAGATTCTCAATCTTTTTTCTCTGTGATTTAGCCGAGACATCACGTCGACCGTTGGATGTCTTTTAATGGCAAAAATCGCTATATTGGAAAATACCCTCCGTAGCCCAATTGGTAGCTATAGCATTTAAAAAGTAAAATTGAGTAAAAGTTTACACTACAGCTACTATTTTGGTGTACAGATGTATCTGTTGTCGTTCAATAGCTGTCTAATTGATGACTAGGCTATACCTGCATGGGCTATAGTTTGACGTCTGCTACACTT
This sequence comes from Anarrhichthys ocellatus, assembly GCF_004355925.1. NCBI lineage: Eukaryota > Metazoa > Chordata > Actinopteri > Perciformes > Anarhichadidae > Anarrhichthys > Anarrhichthys ocellatus. Next base: position 4,858,807 of record NW_022280065.1, on the reverse strand, counting down.
TCACCGGCAGCCCAAATTTAGCTGTGTTTTAGCCTCTTAAATGATTCTGAAAACTATTCACGGACCCCCTGAAAGAGTCCGGACCCCAGGGGACCCCACTTTGAGAATCACTGATCTAAGGGACTCCTCTTTTTCCCTGGTCCAGATGTTGAGTCCTTCACCACAGAGATCAGTCTCCAGGTCCCCACCCAGGCTGAGCTACGCCACAAGCTTTCTTCCCTTTCATCCACCTGCACCGACTCTGCCAGCCAAGACACGGAGGCCAGGGACGAGGAGGACGAGGAGGAGGAAGAGGAGACGGAGCAAGGAGGAGGTGGAGGTGTTGGAGGATCAGGCGGAGGAAGAAGGAGGAGAAGGGCCCCCGTGGTGGTGACCCTTGATGAAGAGGAGGTGCACCTTGACACAGCGTTGGTGGACGGGGTGAACCAGACCAACAAAGACAGTGAGGCGAGCAGGCCGAAGGTTTGAGGACACACAGACTGGATTTAAACACAAACGCACAGAGCCGCGAAATCAAACGGAGATATATAACAATATTGGCTTCCTTCTCAAATTGTCATACTGAAGAAAAAGATGTGAAAGAAAACACACCGATGTTGCACTAACTGCCACATGACCTTGCCTTAAAAGACCACTGATGTGAGTTTTCAATTCTAATTGAATCCTATAAAATAGGTTTGAGTTACCTTTAGCATACAAGCATTGGATGGCTTAACATTCACATAAATAGTTTGAAACTATTTGGAGAATGCTCTAATATTCTGTTTCTATGTTTGTGCATGTTGAGACCAGGAGAGACCTGTGACTGATACGTAGGAAGTACGAGACATACACACTAAAATCATCCATGTGTCCCTCTTGCTGTTTTCATGCTTCATGCTGACACTTACATATTCGCTAAAACTGCAGCTGCTAACATTCATTCAGGTTATGGCATTTTATGAAAGAATAATCTCTCCATTGCCCCTAGTGGTATCTAGCCATGCAGAAAGTTTTATCTGCCCTGGTTTTGTCATATCATTTTTAATGCATCGACAAATGACAATTAAAAAATTACAAACGGCTCAAAACCTGGACTAATAAAACCTTCAATCCACCACCTTTTCTGTGAATGTTTAATAAGTGCTGATGGAAAATGTGGTAGAAATAAATTCCCCTGCGCGTGTTATACAGACCTTTTTACAGCAGACATAAAAAATATGCTTGCACCTGTTTTTTTGCCCGCAACCATCCAGATGAGTTAGCAAGCTGAAAGCATTTAATCCAACATCAAAACACAACTGTTTCTGTGCAACAGGTGTTTCTCATAGTAACTTATACGTAGATGGTTGGCGTATTTAAAATTGACTGAAGGTTTTTACCAGGACACCTGTAACCAACCACAGACGCATTCAGCTGAGAGACACCAGTTAACACGGTCACTCATTAAACCAAAACACTGGCAGCATCAGGGGCCCGTGTTCGATCCCGGGCTGGACGCTGTGTGGAGTTTACATGTTCTCCCCGTGTCAGCGTGGGTTCTCGTCGCGTTCACCGGGTTCTCCAGCTTCCTCCCACATTCCAAAAGACATGCAATTTAGGTTCATTGATGGCTGCGCCGTAGGTGTTAACGTGTGCGTGAATGGTTGTCTGTCTCAATGTGTCAGCCCTGCGATAGTCTGGCAACCTGTCCAGGGTGGACCACCCTGTCTAACGGAGTAGATGGATTGGATTGGAGACCATTAAATTAACAAAACACAATGAGAGAAATCTCCGTTGGTTTTGGTTGTCTGTTCCAGTTTATCTTCTGGATCCTGAAGAAGGCCTTCAGCACTCCTTTGTCTGAGTGAGGATAAAAACTTTCATGCATAGTGAAGCACACGCGAGGCTCGCTCTCTCTGGGTTGGGGTCGGTGACAGCATCCAATCCCACGCCGACAGTAATTACAGCAGAATTATTCCATTGATGTTGATATCGTAGGGCGATTTGAGCAAAGGTAGCACCTTTGTTTGCTCTCGGCAGCTCAAATTCTGAAGGGTCCCCACGGACCATATACTCCGCTCTGCCGCTGCAGCCTCAAGTGGGCCTCTCTCTGGCTGATTTCGGCTGAATTACGGAGTCAGACAAAACACTGTAAAATCGACATCCATAAGATCCTCTGCACTCATATTTTGGAATGCCATTTCTGCTATTTGCAATGTAACACAAGCAACGAAAACAAGGAGGTTTTTGAGCGGCATTGCGCCCCACAACTACTAGACTAGCACTCTGTAGTTCTTCCGTATACAAAGTACATCACTGTCACGTAACTGGGATACAGAAGAACAACAGAGCTGTGCTCCCAGAGACACAGAGAACATCAGTAACAACTGCAAGCGTTTTTCACAATGCATATCTATCTCAGCTATAGATAAGGTTGAACATCGGTGAATTGTCCTTTTACTATAGTGAACAAATGATCTGCAGGGGGCACATGGATGCATTTTTCACGACTTTACGGATATGCTGAACCCCCAAAGCTTGTTGCAATTCCTTAACTGGTTTATGAGCTACATATTGCAATATTTTAAATACAAGCTACCAAAAAAAGCCAAACATGGAGTAATAGATGGCAGTCACCTGGCAGTGGGTTTTACATCACATAGTACTGTATAGCTGACAGACCACAGATGGAGTTCAGGTATCAAGATATCAATGATTTAACACACACACACACACACACACACACACACACACACACACACACACA
>NW_022280065.1:4850023-4856069 GCF_004355925.1 Anarrhichthys ocellatus | reverse complement strand
ACACACACACACACACACACACACACACACACACACACACACACACAGAGGAGAGTTACTCATTGCCATTACTTTGGCCAATAATATTGGAACTTCTCCTTTTCAACGAGGACCAAATCCCTGTTCGGACTGTGTGCTATATGCACTCGACAACACCCAGAAGGTTGAACTGTATCCATATTCTTTTTGTTTACATTTGTGTGATGTGATAGCATTACTCCTTCCTTTCTTTTCCCCTGCCAACAGTTTCTGACTTTAATAAATGTTTCTCCCCCAAGCATTGTTTAATTTCCATCGAAGCGTTTCAGGAAAACAAAGAATGAAATATTAGCAGGATTTAGAGTTTGAGCATGTTAATAGTCCCTGTGCTTTAACTCTGGATGTGTAGTCCTGCCTCAGCTCTTAAAGGGCTGAAAGCTGACGTGGTGAGGAAATGGATAATTAAGGTTATATTATATTATGATTGTTTATGAGGTGGGTGATAACGTTATCCATGTATGTCCACCGGGACTTGCCGACCTGACTGGGATCTGACGACCCGGACAATCTGTCTTCCACCATTTAAGATGATCGCCAATGCTGCTGTGAAAAGGATGGGGGAGATGGAGTAACCCAACGCTGTCTTTTTTTCCCCAGTTAATGCCAACCAGTATATTATGTTGAAAAAGGTCATAAAAAGTTATAATATAGTTTATCAAAAAAAGCCATAAAGAAGTCAAAGTATAATAAGTAAAAAATATTTCAATCAGAATGTGTCAAAAAAGTCATAGTATGGTATGTAGAAAAAATCAGTGTATTATGAAGCTAAAGTATGAATAAAAGGTGTTAAAAATCATTTCATAGTATAGTATAGAATGTTGAAAAAAGTATTGAAAAAGCAAAGTACAGTATGTCGAAAAGTCATAGTATAGCATGTCGAAAAATGTGAAGTAAAGTCATAATATAGCGTGTCGAATAAAAGTGTGATGTAGCATGTCGAAAAAAATTAAAAACAGTCATAGTATAGCATGTCAATGTGAAAAAGTCAAAAGTAACAAAGGTTCATATGGCAAGATCATCACTATATCATGTCAAAAAAGAGAAAAAAAGCGTAATAAAGCATTTTGAAATATAAGAAAAAAAGTCATAGTATATGCTATACTTTTTTCGACTGACTTTTTTTACTTTTTATCGACATGCTATACTATGACTTTATTCGACATGCTATACTATGACTTTATTCGACATGCTATACTATGACTTTTTTCGACATGCTATACTATGACTTTATTCGACATGCTATACTATGACTATTCGACATGCTATACTATGACTTTATTCGACATGCTATACTATGACTTTATTCGACATGCTATACTATGACTTTATTCGACATGCTATACTATGACTTTATTCGACATGCTGTACTATGACTTTTTTCGACATGCTATACTATGACTTTATTCGACATGCTGTACTATGACTTTATTCGACATGCTGTACGATGACTTTATTCGACATGCTGTACGATGACTTTTTTCGACATGCTGTACGATGACCTTTTTTTTTACATGCTTCCTTCCTTTCAGCTCGTGTTTTAATTTCAAAACATACAGACGCAGATAATTAATAAATAAGAAACGCATTCCGCAATTAGAAATCGGTCCTGCACTTAAATGCAGGACACAGAATACAGTATAAATACTCAATACAGTCAAACAGGCAACAGGCTACAAAGATAAAAACATCTTTACTCTGACACTGATGATTACTGTGTCTTTATTAATATAAGTACAGTTCACATGTGTGTGGGGACACAAATTCCTTTACATTTTTTTCCAGCTGTTAAAGCTGACTGACAGCTGATCAAAAGTGATACTATAGTATGTTGAAAAAAGTCATAGTATAGAATGTTGAAAAATGTCATAAAAACATATAGGTTGTCGAAAAAATTTATTCAAAAAATTCAAATTCATTTTGTCCGGTTTGTGGGACCTCAGAATTGCATCCTTGCTTTTTGCAGATGTGGTTCAGTTGGTTCCTTTAGAACGTGACCTTCAGCACACTGGGCCAGTGTGCAGCAGAGTGTGAAGCGGTTGGGATGAGTCAGTACCTCCAAGTCTGAGGCCATGGTTCTCTGCTGGAAAACGGTGGATTGCACCATCTGGGTTGGGAATGAGTCACTGCCCCAAACAAGGAAGTTCAAGTATCTCGGGGTCTTGTTCAGTAGTGAAGGTAAAATGGAGCGAGGGATGGACAGGTGGTTGGGTGCGGCGTCAGCAGTGCTGCGGGCGTTGTACCGCACCGTTGTGGTGAAGAGGGAGCTGACCTGGAAGGCAAAGCTTTTGATTCACCTGTCCATCTTTGTACCGACCTTCACCTGTGGTCATGAGCTTTGGGTAGTGACCGAAATGAGTTTGCGGATACAAGCTTCCTTTGTTGGGTGGCTTGGCTCAGCCTAAAAGATAGGGCGAGGAGCTCAGACATCAGGAGGGAGCTCAGAGTAAAGCCGTTGCTCCTTCGCGTCAAAAGGGGCCAGCTGAGGTGGTTGGTGCATCTGATCAGGATGTCTTCTGGACGACCTTCCTTTAGAGGTTTTCCGGGCACGTCCAACAGGTAAGAGGACCCAGAACACGCTGGGGAGATTACATATCTCGTCTGGCCTGGGAACACCTCTGGGCCCCCCAGGAGGAGCTGGAAAGCATTGCTGGGGATAGACCCGTCTGGAATACCCTCCTAAGCCTGCCCGGCCCCGGGTAAGCAGAGGTTAATGGATGGAAAATGTATTAAACCCATGACAAGAATACATTCTGACAGTATGTTACGTGAGGGAGGAATGATTGAGAAAAAAAAAATCATCTTTCTTTATTTCTCAGTTATCTTTTTGGAACGCCCTCAAGGCCCCCCGGGGGTCCCGTAAAGCCACTTTAAAAACCACTGCTCTAGACAATCCACAGGCCTCACTGTTAACCGTTAAAATTGGAACAATGGTCTGTGGATTATCTGCGTGGCTAAACAACTAATGATGATTTTCATAATTAATTAGTTCATTAGTCTAAACCAAAGTTCCTAGAGTCAAATGACTTGTTTTGAATAGTCCAAATAGCGGTCGATTAATTTTCTGTCAATTTTCATTTCAGTCTCGAGGCTAAATACTGCTGGAGTTACTGTATGTGAGAAAATAGTTTGTAATTTCGGTGCAATGGCCTTTTAATGTTAGCTCCCATCAGATCAGAACTTGAAATCTAAATTACGATGCTGTTAAAACCATTTGCACACAAAGAGACACAAGCAGGTTGGAAAGAAATGACAGTGAATTGTCGGTAAGTTTTTATTAAACCTTAAGTACAAACTGCAAAAGTAAAAAACTGTCAATATAACCAACATGAGACTCTCTTTCCGAGTGGAGGGAAAGGCCGAGATGCGGCACTAATAAATTAAGTCACCAGAGACCCCACTGTGAGCAAGTAGTTTATACTGTAGAAAATGGAAGAAAACAAACAAAAACAGAGAGCTGAAAAACAAAACAAAAAAAAAATCCCGTCAGAATAAAATATATTGTAAGGCCATAAAAACTTGACAAACCACTTTTTATGTTGAAAACACCCGACTTGGTATTTTATTAAATAGTCCTAAAACAGTTCAGTCTTCTGCGAGGGACGACAACCAACAAACTGGATTATAGGATTTTTTCCTTGACAGTCACCACTGGCAAGCTCAGTGCAACATGAGTAGCTACTACATTTCTGTTGAATTTTCAGTAATGAAAATGTAAAAACCCATTTTTTTTGTGAACATATCTTTTTCCCTTTTCTTTAAAAAAGTAAAGCTAAACAAACAAAACTAGGTGGGGGGGGGGGGGGCAGTCGTTGGCTACTCAATATCTTCTTTCTTAGTGATATAAGCAGCACTTAAAATTTTTATACACGTTTAGCCAGAGCAACCCTGTAAGCGTCAAACTCACACGGATGAAGAAAGGGAAATGTAAGGCTTTTTCTTCATCAACCACTCTCCTCTGGGACGTTTTCTCTCTTCTCTATTCCCTCCTTCCTTTCTTTATTCCTGAACCCCAGAACAAGGCTCAGGTATTTAAAGAGATTTACAGGATTATGTACAAAAAAAGTTGATGTTTTGTTTGTGTTGGACTTTTTCCTCTCTCTAAAATCACTCATAATATATCTGGAAAAGGACAACAAAAAAAATGCAAAAGCCCAAAAACAAAAGGACAATTTAAAAAATACAAAAAAACAAAACTTGGATTTGATATTTCACATTTTACACTCTTTGACTAGTGGCTCTACTTGAGATAACACGTCAGACCAACAAAAGTAAAAAACACAAAATAATAATAATATAATATAATAATTAATGTTTACTGTTACAGATGAAACAAGAGGACTGGAAGAATGGAATGTTAACACGATTGCACATCTAGAACCAGAAAAGCCTGAAAGCCTCTCTGCCCTGTGGGGTTGGGGGAGCATGAGCTAGCTGTTAGTAGATAGCATGTGCTGACCCCCCAGATTTTAAATTTTTGTGTTGTTATACAGTAATTATAACCAACAGCACCAATAAAATAGATCTCCTCGCTACGGATCAGGCACAGTTTTCACTTGCTAGCGAAGGAGGGATCCCTCCGTACTACCAGGAAGTGAGGTGAGCGGAGACCTTTCACAGGTCAAGCAGCTGTAGCTCTGCCCCCTTTCACATCCACCGACAAACAGAAAACATCCACAATGACAAAGAACAGAAAATACACAGAAGACTTCTTGCAAAAAAAACAAAGCTAAAATTTAAAATAGAACTTGAAAAAACAGAGCCAACCAACAATAAAACCAACATCGTAATCTTTCAAGTTTTTACCTCGCGTCACCACCCCCCCCCAAGAAATAATAAAATAATTAAAAAAAGACTCCTCTTCCTCAAACCAGGGACAGAGAGAAACTTTGGGTAACTACTTGATGTCATTTTCATTTCACAAAACTGGAGAGGAAAACAAAAAGGCCGCCTTTTCATTTGTCCCACGTTCACAGTCGAGTGACGCATGATGAGAAGGAATGGGGTTCAGTCTCAGGGGGCGAGATGAGGGCAGGAAAGAGTGATGCAAGAAGAGGGTAACAAGTGTAACCCACTGCAGTTAGAGGAGGATGGAGGTAAAAGGCTTAACAGGGCCCATCAAGCTTTCTTGTGAATGTTACGCTTAATGCTTGTAATGTTGTAAAAGACGACTTAAAGAGGGACGGCGGGATTCTAAAATCAGCCAGAAAAAAAAACAAATTCTTCTTTCACACTAGTGCAAAAAAGACATCTTGCTTTTCTTTTTTCCCCCCTGTTTCTTTTTCTTTTTTTTTTTTTTTTAAAACAAGCCTGTCATACTAAGGGAGGAGGTGAATATCTTTTGGAGGGAGGACTTAGGTCAGGTGAGAGGATTTTCAAAGCTAAAAAACAATCAATCTTAAATATTGAGTGGTGGAGGAGGGATTGATAGTGATCCTGCTTAATGTAAAACAAAACAGGGGAGTTTTGGGAGGGTCGGGCCCGACATGGGCAGAGAGCACACCCCGGATGGTAATGTCGTGGCGTCCTCCTCAGGACACAGCAGCAGCAGCCTTGGGTATGTGGCTGGAGGACAGGCGTGCCAGGGACACCTCCACGGTGGCGCGCTTTCGGGGTCCTCGCTTGGCTGGCGATGCTTTGGCAGGGCTTAGGCCATGGCAAGGGTCCCCCGCTACTGCAGTGACAACAACTCCACCGCCACCTCCTCCGTTCTTCAACATGGCCCGGCCACACACCTGGTTCACCAAACTGTTGATTTGCTCCTAATTAGAAGGCACAGAAAAAAAAAAAAAAAAATACACATTACATTTTTCTTGTTTATAAATGATCTTTTCTTTACATAATTTGTTCCTCTATAACCCAGTCATACAGAGTAGGAATTACATCATGAACACTGTTGAATCAGCTACTTCCTGAAGCAGTGTAAACCCTAGCTGATGTCTCCCCCATCTGGATGGAGAGCGAACTGAACCACAGCTGAAACAAACGGGGGGGGGGGGGGGGGGGGGGG
>NW_022280065.1:4844700-4849923 GCF_004355925.1 Anarrhichthys ocellatus | reverse complement strand
AGACTTCTGTATTGAGTGTGCGGTTCCTACAGTAATGTCTCTGGGTGGGTGGCCCTGCTCACCTCATCGTATCGGTACATCATCTTAAGGCCTCTGCAGGACTTGTGCTTCTCCACATAACGCAGGGCACACTCCAGACAGAAGACCACGTTGTCGGTCTCCTGAACCACCTGCACAGACGGAAACCGAAACAGAGACATTACTGTAGGAACCGCACACTCAATACAGAAGTCTCTCATTACAGAGATAAATCATTTAAATGTCTTCCACTCCTACACTATTCTGCACGAGTTGAATTTATTACAATATCGTGGCATTCAATTTGATCACTTCATCATTTGGTTTAGATGCTTTAAAATATTGGGCCATAAAAGAAGTCTTGCCAGTGTGCAAATAAATAGGGATGTTTTTATGTATGTTATTAGTACAGTATATAAGCTCTGTTTTTGCAGGGTATAATGCAAAATAATGCATACAAACTGAAAAACTCTTGCATTATTGATGATTACAGGAATAGATAACTTTAATAAAAACTTGCTTCAAAATGCCAAAGTATATGAAACTACTGGCGCTAAAGCATTTTAGAAAACGAGTCCCCGTGTCTCCCGACCACAGTCTGTGAAACGTGTGTGCCCTCTGCTCTCACCATGGACAGGTAGCAGAGATGCTGACAGATCTGACAGCGTCTCTCTGAGGACTCAAGTGCCAGCCATTTCCCACGGGGCTTCTTGCGTCCCTCCCCGGGGCCCAGGCTGCCGTCATGGGTGCCGTAGCGGGCAGAGGAGAGCAAACCTGCCTTGTACAGTTCCTGTCGTTGGCGCATCTCTATGTTCCTATTGGACAAGAAAGATACTGGTTAAGCTAGTTGGAGCCAGAAAAACCATTGCTGCCATCGTGCAAAAGCTGTGCTCAAACTCTTATGTTGCATTAAGTTGTTTTATTGTTCTGGGAAAATGTGAGGAGTGGGACATCTTCTATTAAAAAGGCGTTTGCAGTGGATAGCAGTTATATACAGCATGAATATACCCATAATGCAACATTTGATTGCTTCAACAAGCGATTAGTTAAAAGGACGTGGAGTTTTCACTTACAGATACAATTCTACATTCTGCGTCCTACCTGAGGTCTTTGAGTAGAGCGGAGATGGTGGTGAGGAGAAGGCCATTGTCCCTCTTGGATTCGGCTGCAGCGATCTGGTACAGTAGCTTCTCCATGGAAAAGGGTTTGGCTATACGACGGCATTTCAGGTCCTGCACACAAAATCGGAACACACATTACAAATTATGATTCTCGTGAAAAATACTGTTTCTGATGTGTTTTATTGTGTCATTTCTTTACGTCTCAAAATAAAAACTCTGGTCATTTATTCGACCAGTTTGATTTCCTTTTTTTTTTCATTTTGTTTTCCACATATACATAAGTGATGCTCCATTATTATTTGAACATAGCCCCTTGTACTGATCTTCCCTCCCAGATTCATGTGCTGACCTTTGCGGCCTGGTAACCCAGGTTCATCCAGTGCGGCGTGGCAAAGTGCACCGTCTCTGACACGCTGTAGCCACAGCACACTTTAGAGACGAAGGCACCGGGGTAGCAGACCACAAACTGGCCGCTCCGCTGGACCGTACGATAAACCTTGATGCCTTCGCGGCACAGCACCTCTGGAGAGATCTGGAAGACCAAAAATGTGTGTTACATTTCTGAGACTGTATATTTTTTGGTAACAAAGTGGCTTCAGAGAGTTCAGAAAACACTGACCATGATGTTCTTCTCCAACATTTCTAGTCCTGGGGTGCCATTGGCCTGAAGCAGTGTATGGACCACCTTGTCCAGCTTAGCCTTCTCCTCAGCAGGGACAGAATACCTGTGGGAGGGACACACACAGACATCAACACACATGGACAGAGTCATACTAAAGGTTCCATCCCATTATCAGTTGAATCTACTCCAATTGCAAAGAATTGTCCACCGTTATACTGTTACTTATCCTAATGGTTTCTCTACCTCGGTGTTATCATGTGTACTCTCTATATCAGTGACGATGAGGAAGAGAGCCTGGTGAACACTTACCAAATGCAATCAGCACCAGTGTGTAAGTAATCAATAAATGGAAGGCGATTTTGGTCTCGAGACCAGCATGAGGTAGAAAAGACCATGCCAATGTTAAGCCAGGGAATGGTCACCCCTAGGGAGACAGAGGGGTTTAAAGAGAAGGAAACAAGAGCATAAGGTTATTATTACTAGCTGCAAATTACAGACACAATGACATTGTGAACTGCTCCAGAAAATGCATTTATAGGGCAAAATGACTGAGAGATTATTAGGGTTTGTTTGAGTTTGGTATTGAGCCTTAATGCTGTAGAGGAATGCCTTTACACTTCCTTACCAGGCACAGCACCCAGATGCCTCAGAATGGATCCAGAGTTATTGGGAAGGACAGTGAGGTTCCATCCATGTCTGAGGAAAAGATAAGAGGAAATGGTCATTTCTACATTATTTTCCAGGGATAAAGAAGAGACAAGATGGCTAAAGAAGATGAAGCAGACAGTGTTCACCTTCTAAGATAAATACTAATGGTTAACAGGTCAGAACGACAGTCTGGCAACACAAGCAGAATATTCTGTGCGAGCTTTAAAGTGAGTGTGGTGTAGTGAGCTACTTACTTTGAAAATGGCTCTGACTTTCCTGTGGGGAATCCACTCCCATGTGTGCTAGTGTCCACCTTCCCACAATGCACTGCCACATGGCTGTCTCTCTGCTCCACAATCCTCCAGTACTCTTCCTGCAGGAACAAAAAAGGAAAGAAAGCCAATCAGTGGAAGAATGCATAAAGCAAGGTTAGATAACTGAAGTTTTGGGTAAAAACAGAATAATACCATTTTTAATGAGGTTCACATGAATGAAAACAAAATTCTTCATTATGAAGAAAATATACATTTTAAGACATGCCACTAGAAGCTTTAGTGTGTCATCATTATAAAGTCATACAACAACAATAGTATAGTATGCAATGAATACAATTACCACCTAGTATTTCTATGCATCCACCAACCCGTCATGTTGCGGTTTATATTATGTCTGTACAAAATTTCATCTTTTCATCACTTTAGATATTTTTGTGAAATTTGCATATGAATTCTTCAGTTATGGCCAGAAACAAGTTTTGTGAGGTCGTAGTGACCTTTGACCACCAAATTCTAATAAGTTCAACCACCACCACATTAAAACTCGTAAAAGTCATAGTATATCATAAAAATGTCATACTACAGTATGCCTTAAAAGAGTCATAAAAAAAGACAGTATAGTACAGTGGTTCCTTCCCAAATGTGATTATTAGAGAGTTTTCTAAGTCCTCTGGGGGCTTTGGACAGTTGGTCAGACATATTTTATCTATATAATCCACAGAACTCACCGTCAGCAGTCTTTATTGGAACCATTTACTTGTAGAACATTGTTCCAATAAAACGCTGGACAGTGAGTGCTGTGGATCGTCTATGCAGACAATGCAGTTTACGTTCAGTACAAGATGTTAAGCATGCTAACCTCAACATCAGCAGCCCCTGGCTCCTTGTTAAAGCACATGGTCATGGTGTTCCGGGCTATCCTGAAGAAGTTAGTCAAAGACACCGATTTCCCCTGCAACAAAGAGGTATTCAACTTTATGAGTCGCAGCATACGACAGGAATCTGAGGGGAAGAGAAACCTCCAGACTTCGCTCCGCATATGTATCGTCTTCTGTCATGCTAACATAAGTATTGGGAATGTAAACCACGAGAAGAGCATGAATAGATTAAGAGCAAAGTAAATATTGCTGGACATGAATGAACTACAGGTTTCGCTATTTCTTGTGTGAACAAGTCAAAAAAAAAAGAAGCATTATGGTTAAATAATGTACATGCACAGACAGATGTATGAACTTGTACATGTGTATGTACTACATGTGTCTCCATACGGCTCCAACTCTGTGCTTCCCCTACAAGCCACAGACACGTTTCCCATGGTTTTGACCCGCTCTATGGACATTCCTGCTCCAGAGATGCTTTGAAGGTTAACATAAATCTGCCGGCTCGGGGCTTTCAGAGGTGCGGACCGTGATGAAAGATGACCTTGTGGATTCCTCATCCTCACAGTGACAATTTGTCTTTTCTTTTTTCTTCTTAGCTATCCAGATTTTTAATTTTTAATTTTTTTTTTTTTTAAACGAACTGACCTTATTATAATTTCTATTATTACAAAAGCTGCAGGGTTGTAAAATAATGCAGTTAAATACAGCAGTGACCCAGTAAGCAACACTTTCTTTCGGCGAGACAGAAGCAGCACTTATATCCAAGCCTTCCCTGGTGTAATTGGAGTTAATTATACCCTTGACATGCACTTTGTTCTCTTGATAGAAAGGTGAAATGTAACCTCCTTTTGGGGGCCACTCCAAGAAAAATGCATACAAATGTGAGCTGTGGAGAAAAGTGATGGGTCGTATTTAGACTGTCCTGTCAGGATGGTGACAGCCATTCACCTGTCACCGCATTAAACAGAATCTGCAATTCACAAGTCTGTAGACTGTACCTGGTCGAGTCTGTTGAAGATATCTCAGTTTTTCAGAGGGAGGTCATAGAGAGGGATTTAGTTACTAAAGGGAGGGGGGGGGGGGGGGGGGGGGAATCAAATGGGCTCCACATTTGAGTTGGGTGGAGTATTGTGCAGTGTGAGAAGTATCTTGATTACATTACAGAAATAATTAGTGTTTCAAGATGCCTTGGCATGACAAAAAAATGTGCTCACAAGCTCTTTGCAAATAAACATTGCATCAACAATACGTGTGTGGCGTATGCGTTTGCACATTTGCACATGTGGATTTCGACACATGCATAAAGAACCGCTAGCCTTTGCACTGATGTGTGTGTGTTTGGGGTTCAGGGGCTTGGCAGACAGATTGGTGGGAGGACATGATAGAGAAAGACAGAGGAGATTTGGGTAAATAGCTAAGAGCAAGGGCATGGGCTGAAGGAGAGAAGCCATGGGGGGGGGGGGGGCGGGTGAGGGGAACGGCTGGTTTGAGAGCTGCCGTCTCTCTGACCTACATTTCAGCCAGCCAGAATCAACACAGCTGCCAGCAGGCAGGGGAGGTGGGAATACATCTAATGTGAATACACACAAGCAAGACTACTGACCACCTTACACACACACACACACACACACACACACACACACACACACACACACACA
>NW_022280065.1:4837990-4844690 GCF_004355925.1 Anarrhichthys ocellatus | reverse complement strand
ACACACACACACACACACACACACACACACACACACACACACACACAAGAGGTGCATGGTACAGTCACAACAAAAACCTGGTCTTTACACTGCAGCTACATGACACATTTACACATACTTCTGCATGCAAACAAATGTGCAAAATGTTTGCTTTTATAAACCACAATCTATGAAACCCAGTCATATAGTGTATTTTAACTATTTATAGCACCACCATCCTTCTCTAAAGATAGGGGGCATATGTTGGTACTTTAGAACAGGCACAGTGATATCAAAACGCTCACATTTAAGTGGCGATAATATGGAAAGTGTAGGACGTTTGCACCTCAGGTGTAGTCGTGATTCAGATAGTTGTGAGATGCAGACATCTGGCTGAGCAATAATGAAGCCTTTGAAGACTGTTCAGGTACCGACAACAAGCTATAAAAAGGTCTGGAATTTAACATAAAACCAAGACAATGTTCATGTGTCTTTGTGATGAGTAGACAAAAATGAAAACAAGGGCAACCATGATTAAGGGGGCGGGCCGGCCAATGAGGAGGCGGCATCCACAGATGTTTCTGTATGTTAATACTACTGCTGATGCAAAGATGGCTGTAAACTTCACAGCAAACGCTGAAATGACCCTGGACGAGTAACACTGTCGGTAAGAGTTAACAGCACTTTACAGGAATATTTCACCCACAAAGTCACCATTACCATCGTTACCTTGAATTCTTGAAGAAAACTTTGTTTTGCTTGCATGCCTCCACGATGAACGAAGTAAAAGAGAAACGTCCTGATGAATTAAAGTAAGGGTGCCGCGTTTAACGACAGCAAAGCTACATTAAAACATCTGTTGAACTTGTGACGTAACATCCAATTCTCACTTATCCAATCGTATGCTCACTGCACGATGCATGTGTTTTGGAAGTAGTAAATATACGACTGTATGAGTTTTGCGGTTGTTAAATACGTCCCCCATCTACTTCAATCCTCAGTTTTTGGATACTCTGTTCCCCGTGGAGGCATTTGAGAAAAAGACAGTATTCTTCAAGAATTCAAGGTAACACGAGTGGGGTGAATTAATATAAAAATTGTCGTTTTGTGGTTGAAGTATTCCTTTAAGATCCCAAAACCTCATTTAAAAAGAAAAACAGAAAAGATGTGCCTTGCCTGTTACTTTTCAAATACGTCACGTAAACAGCAAACGTTCCCTTCATCCTCACCTTGTTAATACATTTGTGCTGGTCACTGAGGACGCCCCTGTCCTCCTCCTGCTGTTGCTGCTGCTGCTGCTGCGGCTGCTCCTCTCCATGCTGCCTGTCCTCTTTGCCTTGTTTTTCCTGAGCGAAGAGCCGGCGCCGGCCCGCTTTGACCTGAGCCTCTAGCTTCTTCAGACGATGATACACTCCATTGGCGCGGTGGTTCCCCGTCGCCCCTCCCACTATTCCACCTACCAGCCCGTTCTTGGGCTCGTAGCGTGGCAGCACCAATGCGCTAGGCGCCGAGGAGTCCGAGAGACCCTCCAGAGGGCCCCGGCGCGACTCCAGATTCTTTTTCTCCTGCAGCACTTCGGCCTGCAGTCTCAGGCGCTCCTCAGCGCTGAGCGAGTCATAGGAGAGGATGTACTGGAGATACGCCTCCTGCAGCTTGGCCAGCCGGTCCTGCGCAGACTTAGGGATGCGCAGGAGGTCGGCTAGCTTGGTCCACTTCTTCAGGTCCATCACCTGCTGCATGCCGCCCATGTCGTTGATGAGCTGGAAAAAACGTGACAGGTCCACTTCACAGCCACCTGCGTGGAGCAGAAGGGAAACATGAAGAGTGAGCTTACAGTGGGTAGTCATACAAATTGTGAAGGTTGATGCAGGACTCCATGTGTCTCATGGTAACATTAAAAATGTATCAAGCATCTGCTCCTTTGGCAAAACCTCCATCCCAGTTCATTTCATTTTAAAGTGCCAATTGATCTGTCACCTTTCAAAATGATCTGAACCATCATTGTGCCAAACAGAGACACAAATTCTGTTAATGTAAAACTGATCTGCTGGGCGCAGTGAAGGAAGTCATTTGGAACCAGGGTGTCCTGGCTGGCTGAAGCCACTCCTCTGTGGCTCACAGGCTGCCAGACCTCTCTGGCTAACGGCCGCATACCAAAACGGGCTAAAATGAATACAGCTGTATATTAAAACCAACAAACACGGCATAGCACTTGCCCAACATGAACCAGTGCAAAACGAATAAAATTCAACAACCGCGTATGCATCGGGAACGGAAAAACTCACTTCTACAGATTCCGTCTTAGCTGGGCTGTGGTAAAGGCTCATAAAATGCTGATGTCATTGTGAGAAATGGAAGGTGACCAGACAATCTGGGGTTAAATATTGTTTTTATGGCCCGTCAGGCCCCTCGCCAAGTTGTTCCACATTGTTACTGTCATCTATAAACGGGAAGATATAATCAGGCAAAATGCCACTGACACCAATGGAAACGGCAACCTTTGCTGCTATTGTCCTAGCAGATGTGACAAAACACAGTTTACAAAGAGCAGGATACTGAGAAGGTAAAAGGCTTTTTTTTTTAATATACTGTTTTTAGTTTATCCTTCTCTCATCATCTACATTCAACACAAGTGTAGACATGGCTGAGAGGAGGAGTTTGGAATGGGGTGTCTGGGTTTACACTCCCATACAATCGATGGCTCTGATCCTCTGTGGCAGCCTGCAGGAAGAAACCTGTGGCTTATTGCTTAGTTAATTCAATCAACTCAGGAAGGAGTTTGGTAGACTAAATTGTCTTGTGTACCATTCACATATACATATGTGCCCCCCCTGTATGGCTCACTTACCAATGACAGGTGGCTCATCCATGGTAATACCCTGAGATTTGAGGTGCTTGCGAATGCAGGCTAGCCGCTGCACGTTGGGGCCCCAGCGCCGGCCCAGCATGTGGACCCTCTGCACCTGTGTAACAAAACGCATCTCCTCGCTCAGCTTGCACTCCGGCCTCCAATCTGGTGGTGGGCCCACGCGACACATTCCAGCCACCTCGGCCTGCTCCCTCACCGCATCCAAGTACACCAGGGGGTCCTGGAACTCCCGTGGCACCGGCCGGAAGACGGGGGCTTCACCCAGAGCCGGCCACCCATCTGGCCTGCTCCGCTGGCGCTCCCACTCCTTCTCTTGCGCACGTTCCTTCTGGCGTGCCGTCTCTTTCTCGCGCTCCCACTCCTTGTCTCGGTCAGCCAGCCGAAACGCTGCTGGTTTGAGCTGCCCGGGGTTGCTGGTGGATGTCAGCAGAGAGGAGGTGTTGGAGGAACACACAGAGGTCTGTTGGGGGTCTGAGGTAGTATTGGCACGACTGGGGTTCTGTGGGTGATTCGGGCCTGATGAGGGTGAGGAAAAGGAGGAGTTCCGACCGTGAGACCTGCTCTGCTGCTGCTGTGCTTGTCGAATCAACATCAGCTTGCCGGCTGACGCCCGCTTGGGTCGCTGGTTCACCGGCTCCGCATTGGCTACTGGTGTATTAGGAGGCGGGGTTTGTTGAGGAGGAGGAGTAGGAGGTGGAGATGGGGTAACAGGTGGAGTTTGTTTGGGAGAAGGGGGTGTGTCTGATTCGTGTCCGTTGGAAACTGGAGTGGTTGGGGTGGTGGTTTGTGTGGCAGCTTTCTCTTGATTGGCCGCCTTCTTGCTGCGCGTCTCCAGAGGTGCGGGTTGAAGCTTGGCCTTCTTGGCCTCAATGCCAGTGGTTTTGGCTTTTTGCTCAACAACCCCTGTCCCCACAGAGCTGAGGACCACCTCCAGACGCCGCTTGGAGTTACGCAGTCCCTCTCGACCCGGGCACTCCCCTTGCTGGCACTGTCTCTGCCCGTCCTCCTTGGCCAGGGTGTTGTACCGCTGCCCATTTAGCCTGCCGTTGAGGCGGGCGACGGCAGCCACATTGTTAAGCCCATTGGATAGTAGCACCTGTTTGCGGGTTTTTGCATTGCTGTGGTGGGCTGGTGCCGCTGCTTTTCCTGAGTTAGCCAGCCCATTGCTGGCTGCTGGCTGGCTATGCTGATTGTGATTGTTCGCCGACGATGGTGCCGAGGCGGCGCTGTTGTGTTTGTTGCTGCTGCTGAGTTTGGTTTTCTTGCCCAGTTCTCTCTGTTTGGCTTTGGTGTAGGTGACGTGGCCCTTGGACACGGTGGCTGTGTACTTCTTCACAGTTTTGGACGGCAGTCGGAAGTCGCGGCTCTTCTTGGTACCACCGACAGCTTGTGCCGAGCCCGCCCGCGTCAGCCCGTTCACTTTAGAGACCTGAGAGGAAGTGGGATAGAGATAGGACAAGTTAGATGAATAAGATAAATAACCTTATCACAATGTTTTGGATCAATCATGGATATGAAGTAATTGAAATATTCTGGAAAACAGGAATCTTCGCTGGAAGGGAAGGGGGGGGGTTATATCTCCAAAATAATCCTGTTTGATGAGATTTCTGAATATAAAAAGTTAAAAACAGTATTGCATTAAAGATAGTAACCCACACACAGATACAATTCTATAATCAGAAAGCACAGCAACACACACACACACACACACACGCACAGGGGCGTGGGCGCGCCCACACTCCACAATGACGGGGCCAAACATATTTGCGGAAGTCTACACTATTCATTTGACAACCGATCAACTCTTTTGATTACTATACTTTCAAACGCAGTACACTTTTGTAAACTGCAGCTCAAACTGCTGTCAACACAAAGGCAGAGATTTAGGATATGCGCAAACCAAAACCAAAAACCACTACATCCCGAGATAAACAACAGTTTAGAACGGGCAGATAAAAGAGAAATGGCATGAGAGGGAGAGAAGGGATGGCTCCATGGTTTCTGCTAGCAGATGGCTGGACAGTATGAGGTCGGAGGTGGGGTCATTGGGACGGAATAAAATCCCATCCGGGCACATAAAAACAGCCTTTTATTTGCTTACGGTTTTCCTGAAACTATAATTCAATTTTTTGAGCAGAGACAGAGAGAGAGACAGACAGAGACTGTATGTGTACATGAATGTGTGTGAAGCCTTTGAGGCCTCCAGCTGTGGATCAGTGGTTTGGCACAGTGGCGTCTGGTTCCGTGGCTGGCCCACTGGCTACAGCTGTGTGAAGAAACACGGCCACCCTCTCCCTCAGTGCAAAGAGCTTTACAGCTGGATCAGCACATGTAAGAATCCATTGTGTAAAATTTAATTCTGTACAGGACTCTATCTAGCTCAATCTCTACATTGCCCACTATGCATTTCTAAGAACATCCACTTCTCTCTCTTCCTCTCCCTCCTCGTCCATGTTGTTTTCATGGCCCACTTACAGTGCTGCCAGGAGTTTCCTCTCTCTCCAATGTGTGTGCGTGAGAGTGAGAGAGAGAGAGAGAGAGGGAGATTGCTACAGTGTTCGGAGATCTTGTAAAATTAAAGATATGTGGCTGTCGATATCTGAATGGGTTGAGCAGGATATATACTTTTCCTTTTGTTTTTATTCTCTAATATCCAAACGATGTGTTGCAAGGTTGGGAAAGACACGCTTGTACTCCAGCCATCATGGAGCCCTGCTGTCTTTAGAAAATGAATGATCATATTTCGCCGCCATCCGTCCACGGTTTCTGCCTTTCTGTCCAGACCAGCTGGAAGTGAACCACAGAAAACAGAAAGGAAGGAGGAGGGATGGGAGAGATGGAGTTATCAATCACAGTTGGGGCGCCACAGGAGGGAGGTGACAGCCGGCCCATTGACAGGTTTGCCTTTGAAGGGCTGTCGTGTCAAGGGCTGTGTGTGTGTGTGTATATATATATATATATATATATATATATATATATATATATATATGTATACGTGTGTGTGTGTGTGTCTGCTCATGTATTGTATTCGTCTCAGGTGGCGGGGGGGCCGACACAAAGACCAAGCCATTAAAAGATAAGGGGGGACTGAAACCTAACCCTGCCTCCGTCAATCATTCCCCTCCAACACACACACACACACACACACACACACACCATGGAAAAACACAGGGTGACAAGGAGAGAGGGAATAAAGAATGGGTGTTGAGGAGTGGGGAGTGGAAAGGGATGAAGACTGAGACAGAAAGACAGAAACAAGGCTGCACAGCAAGCCCTGCGAGTCACATTATGTGCATTCATCACAAAAAAAAAAAATAATTTATCTACCAATGGGACACAATATCACAATGTTCAACTGTTGCACTGATGCTGAAAAAGTACCTAACTGCTAAAGAAGCAGTTCTCCAGATAGCTACGATATTTCTCCAGCCACAGTTTGCTGACAAAGCATTGAATCCGAGAGACACCACACTGTCGTGACCGCTTCCTGCCACAGGAGGGCTCAGTGGACCGGCTCCTCTTCAGGGGAGCTCGGCAAGTCTCCATCACTTTTCTCTCTTTAATTATTCGGTCTGGTGGCAAAGAAGGACGGCAAGACGGGTGATGACGAGAGAAAGGAAATACGAAGCAGAGCCAAAGAGGCAGGAGCTAGTTTAAATACTTTGCGGGGGAAGGAAGGAAAGAAAGACGGAAAGCAAGAGATACGGAAAAAGGACATGGAAGCTCACTCGCGCTAACAGCCACCGGTAGAGAGAAATGAGAGGGACGATGGACAGGACAAGAAAGACAATGGAGCCAAAGGGAAAAAACTGAACACACACACACACACACACACACACACACACACACACA